>NC_054380.1:92981781-93346781 GCF_017654675.1 Xenopus laevis | reverse complement strand
TGCGGATTAAAAGTCGCGGCGAAAAGTCGCCGCGAGTCAAATCGCCGCGCTATCGCCTAGTGTGCCCTTAGCCTAAAAGATCATCATGTTCTCACAGTTGTACTTACTATTTATACAAATAGTATGTACAAATACTGCATTCAGAATCAAAGATTGCTGGCATTTTGTTGGAAAGGAAAGAAGGAAGGAGTTTCTCTTTAATCACTCTTGTACACTCTCATCATCCTTTGATTCTATGTATTTTGGCCAAGGCAAGTTTTATCACGTCTTTGAAACATTCACATTTGATTTTCTGTAAAAGGCCTTTCCTCTGATGTGCAAGCCACTGAGTTCCTGCTCATTATCTAACTGATCCATGCTGTTCCAGGTCTCAAGGGATTCCCAGGTAGACCTTCATTTCAAAGGCCAGTGCAGGGAGCTGAAATGGATTTTCTTTGATTTGTTCAACTCTGGTATTTTTCTAATTTACCACAGGAGGTTTCCACTGAACCTGACCCTTCTCCACTTAACTCACAGCATCTGTGGTTAAATCTCCCTCAGCCAGAGGTGTTGGATATTTGTGCTGTAACCTTTCAAAGCCATCATGGAGCATTCTGCAAAATGCAAAAGGTGCTATTTATAAGAAAACTGCTGGAACAGCCTTATTTATCATAGAAATGTTAGGCTAGGGGCTAGGTTAGTGTCATGTGGTTATAAAGCAGGGCTATGCTTATAGTGGTAAATGCATTATGGTTGCAAATCAAAAAAACAATGTCTATAGATTCAGATGGAGCAAGCTATTTTAATATACAGGTATTTGGCTCTGTGTCCCACCCTGCCATTGTATTTCAGTTTTCTTTTGAAATGAATGCTGTGATATGATGGGCTTTTGATGTCAAAACAAAGTTGATTCCATCTGTATACTGAAGTATGTAACCAGCAGGTACCAATTTACAGGTATAGCCCTATGTGGATTAAATAAATTGTTAGGTAGGGTCAGGCATCAAACTTCGGGGCACTTTTAGAAAAAAACATATACACATCTTCAATTTAGGCTTTTTTTACACCGCGTATCTGCAGAACATGTTGTAGCTTTATAAAAACTTGCAAAAATAATTATTTAATCAGACCATGGAAGTCAAATAAAATAATCAGAACACAACCATAGAGACTAACTAAATAGCTATTTTGGTGTAACTCAGTACTGTTCACTGGAATGGCTGTGGGACAGATGTGGAGCCTCCAAGAGTTTTTTTTATGACCCTAAGCCTGTCCAACAGCTCTGATGACCCTCAGCCTGTTGTATATGGAAATCAGATGGAATGGCACATTCTGTGCTACTGGTCGTATTTCATTCTCAATTTCTGATATACACTCTGTGCATATTTGCCTTTTTTTCCTTACAAAATTTAAGCTGATTGTGAAAATCAATACCTATTTTGATAAACAGGTCACACTTTGGAAGGAATATTGTAACTTTACACCAGTACCAGTGACCCAGTTAGTCGCCTACCTACATTAAACATATTAAAGCTGATGGGTTGCTACGGTACTGATGCAAAATTGCATCTGTATTAGTGAATTTACCCCACAAATGTCTGGGGTGGATCAGGGCAGCTACATGTGTAGTGTTGTCTGTGGAAAGGACAAATACTTACCCACATGAGTGCAAAATGGTACAACACCCATCAATTTCAATCAAAGGCAGACAATAAATACAGTGCAAAATGTGACTGAAGATTTGATATAAATATGTATGATAACATATAGCCCATCATGCCTCAAGCTGGAATAAATATGGCTTCATAGTTAAGGCTTCAGAATGAACAGGTCTATGCAATGTTTTGGTAAGAAGAAACATAATATCATTCATTTCATGGGAGACCTGTCATTTAAATCAATTAATTTTTCCTACAGCATTTTTGACACACATTTCCTTGCTCACAGTTTAGCTCCTAAGTGTTCCCATATGTTTGGTCTCACAGTGATTCCTGCCTGGTACCATAACCTTGACCTATGCAACAATAAAAAGCACAGAGCAGGTTCTCAATGGCTATAAATTGTAATTAGACATAAGCTTAGGGTAAAAGAACATTTGTCAGATTCATACAATAGTGTTGGTCATATGAGGTGTTTTCTGTCCCCTGAGAAAAAGGGGAGAACTGATTGTGCAGCAAGGCTTGGGATCACGACTGCCAGTGGCGCAACCATAGTGGACAAAGGGAGGTGCAAACCCCCCGAAACGTTGTTTTGTAATCGGAGTGGTAAAACTGGCTAAAATAAAGGATTATTTGCACAGCAAGAAGTGGTGAAGTGCTTGCCTTTTGTGTGAAATTTTGCTGAATGTTGATGTGGCCATACATCTAAGGAATAGCACCACTGTATGCACAACACCTGAAGAGTGTAAGTAGTGCTCCCCATATCTCTTATTTGTAACTATAGCGAATGCAAGGGGGCCCAGGAGCTATAGGCAGGGTCAGACTGGGGGGCCCGGGGCCCATTGGGACTGCTGTCCAGGGCACCCCCAACTGTACATGCATGAAGGCGCAGCTTGGCGTGCATGCGCGAACTGTGCTAAAAAAACATTTTTTTGTAAAAAAAAATATCAGAAGAGGTGGGTCTGGCGGCCGGCGGGCGCCCATGAGGGTCCAGGCCCACCTGTTTTTTTCCCCGTGTCCCGCCAGGCCAGTCCAACCCTGGCTATAGGGGCCCAATAAGGCCCTTATTCTTATACAATTTCATTCTGGGGGCCTGAAAAATTATTTGCTGTGGGGCCCAGTAATATCTAGTTACAGCACTGCCGACTGCTTATTGTGTCTTTTTATGGGGAATATATGCTGTGCTATTCTTATCATGGCGACTAAACTCATGTAATAGAAGCAATTTGCGGTAAATATTTTAATCATACTTAAAAAAAAATGTCTGTTTGTGCAGCATTGTGCTTGTTAGTAGCTGCATATGTCACAGTACTTTTCTCACAGCAGCACATCTTCCTCAAGAATAGGACTATACAGAAAACAAACAGCTTGTTTAACTAGAAGAGTTAGCAACAACAAAAAAGGGGTGATTGTGTGGAGAAACAACTGGTCTTTTAATTCTCCCTGATGGCTGGAACACAGACAGAACCCCCTGTGCTTGAGTGTAGGCTCTGGACATATTGTGAAAGGCTGAGAGCACACATATTCATGTTGTGGGCAAAGCTGGGGCAATTGAGGCAGAGGGCCCGTGCTGGAGGTCAGGCACAGAGCACACAACTCCGAAAAGACACAGGGCGGCCACTTTGCTGACAGGAAATGAAATGCTCCCACGAGTCTGAGAGGTCGTGAGAAAGCAGCGAACTCCCGCGCAGGCGGCAGCCGGCCAGGCACTCCGGGAATGTGGGACTCGGGAGAGCGCGCTCGGGACACACGCAGGCTAACAGACTGCAGCACTTTGTGTCCCCTGTGACTGCTCTGATCTTTAACTCTTTCCTAGTTTGCTTCATTGCCAGTCTGGCAGAGTCTCGCTTTGCCTGCCTGACTTGCCGCATATTCTTTTCATAACTACTATAAATACATGTATTCGATTTCTTGTATGGTCTGTAGACTATATGCTTTCCCAGAATGCTTTGTACATGTTAACAGAAACTGTGAAAAGGGACTAGGGTAGGGTAGGGCTTTTATTTTTATGGATTTAATTTCCCCTTATAGCCCCTCCCCTGCCTATTACATGATACCTTTTCCCCCATATGTAATAGAAGACCCATAGCAACCAATAAGATTTGCTTTTAAACAGAAGAACAGTAAATTCTACAAGCTGATTGGTTGCTATGGGTAACAACTCCTGGGCAAACTTTGTGTCTTTTATTGCTTAAAGGAGGAGGAAATACTTTTGGCGCAAAACCCCTCCCCCCGGCCTACTTCCCCCTCCGGCCAAATGCCCCTAAGTTGCTACTTACCCTTGGCGCAGGTCCTCTCCTGTGCGGTCTTCATCCTGGATTCCCCTGCGTTTGGCGGCGCATGTGCAGTAGGAGCATTTGCCAGTTGGAATCTACTGCGCATGAGCCGAAAATCACTAAGTTGCCAAAAAAAGAAATCGGGAAACTTTGTGACTTTCGTCACATGCGCAGTAGAGCTGAACCGGCAAATGCTCCTACTACGCATGAAGACCGCACGGGAGTGGGCCTGCGCCGAGGGGTAAGTAGCAACTTAGGGGCATTTGCCCGGGGTGGAGGTAGGGGTGGAGGTAGGCCAGGAGGGAGGGGGGCCTACGGGGGGAGGGGTTTTGCGCCGAAAGGGTTTCCTTCTTCTTTAAACAATATATGTAAAGGGATGGATCACCTGTAAGTTAACTGTTAGTATGTTGTAGAATGGCTTTTTCTAAACAACCGTCTAATTGTTCTTCATTTTTTCTTTTTTGTCTTTTTTTAATTATTTGCCTTCTTCTGACTCTGCAGCTTTCAAATGGGGGGGTCACTGACCCCATCTAAAAACAAATGCTCTCTGCAACTACAAATGTATTGTTATTGCTACTTTTTGTTACTCATCTTTCTATTCAGGCCTCTGCTATTCATATTCCAGTCTCTTATTCAAACCATTGCATGGTTCCTAGGGTCATTTGGACCCTAGCAACCAGATTGCTGAAATTGCAAACCAGAGAGCTGCTGAATAAAAAGATAAATAACTCAAAAACCACAAATAATAAAAAATGAAAACCAATTGCAAATTATCTTACAATATCACCCTACATCATATTAAAATTTAATTTAATGGTGAACAACCGCTTGTCTCTGAAAAGAGCTGTAGAATATGGCCCTGAATAATAATAATAAAAAATGAAAAGTAGCTTTATACCCCAAATTTTATTTAAAGCAATGTTTGAGCTGTAAGCATAATTGGAGGGGCAATGAAAAGCTCCATTCAGGGCAATGACATGAATGGTTTTTGTGAGTAAGGGAAATGGGCAGTTAGTAGCATATGGAAAATTATGACTCCATAACTAGGATGTCACAATGCTTAAAAATGAAGCATTAAAATATATATATATAGTAGCCTTTATTATATGACTGTACCCCACAGTTTTGGCCTTTGTAAAAACAAAACCTCGGTCTCCAGGCCTTAGCATGTGATCAGTTTGTTAGTAAAAACATGTCTAAACGTGGCCATAGTTCAGATTAAAGCTGCCGATATCGGTCCTTTAGACTGATTCGGCAGCTTATATGACAGTGTATGGGGGCTTCCGATGGGTCTCCCCAATTGATATCTGGCGAGATATCGATCGGGGAGGTTTGATTTTTCTGGCCATCGAGGACTGCATCTGTTAGTTGATGCAGTCCTTGTCGGCACCCATTCTTTTCCTTGTAATCAACCCTAGGGGGCAAATTTATTAAAGGGCGAAGTGGCTAACGCTAGCGAAAATTCCCTAGCGAAGTGGACCTACTCTAGTGCTACTTCGCACCCTTATGCAAGGCGAAGTTGCGCTATGGCGAAGGGAGGTAACTACGCTAATTTTACTGAACGTTACCTCTTGATCCAGACTTGCCTTCACCACCTCAGACCAGGCGAAGTGCAATAGAGTAGACAGGGATTGCTTCAAATAAAGTTGAAACGCCCAAAAAATTCTGGCGTCTTTTACTTTTTTAAAAAGATTGTAAATTTTTTTGGTGGTACCCTCCTTCCCCCCTTCATTTCCTATCATATGGACAACAATGGGCACATGTATAGGGAAATATAACAACTCTATTTTATTTTATGAAGCTTTCCCAGGCTTGTGTAGTGTAATGTATTTG
Source organism: Xenopus laevis (assembly GCF_017654675.1). Taxonomy (NCBI): domain Eukaryota; kingdom Metazoa; phylum Chordata; class Amphibia; order Anura; family Pipidae; genus Xenopus; species Xenopus laevis. The sequence goes on along the minus strand of NC_054380.1, from coordinate 93,341,035 downwards.
CTGCTACATATACGTCCATTGTATTACGCTAGCGCATCTTTGCTACCTTTCGCCTCACTGAGCGCAATTTTGGATTTTAGTGAATTAGCAGCGCCCTGGCGAAACTTCGCCTGGCAAAGTGCGGCGAAGGCTCTAGAGGCATAAAGGCATAATGATCTTCATTCTTATACAGTAAAAACAGTTTTACTGTGATCCATGTGCAGAGCATTACAGGTGCAATTGGGGATAATGCCCAAATATAGCTGTGACACTTTAGATATAAAGATTGCAGCTCACTTGCATCTTCAGAGCAGTACACCCTCAACTTTTCAGTGGCCAACAAACTCTTTGTGGGAACAAATGCACATTGTGATGGATTGGCCACTACTCCCTTAATTAGATCAATTTATAGGTTTTATTTTATTGGGACAAGACATGACTTTTGGCACATGCTTGTGGCTGAAAAAAGCAGGGGATTGATCAAGCATCCATTAAACATTGACACTTGGTAGACTGTAAGGAGTAAACATTTTTTGGTTATGCTTAGTTCCCTTTCTTCATTTGTTCATTTCATTCATCTTCATTTCATTTAAGAAGTTCAACGTAATCTAATACAATAGTTATTTGATATACATATTATGACTTTGCATGGCTGAATTTCCTTGAAACTTGTTGGTAATGGGATACCCATCCTAGGCAGCAAAGGAAGTACCGTGTGTCTTCTTGTAGTCTAATGATAACAGTTTCTTTCCAGCAACCTTCTCCGACCCCAGCAGTGGCTGCTGACCAAGGAACAGGAACCCCGTAATTCTATGCCTGCAGAATGCAGAACAGGTGTCTGCTTGCCTAGCAAGGCTGGAGTCAGTCCGCTTGAAATGACAACTATGGTGGTGGCAAATGTTGGCCTCAGCACAGTAGTGTTGCTGTATGCAGTATATAACTTCTTAGCAGTGAGACTGAAGTTGTATTTAAACTATGCTATTACTAGAGTCGTTTCTGAGGCCATTTTTAGTAGATTCAGGAAAGTAGAGTGAATTGCCATGGGCCCTTTACATATTAAGCAAAAAAGTGAAGGTTTTGCTTAATACTAAATTTTAAACCATTAGGCAGGTATGCAATCAGGCTGTGACCACAAGATTCATGAGGACAACCTGTGACCAAATCATGTTTGGTACCTGTAAGAGCCTGAAGAGCAGTTGATCCAATACCACTGTAAGGTAATATCAGTGCTCATAAGGAGGTGAAGACAAGATATTTTGCACTCACATTGGTACAGATCTGCGTTGGTTGCTATTCCTCTAAATATGGCCTTGCTTATTAAAGCACTTTAGAACTTGATATTGTTTTGGTTGTGCATCTCCCTGTGTGAAAAAATGCCTATGCCCATTATGGTTGCCGGGCAAGTTTCTCCCTCTGTATTCCCTCTATCCCATCCCCCTCTTTCTCTGTTTCACCCTGAGACATAAGATTTTTTTTCTAATTTCTTTGTTTCTGGAGGTTTAGTGACCAGCAAGCCGTAAACACACAGAGTGACCGAAACTCCCTCTCCAGGGGGCACATTAGGAATTTCTAATAACACTGGTTTAGTTTCAACAGTTTTCGATATACAGTAACACAGGGCAACAGCGTGTCTTTTATTTCTCAAGCAGGCCAGCTACTCTTTCACTCAGTGACCGTTGTCTGTAAGTTTGCTCTAAGGCTTCTGCATTTTATAATACTAATTTGCAGCTGTGTAACATGTTGGTTCATGTTCAGGACATTGTTATAATAATAAAGGTACCGTCTAATTATCAACAAGTTCCAAATTATGCTATAATTGTACCAAAGCCTTTATTGGCTGACATTTTTTTTTAGAGAAAATATATATAAGATATATATATATATATATATATATATATATATATATATATATATATATATATATATATATATATATATATATATATATATATATATATATATACATGTGTAGCCATCAGCTTGAGGTAATTTAGGGCAATAGCCCAGTACATATATTGTATTTAAAGGAGAAATATACTGTAGATTATGTGTTTTGGACCTTAATCCACAATTTAATGATACATTCACATGAATTTATGTAAATTTCATATGATCTGAAAATCTTGTAGAACTCTTGTTTCAGATTTGCTGCACTTTAACCGTAATTGTATTGTACTGACCAGTATATAGTATGTTAAAAATACTGTAGTGTACTGAAGTGTTCTACTGTACATTTACTGTAAATTGTGACTGAATTAATATTGTTTTGCTTTTTGAATCTGCTCTTCTACGAGTAAAAAGTTTGGCTTCATAAACAAAACAATGAAGAACACTAAATGCTACATCTCTACCACATAGAAATGGTAAGTGTTGTGTATCTTTCCAAGCGCATAGTGACTGTACTATGGTTTGGCATCTCAGATGTTGCAGAACTTTTGTTCCCTCTAAAACAATCAGTTGGCATACACTTATCAAACTTATTCCATCACTACTGCTCACTTCTGGACCGTCCAAACAATTAGCAGCTAAAAAACTGGAGGTAGAATGCAGGTGTATAAAAGGTTGGCAACTGATATACTGTATTTATTAGCTTTGCATACCCTTTTGGGAAAATGCCCTTTAGCAATGTTTTTCTAAAACATTGTTCACATCAGCTAATAAAGGGGGTCCACTACAGAATAAACCTTCCTGGATGCATACTTATACAACTGATATTGGCATTCATTGACTAGATACTGCTCCTCTTCACTTTCTACTGCCCAAATGAGCAGAACAACAGAAAGTTGTCCATGCTACTTAGGACTGCTTGTAAAGTTTCTCATTATTTGGGCTGTAGGATCAAACTACCTTATGAGTGACAGGAGCGGTTTAGGAGTACCAAATTTTGCCTCAAGTCCATGAGCATCTACTATTTCTTTAGGGCAATGACACACTGAGCGATTAGCTGCTCTCAACACGAGTTGTAAAAATGCTGATCACAGCAATTAATCACCATAGTTTCCCTCCCATTCAAAAAAATACAAGTTGCTACACAGTGCTATTCTGGTGCCGCACAATCTATACAAAGTATATATCACCATTAATTGCTGTGATCAGGTTTTTCTTTAAAAAAAAAAAAACACATTGACTAAGTCACCCCATGGGGCTGATTCACTAAGGGTCGAATATCGAGGGTTTATTAACCCTCGATATTCGACTAGGAATTAAAATACTTCGAATATCGAAGTCGAAGGATTTAGCGCAAATACTGCGATCGTACGATCGGAGGATTATTCCTTCGATGGAACGATTAAATCCTTCGAATCGAACGATTCGAAGGATTTTAATCCAATGATCGAAGGAATATCCTTCGATCAAAAAAACTTAGGAAAGCCTATGGGGACCTTCCCCATAGGCTAACATTGACTTTGGTAGCTTTTAGCTGCCGAAGTAGGGGGTCGAAGTTTTTTTTAAAGAGACAGTACTTCGACTATCGAATGGTCGAACGATTTTTAGTTCGAATCCTTTGATTCGAAGTCGTAGTCGAAGTAGCCCATTCGATGGTCGAAGTAGCCCAAAAAATACTTCGAAATTCGAAGTTTTTTTACTTCGAATCCTTCACTCGAATTTAGTGAATCGGTCCCCATGTGTCATTTCCCTTAGTAGATGCCTGGTTCCTGGGCTGTCAGTGTTATCTATAACCCTTAAGGGTAAGGGCACACCTGACGACTAATTGGCTCTTCTTTGGGTAGACACGGCGCTTCTTATTCCGAAGTTGCCCGAAGTTTCCTCATGAGGCAGCTTTGGGCGACTTCGGAAGATTAGTCGCCCCAAAGAAGAGGCGATTAGTCGCCAGGGAACTAAATCTCTCCGAATCGCCAGGTATGCCCTTACCCTAATACAAACCTGGTATCACTAGTCTTTAAGCAGGAATGCTTCTGTTGTATTGTTGTGTAAGTGGTCTCTTTAGGGTAGTGGCACGCGGGAAGATCTCCCAAAAATGCCTCTCTATTGCCGGTATTTGAAATCGCTGACGATATGTCCAAAGTATTGCTGAATTATCTGAAGTTGCCTCTGGAGGAAACTTCCACCATATAGCCAAATCACACGAAGTTGCCTCCAGAGAAAACTTTGGGTGATTTAGTGATACATTGGATATATCGACATCGATGGAGATATATTTTCAGGATATTTGTTTTCTACAGCTGCATCAAAAAAAATTGCAGGTGACAAATCTTCCCGTGTGCTACTACCCTAAGGCAACCAGATAAAATAGGACGCAGAGTGACAAATAAGTGACATTATTTAGACTTTATTTTAGGATAAACATTTAAGTCTTTAAACTCAATACTAGTGTCAGGGATGATTAGCATTTTCTTCCCTCTTATTTTATTTGTTTTCCCTCCATCTCATTGTACAATTGTAGTTTCACCATCAAAGCTATACCCCACCCCCTCTGGGGCTGCTGCCATGGGCTTACAACTGCTGTGGATAGCAGCAAATAATATACGTATTTGCCTATTTCTGAGATATCATTAACAGGTAAAATACACCATTCCTGAGGGTATTGCAACAGTAAATACAGTATAATGTCCCATAATGTCCTTGAGTGAAAGTAGTGGCTCAAACATACTATTGTTATGCCTTCAAACTTTTAATAATTGGGTTGAGGTACACAACATACCAAACATATGAGTTTGTTGTTTCATAGACAATACACAAATAGAGCCAAGTCATCTATAATACAGGCTCTAATTTATTTGAACCTTAAACTACCTTTGTGGACATATCTAAAATGAAGTAATATATGTCCCCCACATGGGAACGTGGAAGCTTTTGGCAAACACAGACAGCATTACACTCTAGTGCTTGGATTAAATGAATGGTTTTATTGGTAGGTGTATTTTTGATCTGACAAAACCAAAAACACAATGCTTTTTTAACATTACAGAGAGAGTAAAGAAAATGTGGAATATATTTTTAGAGGTATTGCCATTAATTACATGAAAAAAAGAATCATTGACATACATTGCTCCCATGGGAGTCTCAGGAGTGCACCACAATGGGCAATTTTCACACAATTCTTGCTGAAAATACAGTTTTCTTAATGATGTAAAATATATCAGAATTTACAGGTAATTGGGGCAGTTGTATAACTATGCTTCCTTAGTCGTTATTGTGCTATATATGACAAGACACTAATGTTTAGGTGGCAGAGTGGACTGTGTGTGAATTAGCTAATATGTAATCCACAACATGTATTGTTCTTTGACAGTTTCTTTCTTTGCCTCTCTTTCTGGCCTTTTTCCCTCCATTCTCTGGTTTTGTTTTGGTCTTTAAATATTCAGATGAGCCACCCCACCCCAGCACTGCATGGGGCAAACTGACAGGAAATCTCCCTGTATGCCCCCCTGGATTAGTACCTAGCTGGGAACACTTTTGTTTTATCTTCCTAAATGTTTATTTCTGTACTGTAGGTAGGTTTTGTCCTACATGTACTTTCTTAAAAAGAAGACAATTGCTCAAAACATCTCAAAAATGTTATTTTATTTATCATATACTGGCATAGTCTGAATGCAACAGAAACATCTTATCAACATATGCTTATCTCACCAGTTATCTCAGTTATAAGGGATCCTCAACCTTTTGAACCCGTGAGCAACATTCAGAAGTAAAAGGAGTTGGGGAGCAACGCTAGCATAAAAAGTGTTCTTGGGGTGCCAAATAAGTGCTGTGATTGGCCATTTGGTAGCCCTTATGTGGATTGTCAACATACAATGAGGCTCTGTTTGGCAGTGCACCTGGTTTTTATGAAACCAAAATTTGCCTCCAAGCCTGGAATTCAAAAATAATCATCTGCTTTGAGGCCACTGGGAGCAACATCTAAGGGGTTGGAGAGCAACATGTTGCTCTTGAGCTACTGGTTGGGGACCACTGGGAGATTCACAGTTGGCAGAGAGGAATGATTCCTACATCACCGTCTACAGTGTGATTGCAACTTTACTACATAGCTCGCCATACCTGGATTAATTTATAGAGCTCCAGTCTTACATTAGGGCAGTGGTACATGGGAATATTTGTCGCCCGCAATTTTTTAGATGCAGCTGTATGTAACAAATCTCCCCGAAAATGCCTCTCCATTGCTGGTAATAGGAATTGCTGGCGATATGTCCAACTGATCGCTAAATCACCCTAAGATTCCTATAAATAGCCTTACAAGCACCCGATGAAGGATATTTATATCCGAAACATGTTGTGAAATAGATTACACTGAAATTACCATGGGTCTCCAGAGTTCATTTTAAATTGATTTGGAAGCTTCTGTGGCTTGATGGGGCCACTACTCAGTTGAGGACACCCTGAAATGTATGGAGTGAGGGACCACCAAAACCTTTTTATTGATTTGTTCCCCATATTGTCACTTAGAGATAATATTTCTATAAATAACTTTATATACTATAAATAGCCAGATCCCTATATAACTGTAGTGATGTATACTCTCTGAGTTGCACTGTAGAATACCTTGGTGCTAAATAAATAAATGACAATAATAATCATTTGCAGTTTTTCCTTTTCAGGTCAGCACCATGCTCCTTTCATAGAAGAACTAAAACTTATTAAAATATGTATCTCTATGTACAGAATATGTATTTGTCTATCTATATCTCAATTGAGTTGATTCAAATTAGAGTTCTGCCTGATAGATGGATTGGTCAGTTGTTATACCGTTATATCTTATTAGGCCTTGGGTAAATGTCCTTATTGCCATTAAAACAGCCCTGGTGCTAAATAATTGTTGACAGACTGATAACATCTTTTTAACTTTTGAAACAGAATATCATTTCTGGTACACAAAGCTTTCATTTTTTAGTTCTTTCTAGCTGGAACACCATTACTGGACATCCTTGCAGATAGTGCCCGGGGTGGAATTAAGCCTAGGACTTTAGCACTGTAAGGCAGCAATGCTAACCACTGCATAGCCGGATAAATAAACAATAATAACAGTACTGCATAACTCCTAACTGTCCTGTTTTTCGTGGGACAGTCCAGATTTTGACAGCTCAACCAGCAGTCCTGGATTTTTACTGAAATGTCCCAACTTTCTCTTTGATTTCCTGCACTGAACAGCTAGAAAAAGATACAAAGTTTCTAAAACATTATTGGTTTTTGAAAGAGAGCCCATAATATGTGGCAGGTGCATTTGGATACTTTTGTAACAATTTAAGATAAGCAAAGAAACAACTGTAGCAATTTAAGATAAGCAGGTCTATTGGGGAAACTGTGACTTGCAGCTTAAAGTAGAACCAAACCCTTGCTAATAAAAACTCCTAATTTTCACAGAAAATTCTCTAAATGCAATACACTGCACAAAATGCAAAATATGCACCAGAAATGAAAGAAGTTAGTCCTTTAGTTTAGTTTCCTCCTGCCGGTCCTACTTCAGTCTCTCAACTGTAGAATGCTTCATATAGGATAAAAAATGGATCAGCGCCTTTGGCAACGGAGTCAAGCACACCAGAAACAAAAAAAAAGGGAGAATAAATGGATATATAGTGTAGTATTTTCGAGACGGTAGTTTCACACCACGTGCTTGTGTATAGAGTTTATATTGTGTTTTATTATTTCCCCTTTTCCAGGTTCCCCTTTATTTTAGTCTTCCACTTAGGGGGTTGTGCTTATTTTCACTTTACAGCATGCATGTGTGTCTTACACCAAGGAGTGGCTAAAGTACCTACTTACAGGACGTTTAATTTTTAGATCGCATGTAGTAGTGCTTTCCTTTCACTTTACGACATATATGTGTGGCTTCCACCAAGGACTTTAGCCATTCCTTGGTGGAAGCACTGCCATTAGTAATGTGTTTATAAAGAATGGCAAAGGTAGTAATCATAAAATGGTGGCACATGAGGATTAAACAGCCACTAGCAGCAATTTTATGCATTTGACTTTATGTGCGGATTAACATATATTTATTTTTACATTTTTATCATGTGAAGAGGATATAGGATCTAATATACAGAAAGCTTGGGAAGTTTTCCAGTAAGGAATAAAAGATCTTTCCATAATCTGGATCACATACCTTAAATCTGCTAAAAATGATTTAAATATAAAATAAACACTGCAAGATTGTTTTCCGACAAATATGGATTCATGTAACTTAGTTCAACATGTAAGTACAAGAAATCATTTTAAAAATTAGAATTATCGGAGATGGCCTTCCTGTAATTCAGAGCCTTCTGGATAAAAGATTTCCAGATAAGGGATGCCATTGTACAAGAATGTGAAGCAACTGCAACTTCTAAGTAGGGCGTTTTTCTTGAATTTTCCAAGAAAGAACACTACATTTAGATATAAAACATTCTCCTAATTATAATATCAAAACATTTGACTTTTCCCCAATCAGTGAATTCCTTTTGTTAGTTTATAACACAAAAGAAAACCGATGCTACTGCTGATTACTGTCTGTTGCACTTTATATGCTGAGTGAGGCAGTTGTGGCAAAATTAATGGCTTATAGATACTGAAAATTGCAGTTCAACATTGATTATTAGCAACATATAATCATAAAAACGACAAGACAGGAATTTGTGTATTCTGTGCAAAGCTGTATGTATAATTGCTGGTGCTTTATACAAATAAAGGAAATAATAATCTCTGACCCATATACAGATACAAGACAGTACCATAGCCTTTACTATTTTATATTTTTTTTTTTAATCACTTATATGAGACATAGCCTTTACTGTTTTTCACAATACTTTCACCTTAAGCTGGCCATAGATCTAAAGATTTTTAAAAGATCCGATCGTCATTGTGAGACCACGATTATCTCAAAACGATCGTACAAATTTCCCATCAACTAAAAAGACCATTTCAGGTGATATTGCCAGGAAAACAAAGGGTAGCTGCCTGCTTGGCCCTGCAAACATAGATAGATTGCACTGGGACCGACAAAGATTTTTTAACCTGGTCGATCAATTTTCTGACAAATATCGGCCAAAAAATCATAAGATGTAAGATGGTTCAAATCCCACTAACCGCACAATAATTTCGAAGGATTGGTCGGACTTCGCTTAAATCGGTAGTTCGGCAAGAAAAATCTTTGCATTTATGGGGACCTTTAGGGTAAAATCTTTGATAGTGATACCAGGGAGCTTTTGTGCGTGTATCCCATCACCACCAGTAGATGGCAGAAGAACCAAGCCAAAGTGGAAATATTATATTTATATCTATAAATAAATAACATTTTAATATCATTACATCCTGTTGACATTTTTATATTGAAAATAATATAGTCATCCACCCAATGCCCATAAAAAGTGGTGTTTAAAGGTCTGTCTATAACTCCCAACCAGTTGTAGGCACATACTTTCCATTGTTCTATCTGCTCTCCTTTCTGCGTCATTGCTTACAAATTATATATCTAAAATGTATCAAAAGTTGATTTATTAAATGTAATCATGTTGAAAAATAGTACCCAACCCCCTCTTCTTGCTTGCTAATAAATTTATATGCACATAAATACATCATCGTTTTCTTAAAACCATTTACATATGTTCTACAGGAATTCAAAAAATCTCCCTGCTGTCAATTTATCCTCCCCGCAGGGGAATATGTATTCCTTCCTGACCCCAAAATAGCAAATGGGTAGATCACTAATAAATCTATTTGTTATGCATACTAAATATACCACTTCTTCCTGGCAGATAATTCCTTGACTGCCCTTATAGTAAAGAAACTATTCCGATGCTGATTTTGAAACTTACCTTCTAAAAGTTTCAATAGATTGTCTATTCCAGCCGAAATATGTCTGCACTGCTATTACCATGGGTTAATATTAGTGATCAGTGAATCTGTCCTGTTTTGCTTTGCTGAAAATATGCAAAACTATTTAAAAAAATGAGAAATTGCAAAAAAATAACGATAGGCAACAAAATATTTTTACATGTGACAATTTTTACGTGCACAACTTTTTATTCTCACTCAGCCTTAAAGTCAATAGGTGTTATTTTCTTAAGGCGACTTTTTTGTCTGAGTGATTATTTTGTCTTGGCGACTTTTTTGTCTCTGTAACAATATTGTCTCGACTTTTTTGTTTCGGCCACTTTTTTGTTTAGTGAATTTTTGCCACAGTTTTGTGAAAAAGTAAGCAGATGACGAAATACAGAATTTCGTCCCCGTATCGATGCCTGGCGGAAAAAACGCCCATCGCTAGTTAATATTTCTAAGCAATTTTCATTTGTTAGCACATTATTCGAGTTTATGAGTGCCATCTGCAAATATAGATGCACTATTAAATGTTATAAATAAAAATTGAAAAGGGCTGAGCACCACTGTGATACCCATCCTTTCCCAAAAGAAGTATAGTCCAGGTATGACAACTCTCTAATTGACACCTTGTCGGTTGTCTTCAAAGTACCAACCCATATGCTCTACTTCAAGTGCCTTAATTTAGAAGTAGTGCCTTAACTGTTTGAAGCAATGTGATGTTTTGTGTAATAAGTATTACATCTATTTCCTTTAATTCGTGTTACTACTTACCTTCTTATAGAACCTGATCAAAACTGTTTAATGAACCTAAAAACTCACTATATCTCATCGGGAGGTTTGATCACAGTCACTTGTTTTGGTTATTAACTTAGGTCTCTTCCCATTGACATCTGTCGGCTGTTGTGCAAGCCGTTTCTGACCTATGATTATCAACTGTCAAGAAAGTGCTTCTGTTTAGTTTTGGGTGAGTATTGCAGACAACCTTTGGTGCTTTCCTTTGATGTAAATGGCAAGTGACCCATTCCCCATGTAACATTGATTTTACTTTTTCTTTCAATTGCTCTGATGTTTACATAGCATTCAGTGATGGTTATACCCTCTGACATGTTTAAGAAATGGGATTAAAAACGTTGACTAGTATTCAGGGAAGGTTTGGCTCCCTCTGATACTCTGTAAACTCAGCCAATGAAAAGACATAATACATTTCAGTAGTGGTTATGACCCCAGATTAGCTGCATGCAAAACAACTGGATTTCAAATTTTAACGAGCATTAGCTGATGCCTTTCATTCCTTATTCACGGCATAACCAGCTTTTGAAGTAGGATTTATAAGGGAACCAAAGTGAGATTAATAATGTTAATCTTTAGATAATGGTGACCACTGAAACACCATAGGAAATGTCTCCTAAGGGATATTAGAATTCTGACCAATTCATTATTTCACCCAAACCCAGCTATATTTTTTTTTGGTTAAAGCATTTTCTGCTCCTAAACAACTCACTTTTGTGAAAATCCAAAGAAAGGTAGGAAACGCAAATTATTTCTGTTGGATTTATCCCTAGATAAACATTTGAGCCATGTGTAATGTGAAATCATATAGAAAGTTATCTACTGTATGTAGATCTGACCTATTTATGCTCACCCGTCTTATAAGATCTAGTCTTGAAGCCTCAGACTTTATTGTGAGCACTTCTTTCCTATGGGGAAAAAAAGAAATCAGTTTCTTACTTGCATGATGTCTCTTTTGCTGTAAGCAAAGGAAAGCCCTAGAAATTAGCTTGGTTCATTAGATATCAAATGTACTAACCATATTAGAGTTCAGTTATATGAGTCTATTTTCTGTGGTTTCTGGGATATTAGCAGTTATATACAGTTTTAGGCTGCTAATACCAGGATTTCCAATACCACCTCTATGCTGACGATACTCTCCTGATCTCAATCCAGAGCTCTTTACTCGGGTCTCCTCCTGCCTGTCCGCTATCTCTACTTGGATGTCACAACGCTACCTTAAATTAAATCTCTAAACTCGTAAATGGTTCTATTTCCCCCAAATAACACCCATAACAACCCAGAAGTATCTATCGTAGTTAACAATTCCACTATCGCCCCATCTCCCCAGGCCCGGTGACTTGAGGTTATCCTAGATTCGACCCTGTCCTTCACTCCTCATATCCAGTCACTTATTAAATCATGTCCCTTTCGCCTAAGGAACATATCCAAAATACAATCATTTATCACCAAAGATGCCACCAAAATTCTTATTCACTCTCTCATCATATCACGTCTATACTACTGTAACTATTATTGGCCTTCCCCACCAGAGACTGTCAGCTCTCTAGTGCATAATGAACACTGTTGCCAGTAACCGCTCCTCCTCTGCCATGCCACTCTGCCAATCTCTGTACTAATATGTTGGCACTCTAAAATACATGCTAATAATAATAGTTTTAGCTGAACAGCTGTCTAAAGGTGGCCATACACGGGCCGATAAAAGCTGTCGGCAGCTTATTGGCCCGTGTATGGGGGCCCCCGACGGGCTTCCCCGATCGAGATCTGGCCGAAAGTCAGCCAGATCTCGATCGGATGGGGTTAAAAATCCCGTCGGATCGCGGCCGCATCTGTTCGTTGATGCGGTCCCGCGATCCGACCGCCCGTTTGCGAACGTGAAGGATCCGATCGTTGGGCCCTAGGGCCCACGATCGGATCAGCCCGATATTGCCCACCTCAAGGTGGGCATATCGGAGGGAGATCCGCTCGTTTGGCAACATCGCCATACGAGCGGATCTATCCGTGTATGGCCACCTTTAGAAAGTCAGGGTGTCAGCTACCCTAGGGGCCTATTTATCATGCTGTGTAAAGCATAAACATCACAGGTGATCACAGCAATCAGCAATTAGATGTCAACAGGCACCTACAAGTTTGAAAAAAAATGCTAAGATCAGATTGATTGCTATGGGCAACATCACCAATGATGTTTATATCCACCGTTTTAGACAGCATGATAAATAGGCCCCTAAGTCTATGCACTTCCTACATTCAGTTAGCCCTAGGGTTACTAACTTTAGATTAGAGAGCTGTTCTCTTTATTATCAGCCTAACACCAGTAAAAATAGAAAATGAATTAGTAAGTTCAATCAGTTTTTGGGTTTAGATCTTTTTTAAAGCTCTGTAAATGGCATGTGTAAATACAGCCCTACAATGTTCTAGAGCAGTGATCCCCAATCAGTGGCTAGTGAGCAACATTTTGCTCACTGACCCCTTGGATGTCACTCCCAGTGGCCTCAAAGCAAGAGCTTATTACTAAATTCCTGGCTTGAAGTCGAGTAAAGTTTCATAAAAACCATGTGCACTGCAGAGCCTCCTGTAGGCTGCCAGTCCTCATAGGTGCTACCAAATAGGTACTTTTTTAATGCTTGTGTTGCTCCCTCACTTTTTTTTTACATTTCAATGTGGCTCACAGGCAAAAAGGTTGGAGACCCCTATGCTAGAGCATATGGACAGTGCCATAATTAGTCATGATAAAACAGTTCCAGACAGTCACAATACCATAAATAACCCACAAAACATATCAGCATGATATAGCAGAAGTGGCAGCATTGTAGGCAGCTGTGCATAACCTTGGCCCATAAGTCTACTCAATAATTTCAAAATCTCACCTATTTAATCAAATATAGCAGAACCTTTGCATTGGCCTACAGCAGAGGTCCCCAACCTTTTTAACCTATGAGGCACATCGAAATGTAAAAAATGTTGGAGAGCAACATTATCATGCAAAAAGTTCCTAGGGTGTAAAATATGGGATGTGATTGACTCCTGGTAGTCCATATTTTGACTGGAGGCTTACAGTACACGTGGTTTTTATGCAACTACAGCTTTCCTTCAAAACAGAAATTGAAAAATAAGCACCTCCTTTGAGGCCACTGGGAGTAACATCCAAGGGGTTGGTGAGTGACATGTTGCTGCTCATGAGCCACTGGCTGGGGATCACTGGCCTACAGTATAATCAAACCATAAGTATTAAAAACCACACATCACAATACATTAAGCTGAGGGTAAAAGTGGAGTTAACAGTGTTACCCCCTGCAGAACTCTCACCATACAAAATAAATTACAACCTCCCTGCTTTTTTTCTACTCTCTTCTTTTTTAGCTCCCCCAAAAAAACATTAAAAACGTAATTTAGTCACTATAAACGAAATAACTCATCTTCTTTTTTAATGTTTATTAGTTTAGTAAACAAGTCAGTAGTAGAGCAATTCAAAAACAAAATTCCACAATATTGAAAGTGAAAACACAAAAGTACAGTGGCAGATGTTAATCTTCATAGACAAATGTAAAACAATGAAAAACCTACAATAATTTACAATGAAATATAATTTTAACTTAATGCAAATTATTGTATCAGAGCAAAATACACTATAGGCAATAAAACGAAAACAGTTATGGCACTTAGAAAATTAAATGAGAAGAAAAGAAATGAATAGTTTCCTGGAAATTATTTTTAAATTTGAATTCCCTTGTTTAGATCTTGTAAATGCCAAATTAGCTATTAACTCCCCTTTGGGTCCATCAAAAAAATCTAGATATCAAGAGTACAGACAATAAAAAGAGGAGGAGGATTTATCATTCCTACAATTAAGCATAACTGGCTTCTGTTTCTGAATCCAATATGTTTTCTCGTAGCATTCACAAAGAGACATAATAAGTTCAAAAACTACGTATCTTTCTTTCTTTTAAACTCATTATCTTTCTTTCTTTTCAACTCCTTATCTTTCTGTGAGAGTAAGTTGTTGAAAAAAGAATCACCCTCTATTAATCTAGTAATGCAAACCTTGGGCACTGCTTGATTTTCTACTTTAAATTAAGCGAGAGAAATATTTCCAATTTCTTCCATAATTGAAAAATTAAAGGGCTAGACCAAAAGTATTGAAATATGTCAACATTCTCAGCCTTGCATTTTGGACAGTAAAAGCTGTTTTTAAGATCATCAACTCTTTTGTAGCAGCAACCATATCCCATATGGAGTAGCTCCAAACCTAATATTGTAATTGTAATTTGGTTACCTGTACTGATGTAATGGGGCAATTTAAAAACTTTGATCATTGTCCAGCAGAAAACTGTAAGGGGTCATCAATCTTTAGAAGAAAATTCAAGAAGTTGCTTGCTATAAAGTTAACTTTATTAGAAAAGGGAAGTTCTATAAGCTTATTAATTAATTGGGCCAGGTTGTGACTCGCAAAAGCTATTAAGCTAGTTTTCAGGTGTAGTCTCAAATGCTCTTTAATTTTAAAGTATAAAACTCTTTCATTTTCAGAAAGGTTGGGTTTGCTCTGTAGCTCCTCCAGTGAAAGAAGCTGTCCTTTATCCTGGTCTATAACATTTCTTAGCAAGAAATGAATATCTCAATAGACAGTGGAATCCAGGTGATCATTCTATCTTCATTAGACAAAAGGAGGTTTATTTTCATAGAGTTTTGTTTTGGCAACATCTAACAGGCACATTACCACTTCAACATTTAGCATATGCAGTCAATTGTATTATTATTATTGTTATCCTTTATTTATATAGAACTGACATATCCCACACCACACACTATGGTCAAGTGGGAACTTGTGTCTTATTTGTCATTTCTGAACTTCACCATTTTTGCGTTATTGAAGTTTTTCTGGGTCAATTGTATGTCAGAGCTCTTTTCATTTATGTCTGATAGTGATATGTTTTCTCCTTGAAAAATATGATACACTGCCTTTTTTTTTTTTTTTTTTATTTCAATAAATTTTTATTCTTTTAAACCACATTTGTATACAGAGCGCTTTTTAAACAGGATCATTTATATTTCCCATATCCATCTTACATAATAAACATAAAAAACAAATCCATAAAAAATTTTAACCTGTTGCCTGAGGTTAAGAGGGAAACCCCAACAACCCGGGACAAAACTTGGGTTCCATATATTGTCCCCCCCCTAAAAAAAAAAAAAAAAAAAAGAGACCCACATGCCCGAAACCCCTAATGTAGTGTCCTGAATTAAAGCTAATAACTTCGTGAAAAGTTGTGATCCTTGTATAGTGCAAACCCGTGCCATAATACTGTCAATGATTAAAACCAGTGATGTTATATATAACCTAGAGCCGATTTATTGTGAAGAACGGTGCCCCCGCTACTGAAATAGCCGAGCAGTTGATCCTTTAAAGTGAACCCCCATGATCCTAGAAAGGGAGAAAAAAAAAAAAAAAAAAAAAACCCCCCCCCCCAGTGATGCTCTTTATACATTAACGTGACAAATTTATTAAATAAGTGTCTGATGACTTCGCAAACCCAATAACCTTTTATCGCCCACCTCTAAAATTTAGGATAGAGAGAGAGAAGAGGAAAAAAAAAAAAAAAGGGGGGGGGAGGAACCCCTAATTGTGTCCTTCTGTGCTAAGTATACCCTCCCCACCCCAGGCCCCAGGCCAACCCAAAATTTAATACACATAATCAAAAACACCAAAAAAAAAAAAAAAAAAAAAAAAAAAATTTCCAAAATAATAAATACCTCTACTGTAAAAAAAAGAATTCTTACAGTGAGAGAGGAATAGATACCTCTCCAGGCCCCTGTCTATATTCGATCCAGGGCCTCCAAACAGCAAGAAATTTCTGATGAGAATCGAGGAGAATGCTGGACATTTTCTCTTGACACATAATCCAGTCTATTCTAGATTTAACTGGTTCTATTGAGATTTGTTTCTGTTTCCAAGCTCCAGCAATAGTTCTCTTAGCTGCTAACATTATGAAAGAAAATAGACTAAACTGAGACTTCGATAAAGTATCTGGTTTTTTCCCAAGTAGAGCTAGGACAGGATCTTTAGGAATGGGGGTCTCCAATACCGAATATACCATATTGAAGATTCTAATCCAGAATCTCCGGGCTAAAGGGCATTTCCACCAAATGTGGAACATTGTGCCTACTTCTCCACACCCTCTAAAGCAGCTAGAATCAGCTAAAGGGGCAAATTTGGCTATACGTGCTGGAACCAGGTACCATCTGAATAACACTTTATAATTCGTCTCTAGTAAGGAAACATTATTAGATGATCTTCTAGTCGTATTCCAGATCTGTTCCCAATCCTCATGTGGAATTTCTCTAGATAGATCCCTATGCCAGGCTAACATATAGGAAAGCATCGAGGGTTGCAGGCCCTCCAAAAATTTATTATACAAACTGGAGACTACTCGTCGTGAACTAGGAGAATAGATACACCATCTTTCAAAGAATGTTTCTCTGTTCTCTTTGTCTTTTACCTGGACCCACTGAGTTAAAACAAAGTGATAAACTTGTTGTAATCTGAACCTTTCTGTAGAAGGGATTGAAAACTTGTCTATCAATTCCTGTAAGGGAAGGGGCCCTGCTGTAGAGCATAGCTGCCCCAATGACCGAATACCTCTATCAGTCCACCACTTAAATTGGGAAACCTGAAGCCCCGGAGAAAACTGGGGATTTGAGAATAGAGGGACTGCTGGCCCCAAAGGGGACTTCAACTGAATATTCTTGTTCGAAGCTACCCACACCTTCATAGTGTGTTGTAAACACCTACTCATCTGTGCTACTCTCTGTCTCGGGAGGTTCCATAACATTGCTATAGGAGAATATGGTTGTGTAAAGAGGCCTTCCAGCGATACCCAGTGAGGACTATCTTCTGTGGAGTGCAAAGCAAGGATCTGGGCTAATTGGGCTGCCTTATAATACAAAGAAAACTTTGGAAGTCCCAAACCTCCACACATCTTAGGCTGGAATAATGTGTGTTTGTTAACCCTTGGAGGTTTCCCCGCCCATACAAACCTAAGTACTGTTGATTCAAATTTCCCCAGTTGTCCTACAGGAACAGTGACAGGTAAGGTTCTAAATAAATACAACAGTTTCGGTAGGAGTGTCATTTTTACTGAATTTATACGTCCTACCCATGATATATGATGAGAGCTCCATCTCTCTAGTAAGGATGTTAAAGCTTTGAACATTGGAGGGTAATTATATTTAAATAAATCATCATAAGACCTTGTTAATTTAATTCCTAATAGAGATAAGTATTTAGGGTGCCAATTAAATTCAAAGTTCAGTTTTAGCAGTTTTTCCATTTCCTGTGGGAGGTTAATATTTAGTGCTTCAGTTTTATGATGATTAATTCGTAACCCAGAAATAATACCAAAAGCTTCTAAAAGCCCATATAGATTAGGAAGTGATGTAAGAGGTTTAGAGATAATGAAAGATAGGTCGTCTGCAAAAAGGCTAAGTTTATGATGGAGTCCACTAGCTTGAATACCGGCGATATTGGGGTTAGACCGAACTGCTATAGCCAATGGTTCAATCGCTAGATTGAACAGAATGGGAGAAAGGGGACAACCCTGACGGGTCCCCCTGTTTATCCGAAAGGGATTAGAGCAAAACCCTGGAATATTAACTATAGCTGAGGGCCCATCATAAAGGGCTTTTACCCATGACAGTAAGTTCGGGCCAAACCCCCATTTACCTAATACATAATAAAGATAGTCCCAGGATAAGGAATCAAAAGCCTTTCGAATATACACTGCCTTTTAGCAATTCATACCAGTGCATTTTTAAATCTGTCCAGTGTGTCTACTGCAGATGGTATTTTCTACCTCTTTAGCTCAGCAGAGAAGATGTACTGTGTGTGTCATGGACCTTAGTCTATACTGGTCTTGCACTAGTCAAATAATCAAAGCAAATATCTAATTGTTTACCAAAAGACCTTAGTCAAATTCTATTAGGGCAAGGGCACACACAGCGGATCCTCCGTTTTCCTGTGCCCTCATTTTGTATGCTGACAGAGTAAAGTCTCTGCTGGAAAGGATCTGCTGTAATGCACTCCATTCACGGTGCGGGGCTGAGCGAAAATCAGCAAGGAAACAAAAAAGCATGCATTTTTGCACTGATATTCGCTTAGTGTAACTTCACACAGCCCAATGCTTGGAAGGAGCACATTACAGCAGATCCATTTCCCGCTGCCTGCATATAAAACACAGGCAAATGAAAGCGGAGGATCTGCTGTGTGTCCTTGTTGTACTGCAAATTTGTGTGAGATATTTTGAGCCACAAAACTGTGGATAAAATATCCTTATTTTTTTAAAAAAAAAAAATCTGATTTTGCTTGTAAGGGATCTCCATCAAAGTGTACTAAATTACTTTTCATCGCACATGTAAAAGATATTCTTTTCTTTCATCAACTTGGTGAATAGATGAATGAGGAAATAATTGTTTCCCAACCGATGCATTCAGTGTGTTTGACAGAAAAAAGTTATCACTTGACATAAGCCTATGAGTAAGTGCCCCAAAAGGCACATAATGCGTTAGGTCCTCACCTTTAATGTCCTAATAAAATGTACTTGTAATTTTACTACCTTTTGCTTTATTTTTGGAGGAAAACTCTTTGTGGTTGTTATACATACATGCACCTATAGACTGGGGTGAACAGTGAGTATATCCTTCCCTTATGATTTTTGTTTTTTCTATTGCACTTACTACACTTTGGTAGTGCTAAAATGGACTAACAGCACTATTTTTTGTTAATAATTATTTTGAGTCCACAAACAGTCAATCAAATCAAAACAATACAAAACTTCATTTGGTATGACAATATCTTTGCGTCTATGGCCAGGTTAAGGGGTCATTTATGACTGCAAGCGCAGTTGTATATATGAAGATTTCCCTGAAGTCAATTGCACATAAAACTACATTCATTTAAGACATTTGCATCAAAATATGGAAATGTGGGGGAAATATGTCAATTGCGCTCAAAATTATAATTTGCACACTTGTGGTCATAAATTGCTATTGTTAACAAGTTACCAAATGTTCTGGTACATAGTTCCTTGACAAGGACTGGGGCATCTGGCTCCAATATAATAAAGAGGTTTATCCCAAGTACACTTGCTATATTAACCCTTTAGATGCTGAAAATCTTGATCTTGCCCTGCCTTTTGTTGCAAGTAAGCACACTGCATGGCATCAATTAAAAATATATTCTGAAATCCTAAAATATGAGAAAGTGGCACACTGATGCTTCTATAACAGTGCTATAGATTTAACAAACCCTGGAATTTAAAGAGATAAATCACTGCATTGTGCTTCATCCTTGGGTGCAACAGCAGAAGTTGTAACATGTGGAATCACAGAGTCAGAAGTTCAAAACAAATAAATGTGATCTTGATACAGGGATACATCATGCAAATGACCTGTGCTTTCCAGTTAAGGGTCTTTTTCTGTAATTTTGGATCACTATACCGTAATTCTATTTAAAAAACATTGTTTTGCCACCAGTATGGATGAACATAGTTTAGTAAGGATCAAGTACAAGGCATTCTTTTATTATTATAAAGAGAAATCATTTTTAAAAATGAAAATTATTTGCTTATAATGGACTCTATGCGTAATGGCCTTCTCATAATTTAGGCAGTTTTATATATGTCAGTATTGGTTCCCACATTGCTGAGATGTGTACAATTCTTGTCTATAGAGTAGCGATTGACTGCAGCACTTAAAATTGTGCAATATATTCAGTGTCGGACTGGGACACCAGAGGCCCACTCAAATACCTTAGACCAGGGGCCCACTCTCAGTACTATTTTTCTTCCTCTCCTCACTCAACCTCTAGTCTCTTAGTCTCTTTTCCTAACATACTTTAATCTTTTATTCCATCTATTTAGTCTCTTTGTTCTCATAGAAATCGGCAATGGCCATGAAATAGGCCAAATATTTAGCAGCATGAGGGCCCACTGACACCTGGGCCCACAGGGAGTTTTCCTGGTATCCCGGTGGGCTAGTCCAACACAGAATATATTTGAAAAAAGTGTTGCCTATTTTTCCAACAGTGAACAAACAAATAAACTGTCACGGTCGGCACCCTAAACCAGAACTAATGCCAAGCTCCCTGGTCTCGGCTCGGCTTCACCAGTAGTGTGACCGCCTTTGGCTTCGGGAGGAGCCCTCAGCGTACTCAGATGCCACCTGGACTTTTCGAGAGGAGCAAAGCGAGGAGTTCTGGCAAGCAAAGGGGCACGACTGTTGTAAAAGTCAGTTAGGCCAATGGTCTCGGTACAAATGGAACAGGCAAGAGAATCGTCAGACAGGCAGGGTCGAGGCAGGCAGATATCGAGAATCGTCAGGCAGGCAAGGGTCAAACCGGGTTGTCAATCAAGGGATTTAGCAGGAAGAGTTGTCGAAGGCAGGCAGAGGTCAGGTTCCAGAGATCAGAATAGTCAAACAGGCAGGCAGGGGTCAAAACAGATAATCAGGATCAGATTTCAAACGGAATAGCAAAGCTAACAGCACCAGGAACAAATCCTATCACGGGCACAGTAAAAAACTAGAGATCGCTTAATATACCATTTGAATTTCGCGCCACTGCGCGCTGACGTCATCACGTGTGCATAAAATACAGGAAGAGGCGCGCGCTCTAACTAACCGGCGCTTGCTGAACGGTTTAATGCGGCGAGCGTCCTCGCCGAGGGGGCGGCAGGCGTCCCTGCCGTCCCCCCACTAGACCACCAGGGTAAGATTTTCTCACATTACCCCCCTCTCCAGGGGGGGCCACTGGACCCCCAGGCCTCTCAGGAAACTTAGCATGGAATTGCCTCCTGAGGCGGTCAGCCTTGATGTCATCCACTGAGACCCAAGAGTTCTCCTCAGGACCGAAGCCCTTCCACCTGGTAAGATATTGTAACTTACCCCTCACGAGGCGGGAGTCGAGGAACTCTTGGATCTCATACTCAGGCTGACCTTCAACCAACACTGGGGGAGGAACAGACAGAAGACGAGAATTATTGGCAGGTTTCAAAAGAGAGACATGGAAGGAATTAGAAATTTTGAAATTAGGAGGTAATTTAAGACGGACAGAAGATGGATTAATTACTGCAATGATGGGGTATGGACCAATGAACCTAGGACCCAGTTTAGGAGAGGGAACCTTCAACTTGATATTCTTTGTCGACAACCATACTAAATCTCCCACCTTGTACTGGGGAGCTTCCCTACGGGATCTGTCAGCAGCTCTTTTCTGAGCTAGGGAAGCTGCAGCTAACGAATTATGAACTTGAGACCAAATTTCGGAAAATTTCAAGACAGAAGAATTGGCAGAGGGTACAGGGGAATTAGAGCCAGAAAAAGAAAACGCTTTGGGGTGCAAACCATAGACAACAAAGAAAGGAGACTCCCCTGAGGAGGAATGGGTAGCATTATTGTATGCAAATTCTGCCCAGGGTAGCAGTTCGGACCATGTGGACTGGTTATCGGACACATAGCATCTGAGATACTGCTCAAGGGACTGGTTCACCCTTTCGGTTTGACCGTTAGTTTGGGGGTGATAGGCAGAGGAAAAAGACAATTCAGTACCCACCAAGGAACAGAAAGCACGCCAAAATCTTGAAACAAACTGAACCCCCCTGTCAGAAACAATATTTACAGGAAAACCATGAAACTTAAAAATATGAGTAATGAATAAGTCAGCCAGGGTTTTAGCAGAAGGGAGATGTGGAAGAGGAATAAAATGAGCCATTTTACTGAACCTATCGACCACCACCCAAATCACTGTCTTACCCTGAGAAGGAGGCAACTCCACAATAAAATCCATGGAAATGTGAGACCACGGTTTCTCTGGGACGGGTAAGGGGTTTAATAGACCCTGGGACAGATGATGAGATGATTTAGACCTTTGGCAGACTGGACAGGAATTGACAACTGTTTTAGTATCCTGTTTGAAGGAAGACCAACAGACATGACGGGATAAAAGAGAAATGGTTTTTGCAATACCTGGATGACCTGAACCTCTCGTAACACTTGTTCCCTAAGCTCCTCAGGAACGAACCATTTACCAGATGGGGTTTCAGCAGGAGCAGATGACTGTAAAGGGGACAACAAGGAAGAGAGGTCAGACTCCAAGGTCGCAACAATTATTTCCCTGGGAATGATGGGAGTGCACTCACTAGAGTCAGAGGAAATGGATTCAAAACTCCTAGAGAGTGCATCCGCCTTGGTATTTTTGGAACCAGGCCGAAAAGTTAACGAAAAATTGAATCTAGAGAAGAATAAAGCCCACCGGGCTTGCCTTGGATTTAGGCGTTTAGCTGATTCAATATACAGTAAATTTTTATGGTCGGTATAGACCGTCACCAAATGTTTAGCACCTTCTAGAAGATGGCGCCATTCCTCAAAGGCCAGTTTGACAGCCAACAACTCCCTGTTCCCTATGTCGTAATTTACCTCTGCAGGTAAAAACCTCTTGGAAAAAAAAGCACAATGATGTATTTTGTTGGTTATCGGGTGCCTTTGAGAAAGGACTGCCCCAGCTCCTACCTCAGAGGCATCTACCTCTACAATGAAAGGAAGTGCGGAATCGGGGTGTTGGAGGATAGGGGCAGAACTGAACTCTTTTTTGAGGGTTTCAAAAGCTTGTAATGCTTCAGGAGACCACATGCTGGGATCAGCACCCTTTTTGGTTAAATTTGTGATGGGGGCAACAATAAGAGAAAAATTCTTGATGAATTGACGATATTAATTAGCGAAACCAAGGAACCTTTGAACTGCTCGCAACGAAAGGGGTTGGGCCCAATCCAGGACAGCTCTCACCTTGCCCGGATCCATTTCTAGACCCTTGCTGGAAATAATAAATCCCAAAAACTGGACAGAAGAGACCTCAAAGGTACATTTCTCTAGTTTCGCATACAGATTATTTTCCCTTAGCCTTTTTAAGACTTCACAAACATGATTACGATGTTCACTTAGATTAGAAGAGAAAATAAGAATATCGTCAAGGTAGACCACTACGAATACCCCCAGCAGGTCTCGAAAGATGTCAATGACAAATTCTTGAAAGACTGCGGGGGCGTTACAGAGCCCAAAGGGCATTACTAAATATTCGTAGTGGCCATCCCTGGTGTTAAAAGCAGTTTTCCACTCATCCCCCTCTCTGATACGAATGAGATTGTAGGCACCTCTAAGATCAAGCTTGGTATAGACCTTGGCACCTTTGACCTGGTCAAATAACTCAGAAATTAAAGGAAGGGGGTAGCAGTTCTTGATCGTGATCTTATTTAAACCCCTGTAGTCTATACAGGGACGAAGACCACCATCTTTCTTACCAACAAAGAAAAACCCTGCGCCGGCAGGAGAGTTAGAGGGACGGATAAAACCTCTTTCGAGGTTTTCCTGGATGTATTCCCTCATAGACTGGGCTTCGGGTAAAGAAAGAGGATAAGTACGACCACGAGGGGGAGAGGAACCTGGGACAAGATCAATAGGACAGTCATACTGTCTGTGTGGGGGTAAAGTTTCTGCAGCCTTTTTGGAAAAGACGTCGGCGTATGCGCATAAAATACAGGAAGAGGCGCGCGCTCTAACTAACCGGCGCTTGCTGAACGGTTTAATGCGGCGAGCGTCCTCGCCGAGGGGGCGGCAGGCGTCCCTGCCGTCCCCCCACTAGACCACCAGGGTAAGATTTTCTCACATAAACGAAATGCTATGTTGGGTTATCCACCCAAAATGTACCAACCTACATCCATGTAGGCCATTAGCTCAGCTTTGTCCATTTTTCTTGATTAACTTTATCCTTTCTGATAAACCATGAAACTGTCTGTCTGGAATGGAAACATTAACAAAAGCTCCACTCAGTCTATGAAGATTTTATGTCAGTCTAATAAACTAGCACCCCTTCCAGACCAATAAAACAATTATTACCTTGTAATCCCTGTTAACATCTCAAATGGCAGCTTCAATGCCTCAGCATGAAAAGCTATTCTGCTTTAGTTCTGGCTAGTTTAGCAGCTGGGATAAAAATATGACATATACAAATATGGAAAATTCACATTCTGGTGCATTTACCAGCATAATTTCCAAGTAAACTAGAGACAAGCTTCGATTTTTATATGTGAAAAAAATTATTTATTATGAGTGTTTAGCAGCAACTTTAACCCTTTTCAGAAAAAACCGAAAATTATTGCAGGGTTGCGAGATTCTTGATTAGTGGTTTTGGGTGTTTGGCCTTACAGTGGATTTTTAAGAAGTATGGTGTATGCTTACTAGAGTCCAGACCGTGTGATGTTAAACTGAATTCAGCTCTTACAGTTTATAATGCTGTAATGATACTGTAAGACTGTTTCGTCTGTATACTTCCCTAGTTAGAGGGTGGGTGGCGGTAGGAGGGATGGGGTGCTTATGTGCCCTTTAAACTAATAAAATATGAAGGGCTCAGGTTGGCACTTTGCTCTTTGGTGTGCCATCTGTTCTTTGTACAAGGAAGTTTGGACTATATTCTAATTGTGCCTGTTGTGGAGCTTTTTGAATGTAAAGGTTTAGTTTGTCTACCTCTTATCTGATCTTATTTTTCAAAAACCAAGTAACAATATTGATCACATAAGTGGGGAGTTTGAAAATGCCATTAAAAAAAAACAAGAATTTCTGAACAAAAGAAAAAAATATTAGCATTGCATTGGTTAACAGTTCTTCTAGCTGTAAGTATCACAAATGTTCTCTAGACTCAGAGATACATGTGAATAGAGAGACATAAATGCATATATTGTCTGAATCTTTCTGCCCCTCTGTGATGAAGTCATGTTTTGTTTTGCTATGTTTTGCTCTGGAAGATCGATGCTCTGCATGACTGAAGGAACAGAGAGGAGCTTTCTTTGGAAAAAGAGGATAATCAGTTAGCTATGC
This sequence comes from Xenopus laevis, assembly GCF_017654675.1. NCBI lineage: Eukaryota > Metazoa > Chordata > Amphibia > Anura > Pipidae > Xenopus > Xenopus laevis. The sequence goes on along the minus strand of NC_054380.1, from coordinate 93,315,604 downwards.
CTGGGGAGCATGGCTAACGCCCTTCAGAATGTGCCAGGACAAAATCAGTCAAAAGCCATTGCAAAATGTTTAGGAAATAAAGGACTTGCACGTCTATCTTGCATTCATTGGAAATAAAATGGCCACCAAGAGGCTTTTTAGAAGAGGGACTGCTTCTGTTCTATTGTGGCTCTTTATCACCTCCACAGAAGGGAGGCTTAGGACTCTGGCCCATTGTAACTATCAGCATGTGCCCACTGCATGCTAGGTCACTGATCAGACCAGCTCCAAGGCTTATTGTGCTGCAAGCTCAGAGCATGTTTTTTCACTGATGTGAAAGGTCATCCTCCCACAGAGGCTCCATACCTGAGCCATTGTACGCAGCTGTCAAAAGACCCACAAAATTAAATGTATTTTCCAGTTGCAATTCAAAGCTGGTTTGTTGGGTGCGGGGAATACTAAGTTGTGCAGCCCTGGCAAACAGTCTGGCAGCAGTTTATGCTATGTTGGAAACGAAATACTCATACATAATCACACGTTTGCAGGAAAACTAAAATATTCACCAAGTTATTTGTTATCTGTGATGAGGGACGCAAAGTGGCTGGTCGTTTACTAGCCAGCAAATACAAATATTAGTTGAACCCAATCTAATGAATAGGGAAGTAGAATAAGAGAGCTGAGAAAGCTGGTATTTTAGTTGTCAGATAAGGTACCTACCCTGTCTGTGACCTAATATTTTCTATGGGCATCTCATATTATCCGGTGATTTTACAGGTGCAGTTATGCTAGGGGACCCAGGCTTATGTTCCTGGTGCATAATCCTGGAATAAACAGATTGTGTCACTGTTATTACAGTATATGCCAGGTAAGTTTAGGTTCATCTGATTAATATTAACAAATATAGACTGCTTAATTAAAAAAACTAAGCACACTGGTTCATGTGCATTCTAATGTGCGCAGCTGTTTCTGTGGTCCTTAATGTTAAGAGCTGTGTTGTACTGTTTGTGAATAGATATTGTAGTACACAGAGGCGTAATGAAATAAAGGAACCAGCATGGTGCTGTGCTGAAGTGAACTCCCAGCATGACTCTCAGAACATGTTAGAGAGGGGTTACAGGTAGTCTTTATCCAGCTTCCCAGGAAAGTCTCAACTTCCTGCTGATAGAAATTTGTCTGCAAATTTTCCTCATTGAAGTGTGTGACTAAGGAGCGGAGAGATGGGTTGATATGATAACTTGATTAGTGCAGTGTAGAGAAAGCTCAGGAACCCAGTGCCAGCTCAAAGGATCATGTGCTCTCAGTTCTTAACCTCTCCTCAGGAGATCACCATTTATGCTTGATAATGTATTAGCCTCCCTGGAATTTTACAAATCAGTTGTCTAGTTATTTGCAAGGTTATTACTTACAGAGTGCTAAGTGTCATTAGCAGCACACCAAGTGCACATGTCCTCTGTGCAAGGGGAAGCTTTGTATAATCACAGCATAATGCAATAATATTATGTTTTGCTTTCAGCATAAAATATACAATTGCATCACATACAGTCCAGTAACCCAGTCACACCAATTACCTCAAAACGAATGGAAACTCTTTTATCTGTCTTATTAAAGGATAAGTACAAAACTCAGAGTCAGTTGCAGCCAAGGAAAGGAAGGACATTTGCACTGGGGCTCCTAGCCTCTTAGCACTCCCATGAAATGTTCATTAAGCTTTAGCCACATTATATAGTGTGACTATCTTTAGATTAATATAGTATATGTCCAAGGTTTCACTTTCCAGATGGTCTGACTGCAACTGCTTTGACAAGTGATAATGGACATTGCAATTGAAAAGCAACTGCAGGGCATAAGGTGTGGCATCCCTGATAGATAGTTATCACTTGTACAGTTTTATATATTGACATTGACAGCATTTTTTTGTGACCACACAAAGCCGCTTTAGAGGCATGTGATAAAGTAAAGAATCTAATTTATAATGACATTTTGCACAAAGTAGCTCTGTGATCTTTTTTCTGACTAAAGCTGGCCATAGATGTAAAGATTTTTAATAGATAATAATTTTTTTTTTGCATTGCATTGCTGCCCTCCTTTAAAAAATTGACCCAGGCCTTTTTGCCTCATACCTCTACACCCCTCATTCAGACATGCAAGTTATGGAGTGGTGGGGCAAGGGCGCACCTACAACACAGTGCTTTGCAGCTTGCATTCCGCTCAAGTGGAGCGGTGTGTGCCTTTAAGGACTTGCTACCTGTCTGAGGTAGGTGTTGTATACAGTATACTATGTTCCCTTGCATCAGGACATACTGCACCTTGTGCCCAATGCAGCAACGCAGATTTAACCAGCAAAGAGCGGCACATAGTGCTACCATAGATGAACAAAAAATGTGCAAACAAATTGTATATTCTCCTCTCATTTCCTCTGGTCATCGCAAATGAGCCTTTAGTGTGAAAATAAAATGCAATGCACATGTAATGTGTAACAGGCAGCTGCAATATCACAGTGTTTTACAGAAAGAGGGAATGTACTGCCTTTATCTATATTTAAATTCTGCATTTACCAATTTACTGTTTTTACAAATATGTTATAAAGCCCATACAATGTTTTCAGTTCTGCAGTGTTTTGATCAGAATTGTCTATTAGTTCAGTATTCTCAGCTCATTTTCTCCTTGTTTGTATTCAGCAAGTCATCAGTCTATAAATAAAACACTTATAACTAAAATAAATACAAGCGTAAAGAACTAGAGAATACCATGCTAAAATATATCATATGGCTTTAATTTAGAAAATAAATATGGCAGATGATACATGTATGTATCAAATTCTGTATAGCTAAATCTGCCAACTGCAAAACTGGGACAATAATTGGTACAAAAATATCAATTTATTTATCAAAGCACAGATTCCTATTGAAAGCTACAGGGGTCCGTCTTTGAACTTAAGGAAGTTATTTTTTGTAAAATGGCTTTCAGTTTATTTAAAGAAAACGTATGTGAAAATATCAGCATGGGTCAGGAATGATTTACAAAGTTTGTCAAAGAATACAGTCAATTAAGTTCACATTTCTATGTTGCTAAACAACAGGCAATCTTAGGTTCAGTAACGCTGAAAAGAGGACGGAGACCACCCCTTGAAATGGCCCTTTGAGACAGTTCAAAGAAGCACAACACAAAAGGCGGTCTTGGTGGTGTTTTTACTCCCCATTCATTGTCCTCAATCCAACTTTTAAGCAACTCTGTCTGAGGGAAGGAGTGGTTATTGTGGCAAGTGGGAGTTTGTAGTTGTTCCAAGAAAACAATGCTGGCACATTATGCCCAGCCTCATTACACGCTATTCTGAAAATACTTCAGGAGCATTCCCACTGATTATCATAAATAGCAGAAAGAGTCTTTCAAAAATAAAGCAGGTTCCATCTGCCCATAGCATGTCTTTACCTTGACTTTAAAGAGAGAGTCACTCCCCTTGTACAATAAAGTGACTTTGGCATCAAAACTTCAATACACTCACTCTTTCAGTCCATTGAGCATAATATCAACAGAGAAAGCTCCATGTTTATTCATTGATCTTCCGACTTCATTTCACAGAGACTTCACTTTATTGTCTTTTCATTCCTCTATCACGTCAAAATGTGAATGGATGAGAATAATTCTGGACCATTTTGATCAGATGGATGCACCACCTTGCAGTTCGATGGATTGCCCTAATTATGTTTGTTCTGCTTAAGAATATTATCAGATGCCCAAATTAGATTACGAGGCCATTAATCATGAGCACTTGTCACAGATAGATTAGTATGTAGTAACCTCCCTCTAAATAAGAATTCTTGAAGGCTGAGAGATGATGACGTTTGGCCGATTTCAGTCCACATTCCCAATCACATATCCATTCAATGAAAATTACCATATTGCTTTCGTACACAGTATCATATATTTCTATAACCTCACTATCTAGCTATTATTGCACTTGTGCCCAGCAATATTGTTGGTCTGATGGTGCATGGTTTTATACTTGCTGTGGGCAGATAGGTCAGTCTGTGAAAAAATTGTGTTACGGGGCCTGTAAGGGCCTTACTGCGGAGTAGTTGATCTAATACCACTGCAGGTAAAACCTGTGCTCAAACACTTTGACATATGCAAGGAAGTGCAGTAGTGTTGTACATGCTGCTTGTTGTTATTTTGTAAAGTAAGGGGTTAACCACTGAACTTAAAGTAGAGAAAGATACCAAGAGCACAACCAATAATTAGTCACATATCTTGTTTTGATTATCAGACTATATTAGATGGCACAAATACGTGTTTGTTCTGTGATGTATAACAAAAGCATTAGAAATTGGAACTGCTTATGACTTGATTCTTTCCAAAGGCCTCAGTGTGACATCTTCGTCTCGGTCCAGAAGGTAAGTAGGGGAAACAAGTCACTGAGGGATGAGATGAACATTATGGTTCAATAGAAGCTTTAAATTAACATTGTGGCTGAAAGAAAAAGGAAAGATTAATCATCTGTGCAGGATAGTAAAATCTAATTGGTCAGACAAACAAATTGCTCATAAGCAGTGTGGTTCTATAGAACAACCATATGCACCTGCAGACAATTAGAGAAGGTGCATTTTAGCAGATAATGGTACAATAAGCAAATGGGAAAACTCATTTACCGAACACATTTCATGTCAAACATTCCTTTTATAATAAATGTTTGCACTAAACTGTTATGTAACTGAATAGTTCTCCTAAAATACCAAATTTAATAACTACTGTTTGATTCTTATTGCTTTTTGTGGCCTAGTCCCAGGTCTCACTTATTTGAAATTATATTTGGAGCTCTGTATAGACCCTATGTAGGACTAGCATTTGTCATTTGTGGAGAATTAGGAATCCCTTTTACAATATTTTGGTAATTTAAAAAGCTAATAGAATCCCTTCCCCTGCTCAACTCTCTGTGTCCTGGGTGCTTGGTTAATTTGGATTCAATTATATCATCTGGTTAATATAAATTACGAAAAGACATGATGTAAGAACATCTGAAATGGTCCCTGTACTGTATTACCTTCAGTCATTGTATAGATGAGGCTTCAGATGGAGTCGCAAAGAGATAGAATTTGCTGAGCTCTCCTGGTTTTTGACATTTCATTATTAGTCACAAAACGTAGCCTTTATAATATTTTCTATTTAAGTGCCCCCTCTGTTTTGAAGGTAAAGTTTAAAAATAGAGTGTGTTGACTGATTACACAAGATTTGGGAGGCAACATACTGTGTACTCTGGACCCCTCTGCTGTAGAGGGTAACTGATCAGGGGGCATAGTCATTTATTTATTGTAGGTCAAGCTCACCAAAAGTAACAAGTGGCTGTCATTAATTTGAACTGCAGTCACGTTTTTTTTAAGATAAGGACCCCCAATAAGTAAGAAAATGGGCAGTGGACAGGGGTTTTTCCACCATAAGGGCAAGGTGAGCACTTTGCTTTAGATGCCAGTTCCACACATGTTACCAGGGGAGACAAAAAGCCACTCCTGGTTACTTTAAAAGCCAAATTTCTACTAGCGCAATTGCACTCTCTGCATTAGTGAAGTGGCCCCTCCGACCCCTCTGGCTATGTAAAGGTAAATACAGGGGGTGAGGGGGGCAGTATCACAAACACTGCCGTAGGTGATTTTAGGGCCTGGTGGAAATATGGAGTTGAATTAGGAGATTAACTTTTCTCATCAAATTGCATCTGGTACAACATATGGTAATGCAACTGGGTGTTCGAAGACTGGACATACATGTTCCCAACTAATAGTTGAAGAAGAACAGTTGAAGAAGAAAAGTGGATGTATCTAGGGCAGCAATCAGAACCTGGCAACAACCAATCTTCTAAATCAATCACACATGCAAGTGATATTAATTTCATAAATATTGGAATTACGGATGTCAAATCAAATCCAACGATAGCAATGACACAGGGAAGTGACACATCTGTGACCTTTGAGTAGATACTTTATACCTCATGCTGCTCGAGGACAGTTCCCAATTTAGATCATGCACGATTAAAAGACATTGCTCTACTGGAAAGGGTGATACTGAAGAACTGTTGAACCTGCTAAACATGAGGAATCCCAAAAGCATAGCTCAAAAAAACATTTGAAAGCACCAAAGTGTATAAGATCAAGTGCAAAAGCAGCTTTTGTACATCACATTTAACATTTTCCATAGGCTTACAACTGTGATTTCAATAGAGCATTTGTTGTATTTCAGCTTCAGGTATTTTGTTCTTTATTTGACCATAAACCTGTATGCAAAGGTTATATATATATATATATATATATATATATATATATATATATATATATATATATATATTTTAAACTTGCTGATATTGTCATTATATTTGCACTTTCCGTATATTCTGTATGATGCTATTGCCAAAAGAAGGGACACAATAAATTATCTTCAAACCAGTTTGTATTTATATGGTTTTGGTATTAGTGTGCCCAACAATACACCACTGTTTGCTCTACTGTTCTTTCTACTGGTTTTTGACTATGTTCTACTTTCTGTCCTATCTGCAAAGCTCCATTTTAAGTTTCAAAACAACATCAGTTCTGTGCCACTTTATACTGATTATAGCTACCAAGTTTGATATTGAGTTTGTGCATGTTGTACCGTGACTTTTAAGTGATGCCCACTGCAAATCAGCCTTATGGGCAAACAGGCAGGCACTGGTCAGTAGAAGGCAACGGTGTCAGAAATTCCTGCATTTTACAATCATGATGTACAAGCAAAGTCCACTCCAGCTTTGCAAGTATGTCTGGCAGGTGAGCTTCAGCCTGAGAAACACTTACCCATAAGATGTTTCAATATTGAAAGGTGTTAATTCCCCCATACAGACTGTAAGCACTCTGTAATGAAGGCAGAAACTTCCCATGACCTCTACGGAAGCTCTAGAATGAACAGTATGTACTGTAGTAGGTATGTTCTGTAGGCTAATTATGAATGAAAAAAGGACTTCAGCCTATGGAAGCATCGCTCTACCCCCAGGCCAGCGAACCGTAAGCAAGGCAGAGAATCCGTTAGTAGTGTGAGCAGGTCGGCTGCACAAAGGTTCGCAAGGTTGGGGGGCGGCTTTGAGGGAAAATATTCCGGGAGCAGCAACTACAGTACTTGATACTGACACGTTCCTATGATTTTTATAGGGACGTGTCAGTATCGCTTTAATGAATTCTTCACTAAGAATATATATGTTCACTTTATTCCCACGACATGTCCCAGACATACAAACTGTATAACCAATGTACCTTTACAATAAAGGCATTAAGATGTAATATTTGACAATGACCGATATATTTTACATAAGCAAATTAGTTAACAGCTACTCTTATAAGTTCTCATTGCGGTTATTTAAAGAAGTGGAAGGGAAAACGAGAGCTGTGATTTAAATGAGAAACATGTTGCTGCAGCATTTACAAGGAATTAGGCTGGAAGCCAGACCCACCCTTTGGCCATTTGGAAAAATGATCTGGAGTTCTCTTGTCAGCTCCTGCTCAGTTGCACTAGCGGATGTGCCCTGGTTGTAGCACAGCTGGAGTTGAGCTGTTAAGCTCTCAGCAAAGACATCTGAGAAGGATGTGGAGAAGTGCAGACACAAGGCACAAGAACACACAAGGCACAGGAAAGAATTAGACAAATCTCAGGAACAACTCCTGTCCACTCCCTTGCATGCAGTTTCTTATTCACAAGCTGGCAGACATGCTTTCTGTGGTTTAGAAAATTATGGATTCTGAAATTTCTCATATTTTCATGTCTTTTTCTCCAAAAATAAAACAAAAGTCCTCTAGTGATTAACAGATGCATATGTAATGCTATGTTGTCTCTGCATTGTACAGCGCTTGGCTTGTTATATGTATGCCACAGAACACAGCACAGAACAGGTCACGTTTGATTCTTTTTTATTCTCCTTTTCTTAATGATACTTTTCTTAATTTTTAGCTCAGATGGAATCATGATAGGATAATCTATGTACATTAACCTGAGATGATCATTCCCGCAATGATTTGTTTTGCCAGTTTCAACCTTACTGTTAAACCTTCAGATCATGTGATTGGCAATATAGGAAGGACCATCCTGCATTCCCACTGAATCTTAGTTAGCTGGCTGAAAACTGAAAATTCGGCCGTTTCTTCCTTGTAGGTCGAGTCAGCAGATTATCTGCCTTTGTATGTGGCCCACCAATATGCCTGAACAATCAGCTAGATATCAACCAGCAGCAGGTCTGGAGTGGGAATCAAAATAGGCCCTGGCTTTCCAAGTACACAGAGGCCCAAGCAGCCCCCACCAGCCCAATTAATAGTGACTGTCTATGGGAACTTACAGCAGCCCCTCTGGCATTTGCCAGAACCCAGCAGATCTGACTGTGTATAGCCACCTTTGCTTTTGTTATGACCCACTTGATTTAGTCCAAGCACGTACATATCTGTGTGATGTTCCGCATTTCAGTCTGGGTACCTGCTGAACTCCATAATCATAATCTGTGTTTATAGTACACCCTGCTTGAATGGCTGAGTACAAAAGGATATTTCCTGCCTTCTGATGCTATTGTTCATTGCATACTTTGAAGTTTCCATTAATTAACCCATTTAAGCTCCCTTGTAACATTTTTAACTGTAAAATATACACAAACGTTAACAAATTTAAATATTAAAAAAATAAACATTTTTTTTTTAATTAAAATAAAACATAATCAACATATTTACTTTCTACAGCAATGCTATACTATTTTGATATATGTTTTGTATCTCAAGAAGGCGCAGAACTACACTCTTAACACCATATGTATCAGTGCTCATACTCTCTTCAGCTCTGATCCAGTTCATGTCCTCAATATGGGATTGTGTTGGACAAATTAGTATACATTTAGGCAGATTATACTTAAACCCCCAAATTCCTGTAATCACTGTATTTATATAAGCAGAATTCTTGATATCAATTCCATCTCCATTTCATTGGCATCTCATTTTAAGTCATTATTTCATTATCACACACAATCACACTCCACATATAAACCAAAATTATTTTAGGGAATCTAAGTACTATGTTTAAAATTCAATACTGTTTTTGCACATAACAGCAGGATGGAGATTTGGTATAAGGAATTTGTTTAATCCAGAATTTAAGATCTTAGCAGCCGTCAATCATATATTCATTGAAGACACAATATTTAAAATTGGATTGCACTGGTCTTACCCACTTTAGGAAATTGTTTCACACCGTGTTTAGTTTATTTTATTAAAGAAAGAGGAAAAAGCCTGGGGCACAGAGCTCCAGAGGGAAACAGATGTGTGAGGAGAAATGCAGTGGATCGAGCTGGAAAATATACAGTTCTAGGATTATGACAAGTTTTACTAACTTGTGCTTATCTCATCCCCTCTCTCTTCTCTAGAAATAGGGGTGACCTTTGATAGGCTGTCAGGACTCACATTGGTTCCCCGGATTATTATGTAGGTTGCATAGAAAAGGAACCCACGGGTGTCTTTGATGTCCTTAGTCTATACATACCAACTAATAAATAGCTAGACCCAGAACAATCCCTTATCCTAAATATTTTAAAGAAGTGATAGTGAAGTTTTATGCAATGAAGTTATTCTGCACAAATGCTTAATTGCTTAATGTATGGGTTCCTTAGTGTTCCTACTCAAGGGGGATCTCTGGTAACGTTAGATGGCTTTGGTATAAGTGGAGTTAAATCTTCTAGCAATCAGTATTTGGTTACTCTCTATGCAAAAGGGGTTTCCAGAAAAGTGCTGGAGTATCCTGACTTTAGACATTCAGCAGATAGTGTTATACATTTAAGCTGCAAGATAATATTACCCTGCAGGTGTCCCATGAAAATGTGCAGAGGTTGGCAGTTTCTCTGACCTCGTGCTGTGACACTAGGGTGGGATTAAGGCCCTGCCATCTGATTCTGTCAGAGTGGGCACAGTAGGGGGTTATGTTACAGTGTGAGTTATGTGAGCACACAGCATCTGCTGAGAGCAACGTGTGTGCGTGCCGTGCTGCTCTTTAGTGTGTAACTGAGAACTTTCTTCATCCTTATAGAGGCCTCTGCACACCTCCCTTAACCCTGTGCCCTATAAACTTCTTTTTCTGCCAAAGGTGTGAGTAGGATATATGCAAGCATGTAACTGGCTGATATACATTACTTTCAGAAAGTATCATATATTGTTAAACAAGACAGAATGCCCTTGCATTGGGGAGCAAATTGCTTAACTTTGTTATAATATCCCCTAAATAGGTTATATTTATTATCACTTATCACTGCGTGCACAGAATATTCGTTTTTATATCTGCATATTTAAATATGGGTGGCAGCTGCTGTATTGATTTTTACTACAAAAGTCAAATAATTTTCCATATGCAGTAATAGCAACACTTAATCACTAAGGGTGCTGTAAATGTTTTGCTTCTCTGATTTTGAGACTATACCAAGATAAGCAATATGACAGCATACAGCATATTAAAGTAGGGGCGTAAATTCGGGGGACCAGACCCCCACCTCACAAAATAGTGGGTGACTACCAAGGAAGCAGCCCCCAAGGCCGCAGGGTATGCTTCCTCTGTAGCTAGAGAGCCTTCAATGTAGTTAATGTTCTTTATTTAGCACTACATGTTTCGGACAACAAGGTCCTTCCTAAATAAAGAACATTAAAGTGGACCTGTCACCCAGACACAAAAATCTGTATAATAAAAGTCCTTTTCAAATTAAACATGAAATCCTATTTCTATTTTTTATTAAAGCATTCCTAGCTGCTGTAAGATCATTTAAAAATCTCAGCTGTCAATCAAATATTGTCTGCCCCTCCTCTATGCCCGTGGCATAGAGGCGGGGCAGACAATTACTTTCACTTTCCATTCAGCACTTCCTACATGTCACTGCTCTCCTTATATTCCCCCCGTTCTTTTTACCATTTAATTGTGTAACCAGGACATGGGGATGGACATCAGCTCCCCCATTCTGGTGCACAAACAAGATTATGAGATGATACAAGGCTTGTCTTAATAACAGTGTCCACAAAATGGCTCCTGCCTGCTTGCTATCATTTTGAAATCCCAGACTGAAGGAAACAAGATTCAAATAATTTTTATAGTGTAATTAAAGTTCATTTTGCTTGACTAATCTGATAAAAAAAGGATTTTGAATAATTTTTTTGGGTGACGGGTCCCCTTTAACTACATTGAAGGCTCTCCAGCTCCTGTTTTCTCTATGTTACTGAGTGGAGGTGTCTGCTCCAAAAGCTGTTGATGAGCCTGAAAACACTGGAATTCGATAAGAAACTGGAATGATAAAGAACTCTTTCCTCTGTAGCTATACAACTGTATAGAAGGAAGATTCCATGCAAGCACACACATATGCCAAATTCATAGACAGACAACGACAGTTTTTATGAATAATAAAACTTAAATAACTTTTGGTATGTTCTAAATGGACATATTTTAAATATATTTTAAATTGCCTTCCTATTCTGCCTCTTTTTAGCCTGTAACTGGTTGTTTGGGTCACTTAACCTGACAACTAAGCTTACCACCTGTACTTGTTTTTAACCATCAGTCAAGTTTTTACACGGGCTATTCAGTTCAAAGCTTTGAAAAGCAGACAGAACTCTTCCATGATTTATGTGGCACCCAGCCAATCACTGGCTACATATCATTGTCCTTCCTTATGATGTCACCATCCACCCTAATACATCATCATCCCACCTCACATTGCCATCACACCTGCCACAATGAACTGCAGGGGAACTAATGTGGCAACTATACTGGCGACCAAAATACAGAATAAATGCAAGGCATCAATGCTATTGTTCTTCCTGTTTCTGTTCCTATCCCCTGTTCATCTTCTATTCTAGCTTCAAAGCTGTTTTCTTATTGCCAGGCTAATTAAGCACAAGTAACCATACCAGTTTTCAGGACAAAGAACTTAAAATCACAAAAAAGTAAAATATGAAGACTAAGGGGCAGATTTATCAAGGGTTGAATGGAAAATTCGTATTCGAATTTTCAGATTTTTTTTATGGTCAAAAGTGTCTAATATCCAAACTCAATTCGAGTTTTTTTAAAAATTCAAATTGGATTTTTGTGATTTATCATACTCTGGCCCTTTAAGAATTCGAATTTGACTATTTGGCACCTAAACCTTCCGAATTACTGTTTAAGTCAATAGGAGGGATGCAGTGATCATTGTGGAGATGTTTGCAGCATTCCTGGCATTCAAGTTTTTTTCCGAGAAAAAACTCAAATCCAGTTTGATCGAATTCGATTCGAGTTTTCGGATTGTTTCAATTTGTCCAAGTATTAAAAAATGAATTTTATTAATACATTTTGACTAGTCGAATTTAGAATTCATGGGAGTTTAAAAAAACTCATGTGAATTCGAAATTCGACCCTTGATAAATGTGCCTGTAGATTGTCTTAAGCTCACCATAGACATTAAGATTTTTCTCTCTTCGATGACTGATTTTAGTGTGATCAAATTATCATGAGGCTAGTGGGAACGAAACGATCGTGTATCTAACAATTTTTTGCCTGACATCAGTCAGAAAATAGACTGGATCACAGTGAAATGTATCTATTGTCCAGCTGTTTGCAGGGCCAAGCAGGCAGCTACCCACAGTTCTCCTAGCTTCAACTATACTATATTGATTGAAATGGTCTACAAACTGTACATTTAAATGATCTTTTTAAGATAAGCTTTGTCTTATGATAAAGAAAAGATCTTTTAAAAATCTTAACATCTATGGGCACCTTGAGGGTGGTGGCAGACAGTTATATTTGATGCCCAGCGACAAATCTTCTCTATTGCGGGCTACTAAGCTACTAATCCCACTGGCAAGAATACGAATCGCCGGCGGGATGGCATAGAAATAGCTTCGGATTATGAAGTCGCCTGAAGTTTCCTCATGAGGTGACTTTTTTTTTTTGCAAAGTACAAGAAAATCTAATTCTAAGTAACTTTTCACAATACATTAATTAAATGTCATTTAGGAAATAAAAACAGCTTTGGTTGGAGATTCCCTTTAATTTGACAAAAGATTTCCAGTAACTGATTCTCTGCCTGCACATCAAAATCCTAGAGTTTGTATTTTTGCTCCTCAGGCGGCTTCTTCGTCAGTAACGGTGCTGGGAAGAGTTGGGCCGGAGGGAGTGATGGCTCAGCGAGTGAGCAACAGATCCAACCTGAACCCACTATGTAATAATAAACCCTAGATGACCCATCTACCTGGCCTCCCAGCTCCCACTAGGATACACTGACCTGTTGTCCCTGATTTTGTGTTTTGGCCCTTTCCTCCTCTGTGCCCTGTGAGTGCTGCTGCCGCTGTGCCCTTCTTCTCAAAGTCTGGAACAGCAGTGACAGTCGGGGTTACAGGCTGCACCGCTGCAGGCAGCTAAAGGCAAGTTTTTTTTTGGCAACTGAATTTTTCCAGGCGGGGCAACCCTCTTGCCCCCTTCTGTAGACGCCCATGGTTGCCACATTTGTCTGGTTTAGTAAAAATTGCATCACAAAGTGTAAAAGCAAGGGCATAAAAGTCACATGGATTGAAATATTATGTCATTCAAACAAATTAAACATAAACTTAACATCGAAAACCAGTATTATTTTCTATACCTCCAGCTGAAGCACATCAGTCAGTCCTTCCATAAGATGTATGAACCCCATAATCCCAGTTCACTTCTACAATTTTTTAAGGGAGCATCTAAAAACATGAAATGTATATCAATGGCTTATGATATTTTGATCTATCACAGCTGAGCAGTGGTGGAGTCAGGGGCGCGCCGCCAATGAGGCAAGTTGAGAAACTCGCCTCAGGCGGCACGCCGGAGAGGTTTCCAGGGGTGGCAAAAAGCCGCTCCTGGTACCTTTAAACCGGAAATTCGGCTTTACTAATGCGAAAGAGCGCAATTGCGCTCTCCGCATTAGAGTTCCTGCCTCCCCTCCCGACTGGTAAACCGGAGAGGGCCAATACCCATTGCTCTGATCCCCATTATTATAATTTGCATGAATAAAGGGAAGGGGACAGGGGCGACGAACAGCAGGGGGCCTAGGGGCACACGCTATGTAAATCTGGGCCTGCCTACCAGAATGGCTAAATAAACACTTCTCAATCCCACTTCTGATGAAGAGGATGTGGCCATTCAGCTAACATATATTATATATGTGGTGGACCTGCCCTTATGTGCAAAAGTCAAGGGTTAACGCCTTCTAACCTATTTCTACAATTTTAGGGGAACTATTCTGACCAATTCCCAAACTAACATTGCGCTCCTCTTCAGAAATGGCGACAATCCATTGTTTCTCCTCCCTGGCTATCTCCTATAGAATATAGGGAGGAGAAATCGAGCGCCACATTATGGATCATCGCCCTGTCGCCGAATTTCTTAATAAAGTTTCTCTTTAATTCTCTTTAATTTTCTTTAATTTTAAATCTGATCTAGGTGTAAGTACTAAACGTTATACTTCCTGGTATATCAGTCGAATACTTTACAGAAGTATCTTTCACATGCAAATCAAATAGCAATGATGTACATGTTTTTCTGTGTTTATTACCCACTGAGCCTACTAGGCATGGGAATCTAATATCCAACATCACTCTTTATGTAATGTGATATTTAATTTTCTTTAAAAACAAATAAATACCATTGAAACATAAAAAAATTGCAGTAGCCCAAATTGCCTCATGTGACATTACCCATGGCATTGCTTACTTTCTGTTTTACTTTGCTCAGTTCAGCTTGTACAGCACACATGTTTAGACAGTTACATTTATGAGAAACACGTTTTGAAGCTTTTTAAAATCTTTATCAGTTATCAACTGCATCATCAGCCTGTATACACACAGCTACAGTATTTACAGGTACCAACTCAGATGTTTCCAAGCAGAATCTTTTTAGAAACTGAATAATAGAACATAAAAGCAAGGCTAATCCTTGAATAGAAAGAGGAGTTTGCTAAGCAAAGCTAAGACACACATTATACAAGTTTATGTTTTTGCTATTAATATTGACAGGTTTGTGGACCCTAGAGGGGTCATTTAACTACACACTTTTCTTGCTGTAAAAATATGTGTCATAAAAACTTTAGTGGACCCATGGCAGAAAAGGGTAAGCAGGAATAAGTCCTTCCACAGAATGGTTTTAAAAATAAAGAAGACAAAGGAGTCATTTGCTGAACCAGCCTGATCCCATGTGATAATTCCATAGGCCAGGCTGGTGTAAGTTCAGAGTTGATCCTCACTGATCCCTCAACAGTGAATGAGTTTTAGAGGAAATAATGCCCCTTTTATTGAATTTTCACTTGCTGGATGAAAGATTCACTTAAGGACTGAGGACAGGAAAAGATGGCAACCTCTGATAATGACTTTTCATTAACGACTGATAATTTGTTATCTCCTCCTTGTGGCAAATTACTTTCCACCTTTCACAAGCAGACAATCATTCCAAGACCATGCCCCGAGGGAAATAGTTTTTAATGAATTACAGCACTACAGTACTTAATTACTATTCAAATAATGTGACAATGGATAACATTTATCTATATCTGAATTCTCACAAATCTATTCTCCTTTGAGCAGTTTGCTTAGCTATACATTTCACAATTAGATGGTCAGACTGCAACATTCACACCATTATATTATTATTATTATTGTTATAATTAGTTTTTATGTAGAAGTACTGTCAGAAATGTTGCTTATTGCTAGTAAATAGCCATATTACAGGCATGTAATCTATTGAATAAAATATATTAAAAATCTATTTAAAAATTACAACAATGATTTATGCTAGTCTAGGGGGCACATTTACTTAGCTCGAGTGAAGGATTAGAAGAAAAAATACTTCGAATTTCGAATGTTTTTTTGGCTACTTCGACCATCGAATTGGCTACTTCGACCTTCGACTATGACATTCGTATTTAATGATTCAAACTAAAAATCGTTAAACTATTTCGACCATTCGATAGTCGAAGTACTGTCTCTTTAAAAAAAACTTCAACCCCCGTACTTCGCCAACTAAAACCTACCAAGGTACTATGTTAGCCTATGGGGAAGGTCGTTCGATAGATGGATTAGAATCGTTCGTTTCAAGGATTTAATCATTCGATCAAATGATTTTTACTTCAATTGATCGATCAAAGTAGCTCTGAATTAATTAATTCAAATTTTTAAGATTATTTTCTTACTCTGTAATAATAAAACAATGCCTTGTACTTGATCCAAACTAAGATACATTATATTTAATCATCATTAGAGGCAAAACAATCCTATTGGGTTTAATTAATGTTTAAATGATTTTTAATGATAGGCTATGAGTCAGAATTGCAAATATGTGCTCAGTCTACTCTGCAGGACACTCAAAGCAGACTGGATTAGTAGATTTAATATAAGGAGATTTTAAATTACAGAAAGATCCCTTACCAGCATGTTACTTTACTTTGCCTAATGGATGAATGGAAAGTGAAGCAGATCTCCAGTTACAGTAACTACACTGCAGTTGAGTTACAAATCCAGTCTGCTTCGAGTGTCCTGCAGAGTAGGCTGAGCACATTTTTGCAATTCTGACTCATAGCCTATCATAGCCCATCTTTTAGATGGGGTCAATGACCCCCATTCGAAAGAGTCAGAAGAAGAAGCCAAATAAGGCAAAAACTAAAAAAAAAAAAGAAGACCAATTGAAAAGTTGTTGGTTTTGAAGTAAAGTAAAACTGAGGAGAGATAATTCAGAATTAAGGCAATTATAAGAACTGGTGATTTTTGGATTCCCATAATGGGCAGCTGCATCGCACAACCAGTATTTTTAGAACACACACATTTATTGGATATATTCAGTAGTTACTTACTCTATGGATTCAATCTCATTAGAAATGCAGTTGCAAAATGCAAAGGAGGCTTAACCAAAGACATGCAGGTGGTTTCACTGGCAGCTAGAATATGAAAAGGCAACACGTGCTCATCTGGCATGGAGCTAACCCCTTGACCTCAGTCAACACTTCAGCCCTGAAGCACAAACCTTTCCACAAGCCCTTGTTTATCTTTTAACACTATGATAAAAAGGATTTAGGTATCAGGTAATGAGCACCCGCAGGTACAAGAGGCAGCCAGCCTTTCATTGCTTGTTTAGTCTTAAAGGAAGAACTTTTTTTGTTGGGTGAACTCTTGTCACTCAACCCAACTCCCAATGCCTGGGTAGTATTACACCCTCAAACTATCTGAGCTGGCCTGAAGTGTTGCCCTTTGAAACATTTACAATTCCTTTCTGCTGTAACTTAATGCTGTAAAAACGTAATAAAAATAGGCAATGGGAAGCGTTCCATTTCTGAACCATTGAACAAATTCTTTTATGTATATAATTAAATATATACCTGTAGAGATTTGGTCAGAAATCATTTTCTGATTTTCTAGTACTTTTCACTCTTCCGTGTTTATTTTATTCCCCAGATTAACACAAGAGACATTGTAAAACTTTAGAACAGAGCTTGTCATGTGCTTTAGGACAAAGCATCATGTGATTTAGAGGCTCATGAAAACAAATAAAGGCTTGAGTAATAAGCTTCATTATTTGTCGAAAAAGGGGGCAGATAAAGGGAAATTTGACTTTTGTCAAACAACTTGCTAATCAAATGCAGAAGAGTCACAAAGGGCAATTTCTGACAGGGTTTAAAAGGTGCTCATTAAAACTGAATTGTCTGATGAATTTTCTGATGATCTATCTATTTATCTATCTATCTATCTTTATATATAACTACTAAATTGACCCTAGTTTCGGCTAGGTCCCTAGCCTTTTTCAAAGTAGCCGTTAGTCATTTATAATAAATATTATGATTTTTATAAGTCCTGAGAGTGCGAAATTTAAGTAACTGTATCGAGAGTGCTGGCAACCCTTGGACTTGTTTATCTTATATATATTGTTTATATATATATATATATATATATATATATATATATATATATATATATATATATATATATATATATATATATATATATATATATATATATATTGTACTCAGGCCCCCAAAGAGGCCCAAGGATATTAATTTAATTTTTTTGTAGTTTTGTTATTATTTCCCTAAGCACAGTTTGCCTTTTTATTATGATTTGTCTAAAATACATATGCAGAGTGAGTTACAAGCACAAGAAAGTTCAGTGCAACCCTGGACTATAATGCATACAGATGGACTGTTTGTAAGAATGTAAAAACAAAGAGTTTTTTATAGAAAGAAAGCCAGGGACAACCCTGGAAATTAGAGTGCCTCAGACCTATGCATGATTAGCCAAGAATGCATCACACTTAAGTCTTGGAAAAACTACCACTGGTCCTAATTATCAGATCGCAACAAGACAATGACTTTCCACTCTCTTATTCATTCAGATAAGGAGCTAGCTGTCTCACTGGTTTTCTATTCATAAGTGGATCGTGTAGGCTGGGACAAAAGCTGTTTTAGCAAGAAGGGTACAAGTGAACTTTCACAGAAGAGTAACCAAGTACCTAGTCTGTTAGGATTTGCAGAAATTATATTTAGTGGCATATACCAATTTATTATTTCCAGTTTTAAAAACTAATAAATAATATGAACTCTGCATAATTCCATTTTCTTTTATAAATAAGCTTTTCTTTATCTTGGTAGTACCTTTAGAAAGTGATGTTGTCAGGCTTGGATTTCGGGCTGCAGAGCTGCAAGGTCACTGGGTCCTATACACAGATAAAACAACTAAAAAGGCCCATTTCTTGAATCTCAAAGGCTGTTATGGATGTGGCAGTAATCGCTGCATTACCTGCAAATATCTGCAAGTTTCACAAGAATTTAGAATTTACAATATTAGACAATTTGCAAATTGTAACAGTACAGGAGTAATCTATTTAATAACTTGCAAAAAGTGCAATAAGCAATATATAGGCTGAATGATGCGATCTGCAATAGAGCGAATTAGGGAACATATTAAACAAATTAGTAATATTAAATATTGTAACAAAACCAATGTCACTAGACACTTTACGGAATGTAATGATAGAAATTTGAAATATTTTTCAGTCCAGGTAATCAAACAGATAAAAATAGGCATTAGAGGAGGAGATATTCTGACTGTTACATAAAAGAGAAGTTTATTGGATATTCTATTTAGAGACACATTTACCCCTGGGATTGAATTTTATATTTGATGTGACTTGTTTTATCTAAATTAATCTGTATTTATTATAAGTGAGAGACAAAGTTTCCCAAAGATCCTTGGGTACAGGTGACCATAGATGTTAAGATTTTTAAAAGATATTTTAGTTATCGTAAGACCAAGCTTATCTTGAAACTATTGTTTAAAGTGGACCTGTCACCCAGACACAAAAATCTGTATAATAAAAGTCCTTTTCAAATTAAACATGAAATCCAAATTCTTTTTTTTATTAAAGCATTCATAGCTGTTGTAAGCTCATTTAAAAATCACAGCTGTCAATCAAATATTCTCTGCCCCTCCTCTATTCCCTCGGCATAGAGGCAGGGAGGACAATTATTTTTACTTTCCATTCAGCACTTCCTAGATGTAATTGCTCTCCACACAATCCCCCGTTTTCTTTACCATTTGATTGTGTAGCCAGGGCATGGGAATGGACAACGGATTCCCCATTCTGGTGCACAAATAAGATTCTGAGACGATATAAGTGTCCACAAAATGGCTGCTGCCTGTTTACTATCATTTTCAATTCCCAGACTGAAGGAAACAAGATTCAAATAATTTATATAGAGTAATTAAAGTTCATTTTGCTTGACTAATGTGATAAAATAGGATTTTTAATAATTTTTTTTGGTGACGAGTCCCCTTTAAATGTATAATTTGTCCATCAACTAAAAAGATCATTTCAAGCAATATAGTCTAGTTGGAGATAGGAAAACTGCAGGTAGCCGCCCTCTTGGCCCTGCAAACTGTTTGACAATGGATAAATTTCCAATTAAAATATTCTAACTTGCCCATCGATTTTCTGATCAATGTCGAGCAAAATTGTTAGATGCACAATCAGCCGGTGCACTCTAGCCTCATGATAATTTGAGGGATTTGTCAAATCGCATTAAAATCGGCCGTTGAACTGTTACAAGGACTTTGACTGCACACGTTGGAGTTTTTGCCCGGAGTTTATTAAAAAGGGGCATGTTGCGATGTTTTTCACCTTAAAGGTCGCATGGACTTTCCAGCAATCCTGATGGTCTTTATAGGGGCAAGTATGTGGTAGGGGGCAAAGAACTGTGTGTGGGCGATTGTTAATTGTCTGGGAATAGGGGCAAGGTGCAGGAGCTTGTTAGTCAAGTCACAAGCTCTAGGTTGGGGCCCTAGCAGGCAAGCCCACCCTGTTGATTCTAATGTTTACTTATTGTTTCAGGGACAGAGTTCTACCCAAATTTGGGAATGGGTGGAAGGGGAGGGGGATGTTATGTGGGGAAGTTTTAAGTTGTGAAATTATATCAGGCACTGCATTACTTGCTTTTTTCAACTCAGTGGTAGAATTGGGATAGCAGAAACTACTACGTTCATTACTTGCAATGTTGACCAGGCACAGTACAAATCTTACCGGGCTCCCAATTATGTTAAATTTACAGCGAATGTTTCTTACACTTCAATGCTTGTTTTATGGTAAATGATGGGTCATTCGATTTTAAGCTGGAATGTGAGGGGGCTAAATGATCAGGTGAAGCGTAGGCTGACCTTGGACTACATTAAAAAACGTAACCCAGATTTTGTGTTTCTACAAGAGACCCATCTCACAGGTAGTAAAGTGAATACACTTAAGAAACCTTGGATAGGGTGGTGTTATCACTCGGCGTATTCTGCATATACACGTCCATATTAGTTAAAAAGTCTGTATGTTTTAGACCCCTTTCTATTAAAGCAAACCCACGGGGTTGATTTGTATTTATTCACTGTTTCATTGCTGCCAAAGAGTGTATTCTAGCTAACATGTACATTCCCCCCCGACTCTGATGAGTGTATCCATCACATTTCTTTCATTTATCACTATGAACCCTCAATTGGACAGGCGGCTTCATAGACAACCACCCCATACAGCCAGGGCCGGACTGGGAGTAAAAATCAGCCCTGGCAAAAAAAATCAAAACAGCCCACGCATAAATGTGTGCTGGCCTTTTACTTATACACACACACACATATTATATATATATCGAATAAGATCCCCACTCTCAGGTCTTAAAAATAATAAAAATGTATTGTTCAATCACTTATTTTTATGATTTTTATTATTTTTGAGACCTGAGAGTACGGATCTTATTTGCTGGATTTAGAGTTTATTTATTGATGCTGCACCCAGGCACATTATTTTCATTATTGTGAGTGCTGGCTCTTTGGCGGACTGTATATATATATATACACATATTTTACAGGCTAACATGGTACAGCAACTACATACATAAACATATATATATATATATTTATACACACACACATACAGAAAGGCAGTGCTTGGGGAAAGTGGAAGAGTAAATTAACACTGGCAGATACAGTAGTTTGAGTAAAAATGCTATAGTTCTAACCACTATTCTCCCTGCATACAGTTTAGGTGTGGGGGGGGGGGTTGAGGGCAGAGGGGGAATCTGGAAAGCAGTCAGCCACAAACTTTTTTTTTTCCAAAGTGTTTTTTATTTTTTTCACACAAACATGTCATATACATACAATAGGTAAAACCATAAACCAGCCACTAACTTACCCAGTTTTTCCAGAGCCCAGAGTTAAATAGACAGTGGAACAGTGGGCAGGTCAGATAAATGTGAGGGTGCCTGCAGCTCTTTGGCTGTTCTGCTTTTCTGGCGCTCGTTTGCTCTCCCCTGACAAAGGAAGATCACCAGCAGGAGGCGGGCCTCAGATGGAAGACGATCGGGGCAAACTTCTGTAACAGTGTGCAGGAAGGAAAAGCTGCTCCTGGGTCCTAGTGGTGAGTGGTCTGCCGGCCCTGTGCTTCCCCCTCAGTCTGAGCAGCAGGACAGTCCAAAAAAATAAAATGCCTGCAGCTTAGAAAAACGGGCGCAGTGTTTAATGATTGCAGTGCTGCATCAGGCAGCCCATTTAAACACAGGACAGAGCGGCCCCTCGGGCATTTGCCCGAATAGGCAGGTTATCAGTCCGTGCCTGCATACAGCTCTGGCACTTACAAACTTGGCTAGCCTTGTGGAGGCTATGGGTCTGGTTGAGGGCTGGAGGCACATGCACCCTGCTTACCGTCAATATTCGTGCTTTTCCACCTCACATTTATCCCTGTCTAGGATTGTTCTCATGTTTCTGTCAGGAGGGCTTCTAGTTGGGCTTAAAGAAATAGAATATCTGCCCCGTGGTATTTCAGATCCTCTTATGGCCACATGGCACGCACCGCAGGGTAGCACGAATAAAAGATGGTCACTTAACCCGGCCTGGTTAGATATCATTGATGATGATGAGTGTATTGCTTCCATTATGAAGGAATTTTTTGAGGTAAATGTAAACTCTGCAGACCCATTAGTGTTGTGGGACTCATTCAAAGCTTACATGCGGGGGGGTCTTTCAAAGTGAAATTACAGCAGTTAAACGTAACTCAAGGATGGAGGAGATTACCCTAGCTAATAAAGTTGCAGATTGTGAGGCCGAGGTGGTTAACAACCCTATCCCACAAAAATACCAGAATCTTCAAACTGCACCATCAGAATACTCTGCATATCTCACTTCCAAGGCAAGACGTAAATTACTGTTCACTAAGGCTTCCTTCTTTGAACATGGGGAATGGGTAGGTAAGCTGTTAGCTTACGTTTCTAGAGGTAACACCCCTACGCCAGTAATAACCGCACTGGTTGACCAACAGGAGAGAAGGTGTACACAACCTGAAGTAATACAGGATTTAATGACAACATATTACTCTGAAATTTATGAGTATAAAAATGTTGCATCAGTGGAGGAGAGGGGAAATTATTTAGTAAGCCTGAGGTTACCCCAGTTGTCACGTGATGATAGGGCACAGTTGGAGGAAGAAATAACGCTTAGAGTCGGAAAGCGTCAGGGCCGGTTGGCCTTCCAATAGAACTTTATAAAAGGTTTAAAGAAATCATTGGCCCTTATTTATTGCAAATGCTACAGTGTGCCATGCAAGACGGATACCTCCCTCCGTCCTTGTATGAGGCCTCCATAGTTTTAATACATAAAGCAGGAAAAGACCCCACGCATATGGATGTGTATCAGCCAATATCTGAAATTATTATCGCGCAGGATAAACAAGGTCATTCACACAGTGATTCCGGATGATCAAACTGGGTTCATGCAAGGGAAATCAACTGCTCTTAACATTAGAAGGCTTTACTTAAACCTAGCCACTAATCATGACAATTCGGGTCAGAGGGTGTTAGCGGTGCTGGATATTACTAAGGCATTCAACACTGTAGAGTGGCCCTACTTATGGTCCATATTAGATCATTTAAATATTGGCCCCACTTATTGCAAATGGATACGGCTTATGTATCACTCTCCCAAGGCAGCTCTAATTATTAACGGCATACACTCCAAACAATTCCCACTGGGGTAGGAGACAGGGGTGCCCGATGTCCCCCCTTCTCTTCACACTAGCCATGGAACCTTTTGCTCAGGCAGTCAGACAGCAGGCAGACTTCAAGGGTTGGCAGCTAGGGAATAGGGAAGAGCGTATACAGCTATACGCAGATGATACTCTGATATACTTAGGGGATCTGGGCCCTTCCTTACAGTGCCTGATAGAGGTTATATCCAAATTTGCTCATCTTTCTGGACTGGTTACAAGTGTTGCTAAATCTAGTATAATGCTGGTGGATGGACAACAAGTACAAAGAGGAGTGGTGAATTCTCCATTTCCTATAGTCAAAAAGTTTACCTATCTGGGGATTGTGATTACATTACCCATCTCTGAATATTATAATTTAAATGTTTTGCCCATGCTGGAGACTTTAGAGAAAAAGAATAAAGCATGGGAGTCTCTGATGCTCAGCCAAATGGGCAGAATACAGCTCATAAAAATGATACTTCTCCCCAAACTGATTTATGTTCTTCTTCAAGCTCCTATCTGGATTAAAAAAATATTTTTTACCAAAATTGACACTTGCTTTAGGCAATTGATCTGGGCGGGTACTCGTGCTAGCTGAGTCTGAGTACCTTAAAGGAATAGTCCAGTGTGAAAATAAAAACTGTGTAAATAGATAGCCTGTGCAAAATAAAAAATATTTCTAATATAGTTTGTTAGCCAAAAATGTAATATATAAAGGCTGGAGTGAACAGATGTCTAATAAAACAGCCAGAATCCAACTTCCTTTCAGCTCTATAACTCTGAGTAAGTCAGCGACTTGAAGGGGGGCCACATGGTACATTTCTGTTCAGTGAGTTTGTAATTGATCCTCAGCATTCAGCTCAGATTCAAAAGCAACAGATATGACCCATGTGGCCCCCCCTCAAGTCTTTGATTGGTTACTGTCTGGTAGCCAGGGTAACCAGTCAGTGTAAACCAAGAGAGCTGAAAAGCAGGAAGTAGTGTCCTGACTGTTATACATCAAATCACTCCAGCCTTTATACATTACATTTTTTGCTAACTAACTATATTAGAAACACTTTTTATTTTGCACAGCCTATCTATTTACCCAGTTTTTATTTTTACACTGAACAATTCCTTTAAGTAGAGAGAAATTCCAGGGGGGGTTTCCTTCCCAAATTTTTTTTGTATTATGGCAGCACAGTTAAGCCATCTTGTGGTTTGGTTTGAGGGGTCTTTTCATCAGTCATTATATCAATTGCATGGGTTATTGCTAGGAGGCACAGTCTCTCCATTCCAATGGCTTCTCATTAAAAAGCCCCCGGCAGCTGAGTATCCCAATCAGGTTATGATGTATATGTGTACAATTTGGGGGAAGGCTTCGCAAATGGCATTGATTAATAAAATGTTACCCTGGACGCCACTGTGGGATAACTACTGGTTCCCAGGTATAGCTAGGATTGGTAGGAATCTGATGTGGGAAAGATGTGGGATCCATACTATAGGGGAGGTATGGCAGGAGGGCGCAACGGTCCCTTTTGAAACATTGCGAGACAGTCTGCATCTGCCCCCACATCAATGGTTACGGTATATGCAAATTGAGAGGAGTCTGAAGCATCAGCACAGTCTGCATCCAATTCAGTTAGCCCAATATAGTATGGTGGATTGTCTTTTACAGGGCTCCACTAAGGGCCTTATATCTAAGCTATATGCGGGGTTGCATACATCACTCTTCAATACACCCTCCAGCTAAATTACATCGTTTTCCCTGAGTCCTCCTCCGAATGTCCCAGGTTTCACGCTCAAAATGATTCACTTGCTCACATGGTATGGGAGTGCACTGCCCTGGTATCGAACTGGACAGAGATCCTTGATATGTTTAATGCAGTTATGGAGACGAAACTCCCTAGAACTGTCAGAGTGGGTATTTTCGGTATAGGCCTTAATGATACCTTTACGTACCTGCATTTTCTTTTTGTTAAACAGTGCCTATTCCTTGCTAGGAAAACAATTACAAGGAAGTGGAAAGACCCTTTGCCGCCCACCTCGGCACAATGGCGCCAGGAGATTAAATAACTGTGCAATTTGGAGACCCTGATTTATAAAAAAAAAAAAGAGGTAGCAATAAGAAATCTCAAAAAAATTGGGATAAGTGGTTGGAGTGGGTACAAGAGTAGGGGCTTACAGATCTTGTTGTACTAATGTGTATTTTTTACTACATTGGTAGGTTGCATTCTCCTTGTTGGAAAGTATGTACTGTATAATGGAATGTACCATTAAGAAGAGAAAAATCTTAACATGAGCTTACTTTATCTCTCCAGTCTGAATTCTCTGGAACTGCAGCTTCTAAATGCAAGCACAGATTTTTTAAATAGTTTCTGTCACACCTATTATTAGCAATTATGGCTGCAGTGGAAATGGATGCAAATTAGCAGTACTATCAGCTCAATCAGATAGTTATGTACTTAATAGTTTCACTATTGTTACAACCTTATGATAAGTATCTGGATAATCCCGATTTAACAAATAAGTAAATGTTTAGGTATGTGAGCTGCTCCTCATATATTGTAGGGCCAATCTACTGTTACAATACTGTTTTTACTATTTAAATCAATAGCCTTAAGGCAGGAGTGCCCATACTTTACTAATGCGAGGTCTACTTTAAGGGTCAGGGCACACAGGCAGATTCGGGGAGATTAGTCGCCCAGCGGGGAAAATCGGGAAAATTCCTTGCACGTGTATTCAGTCATATGATGTAACGTTTCGGGGGCGTGCCCCTTCTTCAGACATAAACGTTACATCATATGACTGAATAAACATGCAGGGGATTTCCTGCTACTCTTGCTTTTTGTGTTTGGCAAATCTTTGTGTATCCATATCGTTGAGAGAGGCGCTGACCCCTCCAGCCAGCACTGGACATTCGCAGACAGGAGAGAACCGGGGGAAGCAGGATACTTTGGTTGCCTTAGTGATGTTGTCCCATTAGGATCTACATCCATAAAAGTATTGTTAGCATTCTGTTCCATGGGAAATTTTATTTAAATATTGAGAAAATCTATATTGCTATATTTAAAAGACAACCATTTCTTATGTATCCTTGACTTAATAAATATCTGAATGGAAAGCATGAGGATGATTTGGTGATTTAGACAATCTGTTTGTTCACAGTGTCTTGAGGTCTACTGAACACGAGCTAAAGGTCAACTGGTAGATCGTGACTTTCCTCTATAACTCACACCCCTTCCTCCTGACCCCCTCCATCACTTTTGCCCAAGGCCTGTCCCCTTTATTTCATCAGTCTAGCTGATAAAATACCAGCCAAGGCTGGAATTACAAATTTACAAGTATTTGCCAGCAAAGTTGTAATTACCTGGTGTTCTGCCCTAATCATTCCTTCCAGATTGGCCCCTTCTGCCCTTTCCTTCTGTTGCACACCCAACATACCAAATGTTTGCTTTGTTGGACCTGATGGCTGCCCCTTTATATAATCGCCCAGCTCATTTTACATTGTCTCTCATGGTTCTGCCCTCCCATATTGAAATGGGCAGAATATTTGAAGAAGAAAGTTGGCAACCCTATCCCCTGCCATGCCCCATCCTCTCCCCCAGGGAGTCTCTCCCACTGCTGTGACATATTACCTACCCATAAGCCACTTCCTCCCTCAATACCCCCTTTTTTAGGAAAGGTAGGTGAGTGATATTCAAGGTAACATCCTTTCTCTTTTTCCCTTTTAACTTCCTTTGACTCCTACCAGAGTTGTGCAAATTACAACACCCATAATTCTTATCCCTATTTCCTAACATCTAGCACTATCATTCAGCAGTTCCTGGCCCAGGTCCCAAATGCTGTATAACAGTGGTTAATGTAATTTATGTTGCCTATAAACATTTTTTGCCACACTTACTTTCTAGTCTTGTCTGTTATGTTGGCAGGGATGTGTTGCATTTACATTCAGTATCTATGGCTATAAAGTAATGCTTTTCATTTCACACTGATTAATAAAAATGATATAAATTGCTATCTCCGATTTGCGTTTTAACTTACTTCATGTAACCAGAGCTAACCTATTTTCACCTGGCACATAATTTGCATTTTACTCTGCCAAATAAAATAGACACTCTATTAAAAGTGCATTTTTGCTAAACACAGAATACGCAGTGTCAGTGTGTCAAGAAATAGATACTTAAATAAACATACATTGCTCTTCTTCATCCTATGAAGAACACTTGCTTACTTTTGGATATTAGACATCTGTTTCTCCATAAGATTTATAGATAAGTTAAAGCAGATAGACCTTCCTGGAGACAATTCCTGCATAATAGTGATTGTTACATACGCATTATAGTTTCTGTTTTGTTAAAACATGTAGACGGTGGTGTTAAGAGGATTACAGCTACTTGAACCACGACCCATAGGAATCTAGTCGAATAAAGTCTGGCTACAAAGTACGTCCTGTCCCAGCAAATTACTCTTGCTTCCGACAGGCCAGTGTAGAAATCTATCTGCTTCTTAAATCTGTTGTTCTTAAGAACTACTTCTAAATAATCCCTTCATGCTGCTCTTGATTTCCAAATAAAAGCAGGAGCTGGATATTAGTATTTGGTTTAAGAGCATCAGAAGAAAGAAGGACAGATTGTAAAAAAAAAATCTCTCTGCTTCCATAACAAAAATGTTCCCCTTCTTTAGAAATGTGAATGCCTTTGGGGGAATGTATTCATTAACGCTCTCGCTTGTTTGGATAGAAAAGTCCACAGATGTTGACATTTTTTTCATTGCAAGGTTAAGATGTCTTCTAAAGGCCTTAATTCCCAGTCTGTTATTTCTTTATTATCCAAGAGCTTTTTCTTCTTAAAGGCTTGAGTCAGCTGTATGAAGAGAGCAGCAGCAGAGGGGCTATTATTATTTTGGCCCTTTTTATTATCTCAGGAGGCAGGCTCTGGAACTCTGCCTTATTGTGGTTAGCAGCATGTAGCTGTTGCTGGCTGGGTCAGTGACCATCTTTAGCCTGCATTGTACTTCATCCATTGCACACTGCAAGTCCATCTACCCATGTGAAAGGTCATCCCCGCACTCAGCTCCCCACCTAAGCTTTTGTTTATAGCGGCATGCCAAATCATACAGAAATCATTTGTTATAAAAATAAAAGAATAGGTTCATACCTTGGGTAAAGTTAGGTATAACCAGTCTGGCAATTCATTTCTGTGCTTCAAGCTGATCTCATTTTGATTAAAGCAAAATGCTTAACATTATTCCAAATCGTTGATTTCTCTCTAGGAATGATAGTTGCAAGGCTCATCTTGTATTACAGCTACAACACTCATCATCATAATGCAGACATTCTCAGTTTATTATAAAATCCTTTGTTTAACCATTGTAGAAAATAAATTAGCATTTCAAATATGTATGGTATCTATTATTTGATTGCAAACGCCATTATCTTTCTCCCCAAATACTTTATCACTTTTGGCACAGATTTTCTTAAAGGAAAACTATACCCCCAAGCAATGTTGGTCTCTATAAAAAGATATTGCATAAAACAGCTCATATGTAAAATCCTGCTTCATGTAAATAAACCATTTTCATAATAATATACTTTTCTAGTAGTATGTGCCATTGGGTAATCCTAAATAGAAAATTGCCATTTTAAAAAATAAGGGCTGCCCCCTGGGATCGTAGGATTCACTGTACTCACAAACATACCAACAAACCATACATGATAGGTCACATGAGCCAATTAACAGACAGAGTTGTGTCTTTTGCTTCCACACTTCTTCCTGTTACAGTTGAAGTATTTCTGGTCAGGTGATCTCTGAGGCAGCACACAGACCATCACGAAATGGTGGCTCAAGGCAAGAGATGTAAAAGGGCAATATTTACTTAAATATATATTCCAGTTTGGTAAGATTCTTTAAAATGCCACTTAATATGATATGAACTATCTGTTGCTTAAGTGTTCATTTTGGGGGTATAGTTTTCCTTTAAAGCACCCTGTAGGCATCAGGGCAAAAGAGGAGGTTAACTTTTAATAATAGGAATTTCTTCTGGTGGAATTTTAACTGACCATGCAACTGAAAGATATATCATCTAACAGCAGGAGAGTGTCCTGTCAAATTAGAGGCAACAGAATCAGCTCAAGACAGATAGCTATATTGTAGTCATTGACTTCATGTATTATGTACAGACAAATAATTGACTTCTTATTCAAACTGTCTTGCTTTTCCCAGGCTCATAACGACCTAAAGAGTCAGCATGGTGCTGTGCTGAAGTGAACTCCCAGCATGACACAGAGGCAAGGTTGGAGAGAGGTTACAGGTAGTCTTTATCCAGCTTCCCAGGAAAGCCTCAACTTCCTGCTGATAGAAATTTGTTTGCAAATTTTCCTCATTGAAATGGCTGATTGAGGAGCTGAGAGATGGCTTAATATGATAACTTGATTAGTGTACATGGCACAGAGCAGCTGTTTAAAGGATCATTAAACTCTCTTTAGGAGGCTACAAATTTTATGTAGTAATTGAGCTATTGTGTTTCTGCCAACAAATGTGCAGGCCAAAGTAATACCATACATCATGAGTTTAGTAAAATGGTACCAACTTCAATGGCATTGTAACTCTTCTAAAATAGTCTGACTAAGATGTGTTTCATTAAGTAATTTTACTATGCAGGCAATAACTGTTGTCTTGAGAAGATCCCACTGAAATCACAGTAAGCCAAATGATGTATACAGATGATTGAATTATTTAGACTTGGCTCATTTTATGAGGCATACTTAAAGTAAATCTATCACTAGTATTACTTTTTGTCACTGCTACAGCATGATGTAACGTTCCATTGCCGTAGGCACATAAGAGTCCTGGTTTCATTAATTAAACATGAATCTTTATTACAATATTTTCAGAATTGATGAACAAGCTGGGATTACAGTGAAGGTAAATAACATAAATCCCATCATATGAAATAGTTCAGAAAGCAATGCCCATGTTAAAAACTTTGCTAGCATGTTTAATATTGTCTGAAGGTAAAATACTGCATGCTATTAAGAAATGCTTAAAAATCCAGGTAGTACTGCATTTTGTTAGTATGCAGTTAAACACGAACCTAAGTTATATCTGTGTCTATGTAGGTTTCCTCCAGGTGCTCAAGTTTCATCCCACACTCCAAAAATTTACAGGCAGGTAGATTGGCTCCTGATAAAAATGGTGCACTTGTGTGAATGTGATAGAGCCCTTAGATTGGAATCTCTATTGGGCTGGAGTGAAGTGGTGAATGATCTCCGTAAAGCACTGTAAAAAATGTAACCACATTATATAAATAATAGATAATAATAATATAGGTTATCATCCACCCCCCCCCCCCAAACCATTATTGCAGTGAGCAGCTCAAAGCAAATTATTGTCGGGGCATCCCATGGCAGTGTGACTTTTATTAGACAAGAGCCCCATAACAAACAAAAAAGGGGTAGGAACCTTATAGAGCAGATTGTGGGACCATTATGGGTAATGGTCCCTGTACACATTTTTCAAATTGAGGGTACTCTCTCATGTGAAAATGATTTGGCCTGACAAGGTCATCTCTGAAAAGGCATAGATAAAAAAAAGAAAAATACAGGCAAGGCAATGGAATAATTAGAAAATTACTTTAGAAATGAAACAACAGTTATAGGAGTATGAGGAATGGCACAAGGCAGCAGTTTTGGTGAGAAAAATGGAACAAGAATAGAGACAGTATATGTTATGAATTACCTGTGCCAGTTCAGGCCTTTTGACCACTTGTGGTTAATTTTCTGTTATGAACTATGTAAAAGTTCCTCCATCAAATATTTATTCAATGTTCATCCAATGCCCAACTTTTTTTCTTTTTATCACAGTAAAACATAGCAAAAATGTTGCTTTGTGCAAAAGTGATGTTAAAACTAGCTTAACAACATTTACTAGGGGTTTACTTATTAACCCTCTCAGATATGAATAGACAAAGAATACATTTTAATGTAAGGAACGTCACCTTAACTTTCAAGCCTCAGGTCCTACAGATTCTGGAGGCAGGATCCCATACCTGTTCATGATTTTTTTTATTTGGCAAATTATTATTTCATTGAATAAAAATTAGATTGTGTCTAAAATAATTTTTACTCAAAATCCTTACACAGTGTTCACGTCAACTCAATGAGTGATCACTATGTTTTATAACCCAGAAAATCACAATTTAAAAGACCTATGAAGACAAAAGAATAGGGTATTCTCATCTGTGAATAATACTGCTTACTCATTGTGTCTTTTTATCTGGCATGGCAGTGGGTCTAAAAGGAACTAGTTGCAAAGAGACAATTTTGTGGTTTGGCTAGAACAAAGCAGGCCGATTTTACACAGCTTCATTGCTCACTCTACCCAAATGCTTCCGAAATGACTTCTCATTACTTAACATAAATAGAAGAAATAAATCTTTCATTCGTAAAGCAGATTCCATCTGCCCTCAATGCTCCTAAGTTGACTTCCGAAAGGCTGGACCCTCCCCTAGCACAATATAGAAAGTTTATATAGTCTGCACTTCTATAACTCCCTTCTAAAGTAATACAAACAGGGCGAGGATTAACATCATTTACTTGTATCTTAAACAAACAGGCTGCATGTGACAGTGGGCCAGAATCGCTTTGTCTGATGTTTCCCAAGCAGTGCATGATTCCTTTGCTAAAGAAAGAAACTGTGCCAAGCTTGGAAAAGAATGACTTATTTCTGTAAGGCCAGTATTACTGTGTTACATATGTATTCATGCACCTTGTACAGGTATGCTCATCGGAGGAGCTCAACTTTCCAAAATATGAATATTTATCTTTATGCCAATAGCAACAAGTTATATGCTGGGTGTAGCTGAAAACAACATAAGCATGGATTAGAGGACATTTTCTTTTGTGCCTGTGTCTCGGAAAACATCAAAACAGTTTTCAACTAGAAAACCACCTTCCATCTGTATAAACAAAGCTCACATAACAGTATTGGGTACACCAAATATGCAGCTACTAATGTCTCCTGCATGAGGCTGAGTGAGCTGGACAAAAACTCAATCATAGGAGCACCAGAGTTAAAGCAGTGTAATTAAAAATAGTATTTTTTATTGTATCCCAACAAAAAACATACCAGGGCATAAATCCAAAGAGGACCAGCACTAACGCATTTCGTGGCATCTTACCACTTCTTCGGAGGAATTGGTCCTATCATTTCCAGTAATATACAGCTTGAGCCCCATCCCATAAAAACATTTAACCCTCGGTTGCACAGCTACTATGTACAAAACATACATCAATACAATGAGGACATATAAAACTCAAGCAAAACACTGCAAATAGATACCTTAAAAATATACAAAACAGCAGCCTAAAGAAGAAAAATGACATTTGTTTAAAATACTTTGAAAACAATAATAACAAGGGAGTTCCTATTTTCTCTTCATTCCACCATATGTGTCTATAGTTTTCAATTGGTAAATCCAATAGACCTCTCTCATGGAAAGCCTCCTATCAAAATCTCCCCTTCTAATCTTAAACTTAAATTACCTTTATCAATAATTTAGAAAAATATATCTGCATGCTCATTGTCTTTTTCAACTAAGTTTCACTATCTCTGATTTAAACTGATTATGTATCACTAATTTCACACAATACAATCTGAGCTTCAAGGTATTGGGAGTTCTTTAGGTGTTGCATGTGCAATTGCTCCTAGCAAAGTCATCTTCGAGTTGATATAAGTGAGGAAGAGAAGGACGAGGCAGGAGTGTAGCAAATCCATATCAGTCTCATTGGCAATTTGGCCAACAGGCACAGTATTTATTTCTGTTAGCATCAGACAAGGATTTGTGGCAAAACCACAAAGGCCCAGGCTTATGGTGGCATAAAGCCCAGGCACACTTGTAGTTTGCGCTTATATGGAGCATTATAGACTAAGAGCCCTGTCCCTGTGTTCCAGCTGTTGGTAAAACAGGAGGCTCATGCACTCAATCTGATGGGTGGGGAGAGGGTAACGGAGGATCTTGGCTTCGGGGCACCATAACATAAATCCAGCCTTGGTTAGCAGCTTTGCTGGTAGTGCAGAGGGTAAATATAGAATATTTGAGAAAGAAATATTAGCACAGGCACAGAAGATACAGAATATAACATGTCATTATTACAGCTACAGTATGCTATATAGTTTAGCCGGAAAATTACACACCCTACAAGGTCCACTTGCAAACAAAGAAAACCACCCACAGGATAAATAACCAAGTAAATGCAAACAGTGCATTGTAGGAAACCATCTGACGTCCAGGCAAAGCACCACAACAGATGATAAGTTGAGTGGAAGAAGTCATATAGTATGTGGCTACAATGTTATGGGCTGGTGATGCTTTACTCATACAGGTCAGCTGCTATTTGTCTTTATACGTTACATATTGTTTTACTGTGAACCTGAGCCTGCCTATTTACAATGCAAATTGAAAGTAACAACAACAACTGTCAGTGTCAGTAACGGCCTTATGGAAGTTGAAAAGTAGCAGAAGAACAAGTCAAATTATTAAAAAATAGAAAAAGAAGACCAACTGAAAAGTTGCTTAGAATTGGCCATTCTAAAACATACCGAAACTGAAGTTAATGGTGAGCAACCCCTGTAAGTGCATTCCTATAAATGAAAAAGTTGCATGGAAAGTTTTATGTTACTTTAAACTTCTTTACCCAAATAGGATTCTACTTATCGCCCAACATTCCCACATTTAGACCATACCCTCAATATACTCTGACCAATTAGACATGCCGAACCATCAAAAATATTATTATTAGATATATTACACTGACTCATTTACTCAGAGCCTTACAGAGATTGATCCCTGCCCCAGTGGAGCTTGCAGTCTTAGGTCACTATCATTTTCACACACACACTAAGGTCAGTTATAGCCAGTTAACCTATATATTGGTAAGTTTTTGGGAGTGTGGGAGAAAACCAGAGCACCAGCAGAAAAACCACATAGACAAGGAAAAAAACACAAATTTTAAGTTAAGAAAACCTCACAAAATCCTTGAAGATTAAAGGAGTGTTATATAGCTTTAGCCAAATTAGTTTAAAGCAAAAATATAAATTGTTTCTATATAGTGTTGGAGAGAATGGATCTCTTCCTATAGTAGCTGCTGTCTTTTTAAGTTCACTGCATACAGCCTACTAGCAGGATGGCACAAAAATGAAGATTCATGATGATAAGCAGCATTTTCATTCCTTCTATTCAATTACTAGTATGGATAACCTAATGCAATGACTTTTTACCACTATCAATTAATTTATCAGCTGTTTCATATCAAACAGATTAAATTAATTAATTTATGTTTCTCTTCAATCCTCAATAGATTACAAAAAATAGCTGCTTGATTTCAGATGGTTGCAATAATGATCGGTGACACGTGAGAAACCCATGATTTCCTTAGCCATAAAGAAGAAACCAGCAAAAACTTTGACTTTCATTATGCGTTCAAAATTCAGATTTGTGCCCAGAAGCACGTAGTGACTGCCAAGAGCAGAACTGGAACTAATTGAGACATTTAGGTAACATCTAATGAAGACTTCAAGGGCAATGCTAATAATAGCCACCTACACATGCACCTGTGCTATCCTGGTGCCCGGCTGCATTACCCCTTTCTTATTGTCAGCACTTATATCCCTATTACCTGTAGGACGTCAGAAGGATTGGGGCATTTTCTCACAAACATTACAATCATGTAAAAAAAAGGCATGATGTGTAACACACTGCAATACATTAGAGGATTAAACCACTATGCTAATTCACTAATATGCAAAGTTTGCCTTGGGCACCGAACGCTGGCGACTTTTCGCTAGCGTTACTTCAACTGTGCGAGCATTTTATAGTGAAGACGCGCTATCGTTCATCTGTGCCTAGTGAAAATTCTCTAGTGATCTTGTGCTTAGGTCAATTTGCATACGGCGGGTAATTTAAAGTTGTATGGACATCTTAATTATAAATGTTGGTGCAAATGCTTGAAGTTACCTCTTTTTCAAATATATGTCCAGGGAACCTTAATAAAGACAAGAGAGTTAATATAATGCCCTACACAGGAGCCCACTGTAAAATGAATGCTCCATATGTTATGAAATGTCTGGAGAAAACCGCTTGAAAGTCAGGACTTTTGCAGGCAATTCCACTTCAAAAAAAGAAAAGTCGCCAGTGTTTTTGGAACTTTAATGCATTTTTGGCACACAGGAAATTATGTAAGTGACAGAAGATTGAGAAAGATCTAGCTGCTTTTAAGCACTTCGCTTTCACTATGGCGAAAGAGGTACCGTGTAGTAAAATCCGCACTTTAGTGAATTTGACGAGTAACGATCGCTTGCCTGGTGATAGAGTGCGAATGAACGCTAGTGACAGTCCCTTTCGCTTGCGAATTGGTGCCTTTCTGTTAGTGAATTGGCGATGTCCCTGCGGGTGGCAATGCTGGTGAAAAGTCGGTAGCGTTAGCCACTTCATCCTTTAGTAAATCGGCCCCCATAAATCATGGCACATAATAAACAACTGTGCAAGACGTTCACTTAGGCCCAGACTGGTAATGATGGCACATCTAAGAAGGGCTGCTGTAGGCTGTTATAGACCATCACTTTATATTGGACCTGGGGGAGGCTGTTTGAATTTCTGTGTACTTGAAATGTCAGTGTTTGTTTTGAATCTTAGTCCTGATATGCTTTCACTCACTTTAAGTTTCCACTGCGTGCATCAGCTCCAGCCCTGGTTCAAACCACTTACATGCCTACATTTCTTTATTGTATATGAATGAATTGCACCCAATATGGAGCTGTATTTTTTAAGTAGCAGTAGGAAAATAACAAAGAAGACTTGTTGGCATGAATGAAAAGGCACAAATGGCCTTACCTGACTTTTAACATAGGATACCCATGACAAATGTAGGCCGTTTGGTCCCATTGAAACCAGGATTTTTAGGCCCAGTTGAGTATATATTGTATAAACCATGGCCACGCTCAGTTCAAGTCTATAAAAAGAACAGCCACAACAAATTTCTAACCTTTGGGAGAAATGTTTTCTGACAGCAGCAACTCTAAGAATGGCAATGTGGTTAAAAGAAAGCGTTAGGAAACCTGAGTGTGTAAGTTAAGGCTTCTTGTTTAGCTTTGTACTTAATAGTTTCAATAGTTCATATATATCGGCCTTTCTTTGTACCTGTTTGCAGGTGTATCTCTTACCAGCAGTGACCACATTAAAGGTCGTGCTGTTCCCTCATAGTTTGGCTGTAAGAAGCCTGCAGCAGCAGCAGTACGTCTGGAGCAGGCAGGATGCAGGTGTTGTAAAAACATGCTGGCAGGTATTTTGCAGTCTATCTTCAGCATTATTACAGGGCCTCTGCCTCAAACATACCCATTGTCTGTGTCTTGTGATACGGAATGGGGAGAAGTTCAGTCCAACCACATCTATCAAATGAAACTGGCTTTAACAGCTACCTTGTGTGATGTGAAATTATGGCTTGTGTCTATTAGTATTACTTATGACAGCTTTTAGTATTGCATCTATACAACTCTATGTTGGACTAAAATCAGAATAAAAAATATATTTGTGTGATCAGACCCAATCCTTTAGCAATAAACCTTAAAGCAACTTGCTAATTTATTAATACTGTATTTTGCAGTACACTTCAATTCATCATATAGCAAAATTAGAGTAGGTTTGTGGGTCGTTGCTGCTGGACAAATCTCCCTGTTTTTCTTTAAACATTAACTGGCCTTACATTTAAAGGTCCACTTGTTTGGTGAACCCCCGAATGAGCATATCTTTAGCCCCACACATGGGTAGTCAAATTAGATAGAGCCAATGATTGGCCCCAGAGTATATGGAGATCCACTGGATTGCATCAATGTGCTGATGTGTTTTTCAATTAGCAAGATTTTAGTACTTGCTTGATAGATAGCTAAAGTAGCTACAGCAGAAGCGCTAAGCACCCCATACTCTGGCTGATAAGCTGCCAACTCAATCAACAGAATAAGAAGTTTTAATTGGCCTGTGATTGGTCAGCTTTACTTAATGGACAACTTGGGGGCGGATAAACAAATGTTGGATAGCAATGTGGGACTTTCGACCAGATTATCTGGAACCAATGCAATTGATAATGTTTGATATGGGGAACGTGTATGAAAATCAAGTGGACAAAGGGGCATATGTTCAAACAGATAGTAACTTAACACCAGGGGGTGTATTTAAGTGTGTGGTCTAAGCAGAAGAGCTATAAGAGCTTATATAAGAGCGTATATCCCTGACATAACAATGCTGAAGTGCATGTCAAGTTACTTAGGATTTCTGATTCGGTATTCAGTTGGATTTATTTAATGTGAAGAAAAATATATAACACTCATCCTTCCATATAAATTACGTCATTCTTTTATTAAGTACGAATTCTGATTTTGAATAGATTACATCTATTCTATCATATAGGCTATGATGCCCAAAATACTTACTGTATGCCATACATAGTAAAGTTCATACATAAATGATAACATATATATATTAGATGAGGTATAAAAACCCTTATTTATCAAGGTTAACCCTTTAGAGCCTTTCTATAACTACCAACAGTCCCCAATCGTGGACAAGAATGAAATGCCTACCATCTAGTAATCCCCATGCAAAGGTTATTCAGGTGTTTTAACACAATTACACCCAATACTAGGAGTTGTAGCTCCACAACAGTTAGAATGCTGCAGGTTGTGGTTTGTTGTCATCTATAGTGTTCCCTATAGATGACAACCCTTATCTGCATATCTAAGCCCATTGACTGTTCATTAGATACAGATACAAGTATATCTGGTAACAGCTCCCAGATGGTATTGCCCCTCTAAAAAGAGGCATAGCAGATATTAAAGGAAGGAAACAATTTTAAAGGCAAGTTTAGCTAACTAATTATAGATGGAAAATGGAAAGCAGCTCAAGTTGAAAGACAGGCTAGAATTTTATGATTATCGACCTTTGTTAGTTCATGTCTCAGGTTGTCATTTGTGTATGGGCTCATTGCTAAGGACCTGGTCCTAAGCATCAAGAAGGCAGGCTAAATGCCAACATGGAAGCCAACAGAACAAAAAGCAATTCATGTTACAGAATGCTGCAGTATACATCAGGAATTAAAAACTATTTAGAATGTGTGTATTTGTTCAGGGCACACTGAGACGCCATGCCATCCATTTAGAATTTGTGTTCCTAAACTGCCCTTGCTATCTCACTACTCCCTGCACATATAACCACTACTCTGTATAGTGTATGTACAATAGTCACGTCTGAGTAAGCAACAGGTGATAAGCACAGGGCTTAGAGTTCCTCCAGGATGTGTGCACAGAGCGGCGGCGAGTCATTTAGCATTTTAGCACAGCCCTACTATTGGGATAACACAAGCAAAAAAATGGATATTTATTTTATCTAAATTATTACTTGGATGTTGACTATAAAAATCATTGGTAACAACAAGAGGACCTTGTTAATGCCCCAACATCCCCGCCCCCCATTCCCTGCTGTCCATGTGCCGTCCTGTGCTCTCACCTCCCTGTTTGCATACATCCTGTAATACAGTCTGCGTTGTTCATGGGCATACATCTGCTGTTTTCCTATTGAGATAAGGAAACGGAAACACTCAAATGGCTTTTACTGAGAGACAGGTATTTAAATACATCAGAATAGAAGTAAAGCCTTCCTCCAGACTATCTTGGCTGCTGTGCAGTGCACACAATAGATTATGTTCTGGTGCTGAAATATTCATTATAAATTGGCTCCCCTCTATCAGCTAGTAGTCATTAAGCAAGTCACCAAGAGGGACCTTTGACCTTCTGAAGTGCTTAACCCAGGTTACAGAGACATCAAAGATTTCTCTAGAAGTAAAATAAAACTAGGCTAATTCCATGGTTTAAAAAACTCAGTGTGTACTCATAGTTAAAAAAGGCCACAATTGGTAATTTTTTTGCATACTGCTTTGTGCAGAATGACCCCTTTACAAAGCACAAAGGTCTGTTGGTCAGAGCACTGCCTGTGTGTTAGGTAGAACTGGATCTAATAGGGGTGGGTGGAGGTGTGGAGGTGCTTAAGGCAGGCAGTAAGGGCAGGACTCAGCTGCAACTCTTGCTCTCTGCACCGAGTGCATTTTTTTGACCTGGCACTTGGTAGAGAGAATAATAAGTGCTTGGTAAGTGAGCACTAAGGGATGTGCTCTTGTACCCTTAACAATCTAGCACTGGCACTCCAGGGAACAATACATGACCCCTATTGTCTATTGATTCCTTGAAAACCCAAACAAGTGTAACACCTATTTGGGCTGCATAGCACACAAATAGTTAAACTGTCCAGCTAGCAGTAGAAGCATGGGTTACACGCGACTTCACACAACAGGGTCAGGGCCTTCGCCATGTGGAAGTGTTCCCTCTATGGTGTAGTGCAACTACATCCCCCAGGCTACTGTGCATACAACAAAAGATGGGCGCCAGGAGGTTCTTGCAGTAAAACAGAAAACGGTTTATTGAACTATGCACAAGGCAAGTGACCACAGGTTTAGTAGTCACGCAGGAGCTGAGGCAATAGCACATTTCTCACACAGAGCTGCAGGCATTAGGCATTTCTCACAGAGGAAAGATCTCCATTAGGCATTTGCAGTATTCACACACATTCCCTCCTGGAAGTTGTCAGGAAAGCAGCTTCTACCCTACAGTCCCTCTTCACTGAGGTCCCTGACTGGAGGCAACACATAAAGCCTCTGGGAAGCTACTCCCTTACTGCAAATCCTTGTTGGAGCTTCAGCTGCTCTTTCTCTCTCACCTCTCTGCCTTTCTCTCCTAGAGAGACTATAACAAGTCTGCCCTAGTGCAACTATTCCTCATTCACGGGGTTACCTGGTCCCCGACTTCTTCTCCAAAGCACATGGGCCTTTCTGGGCCTAGCTGTGCCCAGGCTCCCCTGAGCACACCCAGCTGGATCACCATCCACAGGCCAAAGAGGAAGTGGCCACTCCCTACACACACTATATAGCAGTGTAGCAGGGGAGTGTCATTCTCTCCTGGCAGATCACTCTAAGAAAAAAGGTGGGGGCCTTAAAGCTGCAGGGCAGATTACCCAGTAGGGGTCCCTACACAAGAATATGGAAAAGACAACAGGGGTACCCCATGGTGAAAGTGCTAAAGTACTAAGGTTTGCAAGACTGTGACCCAGGGCCGGAACTAGGGGTAGGCAGCTGCCTAGGGCGCCATCACCGAGGGGCGCACTTTTAAGTTGAGTTTTTTGTTTTTTTTACTATTATTATTATTTTGGGGGGTTTTTTTTCGTTTTGCTTATTTGATAATTTATTGAAGTAATCCTGGCCGGGCATGGGCAGAATCCATCCATCCAATACCCTCTCCTCCCTCACCTTCTTCCTCCCACCTCTTGCCGGCAAGTAACGGCTCCTGCCGGCGCAACGTACGTACGTGCGTCAATGACGTCACTAACGCGTTTCGTTGATGGAGAGAGGCACAGAGCTGGCAGCCTAGGTGCATTGGTGTGGTTTGCGGTGCCGTTCGCTTTCCTCTCAGGCTCAGAATTCAGAGTTGAGTTGAGTTCAGCCTGCCTGAAGGAAGATTTATATTCTTCTATTACTCAACACTTCCAGATGTGGGCCATATATTTTCTATTGCTGCTGAGCTGTCACTGGCACAGGTAATAAATATTTGGGGGCAATATAATGTGATCACAGTGATCTGAGTTGTGTTTGGTTGCTGCTGGCACAGGTCCATAAGTTGGGGCAATAATTGTGATCTGTTTTATTTTTGGCTGCTGCTGGCACAGGTAAAGATTGGGGGCAATATGCTGGCTGTATGATGGGTGGCTGCTGGGAATGCTGGCACAGGTAGGGGGGCTGTATGAGAGAAAAAAATAGAATTGAGTTTTTAAAATTCTATTCAATTAGAATTCGATTTGAGTTTGTGGGCTGATCCTATTCACCCGACTTTGTTTTTTGAAATTTGATTTTTTTTTTTTGTTTTCAAATGAAGTAATTTTTTACCTATGTCTCCCCCTCTTTGGTTCAGATAAACTCTCTTGATTCCACATATGCTGAAACAGTCCAGATCATTATTACAACAGGTGGGGAAGTGTTTAGCTACAAATGATCTCTGTATTATTTCTTATATTATTGATGTGTTTTCGTGCTCTCTCTTTTATCGTACAGCTTGTTTGGCCAACATATTGTACTCTTCTTACATGAAATCAAATAAATCAAATTTCTTGTGTTGCAATTAATGTATTGTTTAATCTTAAAGGTTTCTTTAGTGTTGAAGGAAGAAAACGCATTGCAAAGAACTATATATTGACATGTTATACATTTCTTTGAGCCACATTTATATGATACTTTATGTGTTAGACAGATGGACAGTTTTTATGTATAAATCATACTCAACAACAGGATGTCCTGAAGTGTTCTAGACTTTCTGGAAACTAATCGTCATCCATATTCTAATATGGGTAGGGCTAGAATCAACCAGCAGTCAAAAGATAAGACAATTATTAATAAACTTAGCCAACTAACTATAATGGAATAAGCAACATGGCACCATTATACATAAACAAATATGGGTTTATAGGAGGCACAATATGCAAAGTCTTTCCACAACTGAAAAACGTTGCAAGCAAGTTGCCTAAAACACTTGTTCAGCTTCCAGCATCAAATACCATAAGGTGTATAAAGTGCAAAAGCAACAATGGACACTTTAAAAACTGCTTTCTGCATATCATTTTTGTTTGGACATTTTGATGCTATATTTAATAATAAAATATTGTTCTCAGCCATTTAGCCATAGCTCCAAAATGAAAGTATAGTGCAGGTATAGTTTAGTTTACACTATAATATTTGATGTTTGCACTGTAACAGTATGCAATCTATTATCAGGAATGCTTAGGAACTGATTAAGGGATCTTTTAATATTTGGATCACCAATACCTTATGGTTAGGTCTGCTAAGTATCATTTTAACATTAAATAAACCAATAAAGCCAGTAGGATTGTTTTCCCCACCAATAAGGATTCATACAATTTAGTTAGGATCAAGAGCAATGTACTGTTTTACTATTACAGAGAAAAAAAGAAATCATTTTAAAAATTTGTTTACTTTGTTTAAAATGAGCATTATCGAAGATGCTCTTTCTGTAATTTGCATTTTTCTGGATTATAAACTTCCCATACCTGCATTAGCTATAAACTGGAGCGTTACTGTGAAATGCTGGATTGTACCGCCATCTTGTGGTAACCTTTACTAATCCATGGAATAAAGAAGACACACTATGTTTTAATATGTTATTGTTAAAAGATTTAAACCATATGTATTGCACCCTAAAAAACATTTAGTAATCAATGGAATAAAGAAGACACACTATCCACATATTGTTATTAAAAGATGGAAACCTTATGTATTACACTCACACAAAAAACTGATATATGGAGCACTAATGGCATCTTAATGATTACAAAACAAAGCTTTTGAAGCGAGTGTCATTATACTCCATAATAATATTGTTATTATATAATCTTTACTCTCCCTTTCAAAAAAAACATAAGGACAATTATGCCCCCCCCCATGCCACCAATATGGATTCATGTAGCTTAGTTAGGATCAAGTACAGGGTTCTGATGTTTTGTTACAGAATAAAGGCAATCATAAAGAAATATGAATTATTTAACTAAAATGGGGGGCCTGGAGATGGCATTCCTGTATTTTTGAGTTTTCTGGATAACAGGTTTCAGATAATAGATTCCTTAGCTTTAGCATATGGCATATATGTAAAGCTTGTTGATCAATGTTGATATTTCTTTAGAAATAATACTTTGTCCTAATCATGTAACATTAAACGTGTGATGTCTGCATACATATACACTCCACAATATCCCACTACTGTTATGGTTGCCAACTCACTCCTAATTAGCAGTTAATTAGAAGAAGAAGAAGAGTCTGCATTTGTAATTGTTTTGGTGCCAGCATACAGAACACTGAAAAGGCTGAACCACTGTGTCTTGTTATGATCATGGAACCCAAATACAACATTATATATTTTATAATTTATGCTGTTTAGCATATTATTAGTTATATCTACAGAAATATGTGATATACCGTATATAGTGTACTGTATAAAAA
Source organism: Xenopus laevis (assembly GCF_017654675.1). Classification (NCBI taxonomy): domain Eukaryota; kingdom Metazoa; phylum Chordata; class Amphibia; order Anura; family Pipidae; genus Xenopus; species Xenopus laevis. The sequence goes on along the minus strand of NC_054380.1, from coordinate 93,271,944 downwards.
AACAGAACAGATCCTATTATGCATCGTTCAAATGCAGTGATTCTTAACCTATGGGTCCCAGTGATTTTTGTGGGTCTCCATGATCCCCCTTTAACACCCAGCTACAATAGACAATGCCAATTAAAATAAAATGCACAATGAATTCTAAACCACAGTAAATTGGGGTCCCCCCAAAAATGACAAGCAGAGTTGTATAAAGATAATAAATCTGGGAGTGGCTTAACATAGAAATATGCACTAACAGCCCCAGGCCAGGTCCCATTGACTTTTGGTGCCTTGTCTTTTTTGATGTTTGCTCTGCGGAAAAAAAAACATCACTGTTAACAAGTGAGTAACATCATTAGGGATTTCTCTGTTAGGAAAACATCCATTAATATGCTGTAACTGTGATTCCTGGTGGTTGCACTGCTAAGCTGGTATCACTGCCCTCATTTGTATCTGGAGAGAAGCTGTGTACATTGCTGTAAAGCAAAGAAATAATGTTAATATCCAAATAAGGTGTATACAATAGATATATCCTATACACATACAGTATAATCATATACCTAGGTTTTCTCTTTTATCATGTACATATAGACCAGCCTCACAGGATGTGTTGGCTTCTTCAAAGACTTTATGGATTTGCGGAGCTTATGTATATCCAGAATGGATAAAGTCCAAAAAAAAAGTCCCAAGGTTCAGGCAAATTCACACTCCTTGTCCGGCTAGTACTTGTATCCCTTCAAGTCCAAAACTCAATATCTAAAAATAAAAGCCAGCACCAAAGGCATAGGAGCAAACAAGAAAAAATAAATATAGGGTAATATTATTTGATAAATTAAACAAAATGTGCTTTCAAAAGGATTGGTAAATACACCACTTTTTGTGTTAGACTCCTCCCAGATGCAACACCACCTTTAGAGAATAGATAACTCAAGGGATGAAAACATAATTATGCCTCTTTATAGGTCCCTGGTAAGGCCTCATCTGGAGTATGCAGTGCAGTTTTGGACTCCAGTCCTTAAGAGGGATATAAATGAGCTGGAGAGAGTGCAGAGCCGTGCAACTAAATTGGTTAAAGGGACGGAAGACTTAAATTATGAGGATAGACTGTCAAGGTTGGGGTTGTTTTCTCTGGAAAAAAGGCGCTTGCGAGGGGACATGATTACACTTTACAAGTACATTAGAGGACATTATAGACAAATGGCAGGGGACCTTTTTACCCATAAAGTGGATCACCGTACCAGAGGCCACCCCTTTAGACTAGAAGAAAAGAACTTTCATTTGAAGCAACGTAGGGGGTTCTTCACAGTCAGGACAGTGAGGTTGTGGAATGCACTGCCGGGTGATGTTGTGATGGCTGATTCAGTTAATGCCTTTAAGAATGGCTTGGATGATTTTTTGGACAGACATAATATCAAAGGCTATTGTGATACTAAACTCTATAGTTAGTATAGGTATGGGTATATAGAATTTTAATTAAAAGTAGGGAGGGGTGTGTGTATGGATGCTGGGTTTTCATTTGGAGGGGTTGAACTTGATGGACTTTGTCTTTTTTCAACCCAATTTAACTATGTAACTATGTAACTATGATATAGTAGGAATAACTTTCCTTAGAAAATCCTATTTCTGTACAGATGGGTACTCACAAACACTTGCTTTTATGCTCGCATATAGAAAATAATCTATTAATAATTTAGAATGGAGCTTCCCATTTTGATGTATATTTTGACCGCACGCTTTGTAGTGTCTTTTCTTCGTGTCTGTCGGTGGGACGCTCTCCATTGACGTCACTCGGCCTTACGCGTTTCGGTCGCAGACGATGTAATCTTGATGTAATCTGAGTTGTGACCTGTTATAATAAGTGGAAGTGTTGTGGGCAAGACATTTGTAGTCTTCATAGTTGTGGCTTCAAAAAGTGTGGTCAAACAAATGAATTTGTCTTGTTAAGAATGTGATCGCTGCTCCATTGAGATGAACTGAGCTAGCACATATAACTTCATCTGTTTCTTTAGCTTTGCCTTTATTATTCTGTATCCAGTTATGAAGACTCTTCAGATGACAATCACACACCCATGGGTTATCCTTTAAATAAAGAGCAGAGAGCAAGGGCAAGGGCTGGAGAAAACCCAAAAGCAAATTTCTAAACTGATTTCCACCGAGTCTCAGAATCCTCATATTTTGGAGCAAAGAAAAAGCATCATCTTGTACAGACCTGAGGTCATTTTTTTCTAAATTTAGTTCCTTTAGATTCTGAAGCCCAAAAAACATATTCTTGTTGAGATAGTCAATGTTGTAGGAAGAAAGAATCAGTTTGTTTAAAGATTTGAAGTTTTTTTAAACTCCCCATGTGGAATTGTTCTGATTTTATTTTCCTTCAAATCGGGTTCTGAGAGAAGGGGCATATGATCTGTCATTTGATCTGGAAATTTGTGAAGTATATTATTAAACACTTTCAGCTGCTTCATTTTCTTTAGACCAGAGAATGGGCAGTTGGGAAATTCTTTAATTATATTTTATTCCAGGAAGTTTTTCTCCGGGTTGAGTGATTTGGCAAGAAGTCTTGTGCGCCAAAACTTTATCTTGTTGTTAGCTTGGATTGTTATCTAGACAAGCTTTCTGGAACATCACTGAGCTCATTCTCATACAAACATATGGTTTTTGTGTTTTCCAAACTTTTTTCAGTTCAGTTGTTTTCAGATCATAAACAAAGACTTTTTTCAGTTGCTTTCCATTTTTTATGTTATTGTTTTTCCAAAATTGAAGTTTATAGTTTAATGTTCCTGTCTCTGGTGTTTCACTCTGGCAGCTCAGAGATCCAGAAGCGTCTGAACTGTTACAATTTGCTGCATTTAGGGCCAGATTTACTACGGTTTGAATGGTAAATTCGAATTTGTTATTTGTTTTGGTCAAGACGCACAAATTCAAATTTAAAACCACCAATTCGAATTTGAACTTGAATGTGAGACTTATCACACCTCGACCCTGGAAACAGTTCTAATTCGACTATCTCCATTTAAAACCTGCCGAGTTCATGTAGAAGTCAATGGCAGAGGTCCGTAGAACCTTTTGAAGATGTTAATTGCCTTCCTGAAATTGAAGTTTTTTTTGGAGGCAAATTCGTTTCAAATTCCATTCGGATTTTTGATTGAATATTAGACGTTCGAATTTTTACATAATAACCTCCTATTCCATTTATGAGTACATTCGAATTTAGTAGAGTTAAAAAAAAATTCAAATAACGTGGAAATTTGACCTTTGATAAATAACCCCCTTAGTGGCTACATTAGTTGATACATTTCTCAGCTGGAACATTAGCAACAATTGTATCAATAGAGGGTAGACTCCTGCAGAGGGTCAGGTACCCGCGGGTTACCCACAAAAACCTGCGGTACCCTGCGGGTAGAAGTTCCGGGTACGGGTATAGACTCTTTTTTTCTGATCAGGCCCACTTTCAATGATGTCACTTCCGGTTTACAATGACATGACTTCATATTTTACTCCTTTATTTCTGATCACGCCTACTTCCGATGATTTCATTTCCGGTTTACAATGTCGTTTTTGATGCCGGCGTCTGTTTTTGGCTGCCGGCATCTTTTTTTGGATGCCGGCGGACATTTGCGGCAGTTTCGCGAATCGCGGGAATTCGCCGCAAATTTGCACCTGGCGAATAAATTCGCCCGTCACTAGTTGGGGTATTATGATCAGAGTTAGGAGGTTTTACCCACTTTACCCTCCCCTGCTGATACTGCCAAGTCATAGAGCTCACCACAGAAAAATCCACCCACTTTTCATTTAATCCTATGGGATTTTTAGAAGTATATTTATCAAACAGTGAACTCCAGCTTTCACCCATCAATAAAAACACTTCTAAAATTCTCATAGGAATGAAAAGAAAGTAAATTAATTTTTCTGCGGTGAGCTCTAATTTTACATTTTGATAAATCTGCCCCATCATCTCCTTGGAGTTTGCAGAAGATAACTGACTCCCCACTCTTTTTACCTCATGCATCAGGTCCCTCCTCCTGACTTCTCTTAAATTGATCACATTAGGACTTGATACTGGGGCCTTAAGCTCTAAGTTCCCAGTACATACACTCCTGCTACTAGATGCACAACATGTTCTTCCTCCCTTCATATAAACAAGGGACAGGAATGAGGTACAACTCATGGTCCAGTGGGGTATTATACCTCCTTTCCAAAGGGAAGGGTTTACAGAACCAGTAGACCTTTTGTTTTGGTACAGAAGCCAGATTTGATCTTCAATGTAAAACATACTGAACAATTTTATTCTACATCAGAAACAGGGCTCAATATCTATTTCTACCCTTCAGCTTGAATGAACAAAAACCATGATTCTTAAATAGTGATGAGTTAAATCCGCTATCATGGGACCTGTTATCCAGCATGCTCTGTACCCTGGTTTATCCACAAAATTGATCTTTCCATAATTTGGATCTTCATCATTACTTAAGTCTACTAGAAAATCATTTAAACATGAAATAAACCCAATAGGCTGATTTTGCTTCAAATGAGGATTAATAATATTTTCATTTGGATCAATTACAAGGTACTGTTTTATTAAGACTGAGTAAACAGAAATTATTATATTTAAAGCACAAAACTTCGCTCCAGCGATCCATTAATCCTATGGGATATTTAGAAGTATATTTATCAAACAGTGAACTCCAGCCATCAATAAAAACACTTCTAAAATTCCCATAGGAATGAAAATAAAGTAAATAAAGTTTTCTGCGGTGAGCTCTAATTTTACATTTTGATAAATCATGACATTTTTGAAAATCATTTAAACATGAAATAAACCCAATAGGCTGATTTTGCTTCAAATGAGGATTAATAATATTTTCATTTGGATCAATTACAAGGTACTGTTTTATTAAGACTGAGTAAACAGAAATTCTTTTTTTAAATTCTGTACGTTTTCTGGATAATGGGTTTCCGGATAACGGATCCTATACCTGTACTACAATGCATTTTGCTTCACAAAAATTTTTATGAAACCACTGAAAATTTTGTAAAACTCTGCTATTTTAAGGCTGTAGCTTGGTTTGGCAAAGCAAAACATTAAGGGGGGTACTTATTAATACCCAAATTTTACTCATTATTTTAAAAATATTTGACCTCCCAACCTCCAACCATGATGTGGCTTAATATCTTAAAAAACATAAACAGAAATTGTACGTGCCCAAAGTCGTGCAACAATTTTGATCGTGAGACTTTTTTGAAATGTTTCCTGAAAGCCTAGAATTTTTCGCATTTTCAAACGAAAACCAGTATCAAACAGCCAAAAATCATTAAGGCAAAGAACATCTTCTAATTGTAAAAGGATCATCTCCCATTGGTTTTACATGACTTCAGCAGCTTTTAGCTGGAGTATTTTCAGATCTAGATTTTTAGCAGCTTTGGAGCATAATAAATACATCAGATTTTTCCCCTTAAAAACTCACCAGAAAAATGTGAGGCTTCATAAATAGGCCCCTTTGTTCTGCTCATCACTATTTGGAATATATAATTGAGAACATTTTATTTTTACATTAAACTTTGTGGGCCTGCATTTTATCATTATGGCATTAGCTTTCTAAGATCAGTCATGTGTCATCTCACTCCGTATTTAAGTTCAGAGTTTGATACTGTGAGGATTTCATTTGCATTGCTTAATTATTGAAGGATAGTATTTAAAATGATAAAATTAGATTAGGAAAATTAGATTTATAACGCATTCAATACAGCCAAAATTAGTAAGAACTCTTAATTGTATTCATCCATTGGTTTAATGATTAAGCAGCTTTTACTGAATTTTATTTAGATTTTGAGCTTTGAGCAGATTCTATTCCCCTGTAAAAACGTCCAGAAAAATAAGGCTCATAAAAAGCCTGTTCTGCTCAATCGCTATTGGAATATCAATGAGACATATTACATTAATTAATTTTCATCGCTTAGTTAACATTTAATTATTACATAGAATTTCATTTTTAGTTATGCGGCTATTTGGTCCAAATGCATTGAAGTCAATGGGCATCAAAATAATTTTAACGCGTGTCAATTTTGCAGTGAGTGTTCATTTTTATATGCGCGACTATTTGGTCCAAATGCATTACAGTCAATGGGCGCCCAAATAATTTTGACGCGTGACAATTTTTATGCACGTGCCAATTTTTTTGCCAGCTAATTGCCACCACAGTTTGGTGAATTAATTTTCTTGTGGAGAAATGCAGAAATTCGCCACAAAATTAGTGTCTGGTGAATTTATTCACCCATCCCTACTCAAAACCACCCCAAAACTCCCCAAATTCGTGAAGGTTCATGAACTCAACAGGTTTTAGATGGAGCCTCTTCAGATTCAGACAACTTTGGGGCATAACACATTTATAAAAATTCAAGTTTTTTTTTCTCCAAAAATTTGAGTTTTCTCAATAAAAACTCATGACTAGAAAAAATTTAAATGCAATAAAGAGCCCCTTTAATGTTGTATTACATCATGCATTTTGACATTATGACATCACAATGGAATGTCATGTGACGATCATGTGACGATCATTGTGACGTAATCATGTGACGATCATTCAGAGCAAATGGATTGTCATCATTATGATATCACAATGTAAGGGGCGGAGCCTAGAGTCAACAGAGTTAACTTGATGCCTGAAATACAACAGATATCATCATTATCAGAGATCAGAGATCATTTCTGTCTTGCACAGGAAAGGTAAAGACCGTAGCAAAATCTCTCTATATACAGTACATATTGTGTTGATTAAACAGACTAAATTGTGATATAAGTTTATACTTTATAGCTCTTTATGTCACTATTGATTTTGACTATTGCTTTAAGCAACATAAAATAAATGAAATGCAATCATTACCTATATATACTATTTATATATATACAAAAATAATAAATGCACCCAGGGATTTAATAAGACTTAAGAAAAAAAGTTTATTAGTCTACAGTTTATATATACTGTAACTATAATATTGGTTTAATGGTAATATTATTAATTATTTAAATATAATTTGGAATATAATTCTATTAACAGCAATATCAATAGATGATAGACAGACATATATGATAGATAGATAATAGTATGAGAATAATAGATATAGAAGACAGAATAATAGAATAAATAAATAGATAAGAAAGAGAATAGATACAAATAGATAGATAAATAGAAGAGTTGATAGATAGATAGAGATCAGATATATCGATAATATAAGATACAAAAATAATAGATAGATAGATAGATAGATAGATAGATAGATAGATAGATAGATAGATAGATAGATAGATGATGAAATAGATAGATATAGCATGTAGATAGATAGATGATATATGATAGATAGAATAGATAGATAGAATAGATAGATAGATAAGATAGATGATGGATAGAAATCAATAGATAGATAATAGATAGATATAAAAGATAGATATAATAGAATAGATAGAAAAATAAATTATCGATAGATAGACTATAGATAGATATGATAGATACTCATTCTACACTATATTAATAAAATATAAATATTCAGACATTTCATAAAACTAAATGGAAAGTATTTATGCTAAGGGAAATGTTTAAGAATTACAATTATTTTACTTAAAATGGGCTTTATGGAAGATGGTCTTCTTGTTACCTGGACATGGTGCTATTTTATTATTATAACAAAAACCCAAAATCTGTCAAATATGAATCATTGTTTGCTTTCAATGTACTCTGTAGGAAACGGTATTATTGTGCAGCTTTCTGGATAATAGATACCATATCTGTGTGCACAATATCACAATATCAGTTTTGTTCTTGCAATGATAATTTGCTTTTGGTGCCTGCAGTTAAGCATTATGGTATCTCTCATCTATATTAATCATGGAACTTTATTTAGGTTTAAAAAATAAAGCTGAAAACATAAACATTATTTTTTTTTCCTTTACAGATCTTTTATTTGTTATATTATTTAAACTGTAAAAGAGACTTTACAAAGAAAAAATGCTAAGAAGACTTAGAAAGATAGTTCGTTCCTGTTTGTCTACAAGAAGAAAGTCATCAAAAATCATAACTGAATATGAGGTGAGCAGATACGCGTTGACTGTTCTTTTCTATAACAATAAAAGACTTTATAAAATCCTTAATGATGCGGTTAAATCAAGGTGATTAATTACTGACTGCAACCATTTTTTGTTCACAACTTATGCAAAAAGTTTTTATATAAATAAGTGCATGTCAGAGTTTGGTGACCTTTTTTCATTTTGTTTCAAAGTATAAAAACATTGACAATATTGACATATTTTAATTTTCTAGGATCCTAGTGGAAAACTAGAGCTGGAAAACATTGTTGGAGAAGGTGCATTTGGCAAGGTTTACAAGGTGAGCATCCTAAGCCAGCATCTAAATGCTGAATTTTAATAGTTTAAAAATAATATTTTTTGCTTTCAGTTGGGCTATGCCTGGCTACACACCAACCCTGTACTTCATTCCATATTTGTGGTGCTCTAAATTTAAAAATAATTTATCAAGTTGTTATTATAGAAGATTGCATGAAGCTAGAAACCTGCAATTGATTATCCTTTTCCTTCTATCAAATCCTTTTATCCCCCTTATTAGTCATTCGTTTAATATATTAAATAAAGTGATTCATGAATGATGAATATGTATAGATGAACATAATAACAAACATCTTTTTTTTTACAGGGACGCCATCTTGAAACCAATGAAACAGTAGCCATCAAAGTTCTCGATGATAAAACGGTATGAATTTTATATTGATAATATTACATCATATTTTAAGAAGGGTATTCTTCCATTAAATATAGTCTAGTTGTAAGGAGTACTGTATGTGTGATACATTATTACTATACTTTGAAATATGAGAAATTTGCACTGTATTAACTGGAATTTCTTTTACCTAGAATACCGAAAAGGAAATCAACAACGAGATTCAACTCCTCAAAAAATATTCAAAGCATGAGAACATAGCATCGTTCTTTGGAGTGTATTTGCAACCAATGGGTAACCTATGGGTAAGACATTGTTATCTTCTGATGTTATTCAGCTATAAAGGTTGACTAACTAAATGAAAACATTTATTACCTTGTGTTAATTAATAAATAAAATCAGAACCATACCTTAAAAATATGTATATTTTTAATCTATACTGTAGATTGCAATGGAATATTGCGGAGGTGGCACAGTGAAAGACATAATGGAGAATACAATCACAGGGACACTTCCTGAGCATTGGATTGCCTACATAATTCGGGAAGTTTTAAAGGTATGTCAATTTTCACCTATTTAGGATTATTCTTGGCATTAGAACAATATGTCTATTATAGTCTACGGTCTATTATGTCTATTATGGTCTATTATAGTTTAAGTAGAAGGAAATATATGTTTTTTAATTTGGACTTTTTTCTTTTTAACTCTACCAGGCCTTGAAATACCTTCACAATAATCGTGTTGTGCACAACGACGTAAAGGGTCATAATATCGCACTAACCGAAGATGCTAGTGTTCGATTGAGTAAGTGAAAATTTGCTAAAGGAAAATACACTTAACATAATGCATACTATTTCTAGTCCACTTTGTTTTGTCATTCTAAATACAGAAAAAACAATTAGCTGATGCCCTTTTAATACTACCTGTATAAATCACTATATTGGGGGATTTGCCTTTGATTATTTGCACATTTTTCTCAAATGTTCTATTTGGCATCTGGGATATATAATTATGTTATGATTTATGATTTCAGTTGATTTTGGAATCAGCCAGAAGCTGAAGGGTCTACGTGGTGCCTGTAAGGACCCAGTTGGAACACCTCATTGGCTTGCGCCAGAGGTTTGGACATGTTCAGAGGATGATACTGAATCATACGGCTGCAAGGTAAGATAATTACTACATACCATACTGCCACTGGGCCTGCAAATGGCTTTTCAGTTTAGCTTGTAATAGAAGAAGTGTGTGGATTGCAAGTATAAAAGCCAAAGTAGTTTACTGAAGTATATAAGTGCTGACTTATTTATGTTATCTAAATTTCTAGCAAATGGGACATAAAAAATTATTTTCATCTGTCTCGGGTCTCTTATCAGGGCCATTATGAATTTCACATTGTGGAGTATAGCAAAACAAATGAGCAGTAGTAAGGACTGTAAAATATCCCTTTAAATTGAAATGTTAGCTCATGTAAGCCCTACATAGCTAGCTACTACTTGCAGAAATCAATACTAGTGAGATTAATTCAGGATACAGGAGACACATGGGATTCCTGACAAATTATTTGAATATTATTTAAAGGCCAAACTACTGTATTTAGTAATTTTCCTTTTCATTTGTAGTGCGACTTATGGTCTTTGGGGATCACGGCCATAGAGATGGCAGAAGGAAGAGACCGTAAGTAAAAGCCAGACTTTGTTTCCTGCAGTATATGTTGTTAGTTTGAAGTACTGTAACTAGGGACAATAACAATTGGCTATACTGTATCTGTGTCTGTGGCGAGTAGTATTGTTACATGATTCCTCGCATGCTGCAAAGCAAAAAACATAAAGCTGTGAGCAGAAAATCAGAGAAGAGAAAGAGCTTTTGAATAACTTTGCATTACTTAATTTGCTGGGGGGGGGGTTTTGCCATATGACTGTAAGTCATACAAGACGGATATTTATAATTTATACATTACATTGGGGTGATAAGTTGAGTTTATCCATAGTAGTACCGGTACAAGATTCTTTATCCAGAAACATCTTATGGAAAAACTCAGAATTACGGGAAGGCCATCTCCCATAGACTCCATTTTAATCAATATAATTAATTTAATTAATATTAAAACAGTTGTACTTGATCCCAACTAAGATATAATCAATCCTTATTGAAAACAAAAATGGTTCTAAAATATTGTTTCTTTTTCCATTAGCACTGGCCAATCTTGATGGCTTGCTAGCTGGCATCAAACGTTGTGATCCTCCCACACTAAGAATTCCAAGCAAGTGGTAAGTCAACATATTATTTTTTTACCATTTGATGCACTGTGGCTCCATGCTGGCTGTAGTACAAAAGAGGTAATAGGGGTGCAATCAACCACCTGTGTTTGGCAACACGGTATTTATAATGGCCGGAAGGTGAGACATGTAAGTGCCGGGTTGTTATAAATAATCCCTAAAGTGTTGCAAAGTAAAACCTATTTTAAAGAAAATCTATGTGCTACAGTCATCAGTGTGCAAGCTGAATCTTTAAAAAAATTATTTAAAAAACTACTATTCAAATGTAACCCCCTGCAGATGCAACAGATATTTTAAGGTAATGTATATGTAAAGAAAGCGTTACGTATGTACAGATACTTATGTTATTGCTCCATGCTTTTACAGGTCTACTGAATTTAACTCCTTTTTGGGACTCTGTCTTAAAAAGGACCCAAAAGTTACACATAGTGCCAAACAGCTGCTCAAACATCCATTTGTGAGGAACCTAGAGAATGTAAAGATGGTCAGAGCAGAGATGCAAGCTGTAATTTGTAGGGTTAGAGCAGCCAAATCTAAGAAAGGTAAATAGTTGGCATTCTCTTTATCACTTATTTGATGTGACATATAGCAGGATATTATTTACTTCATATAGTTGGCAAAGCATGACTGATAGATTCTATGGCAATATTGTCTTTTAAAACAGTGTTAGGTGTAATTATCTCTCTCTTCTCTCTTCTATATTCTAAGGAGCATACAAATTATTTTTCCATGTCATGCTTATGCCTATTATTGACACCAGCAACTTGATCCGAATTAGATTAAGGAACTTCGGTGTTGCCTTTTAAATAATATATTTAGATAAATGTATTCTCTCTTTCTAGTTGATGTCAAACCTAAAGAACAACCAGAAAAGATATCAACGGGAGACTTTGAGAAAGCAATGGCTGAACTTAAAAGTTTCCAGAGGGGCAACAAAAGTGATGCTAATGCTGAGAATCTGAATGCAGAAGCAAAAAAAGATGCTACTGATTCCAAAGAGTTGGCCTCACAAGCTGAAATTGACTCAGCAAATGCTGAGGAACCAGCTTCAGTAGACAAAAAGGAAGTGAGTGACGCCTTATCCAATGATGAGGAAAAGGTCACTGAGTGCAATATAGAGACATCTGATGCTACAGAGCCGGTCTCACAAGCCAAAGATAGCTCAGACGAAGAACTGTTCTTTGATGCTCTCGAACGGTTATCGATTTCTGATTTCACCCCAAAAACTGAAATCACAGCAACGGCAGCCAATACTGGTGCTCAAGCCATAAAGATCCTAGAGGCTGTAAGCGAATCTAAAGAAGGAGCCAAAAGAGATGGAAAAGCTAAAGAGGTCATTTACAATCAAATGGCCCTATTTTACTTTGTTCGTTTTGCGCTTTTCTTGTCAGAATTTCTAATTTGGTTTTCTGAAACAATCAAGAAGTAACAAGAAAACCTAGATAGACAACTAGGAAGAAACATTAAAGGACCAGTAACATCAAAAAATATTTTTAAAAAACCTAGATAGACAATTAGGAATATACATCAAAGGACCAGTAACATCAAAAATGATTTTTAAACAATTAGTTTGTATTTCGATGGATCAGCATGAGAGTGGGGCAAATCAGAGCCATAAACACACAGTGGTGTTCGTAGATATCCAACAAAGCTGCACAAAGATTGGAAGGGTGGGTGGGTGGACTGAAACCAATCATTGCTTAGTTGTTTATAAAAGTACAGTTTTACATGAATTTGTATGAAACAACATCAATAAAGTACAGATCTATATTAATAAATTCCTTTGTCCTATATCTCGTTCTTAAGGGAGGGAAAGGGGAGACAGAACTCAAGGGGTGGAAAGAGGGAGGGAGGGGGAGGGATACAATGTAAGTCGGGATTATTCTTATACTAAAGCTGGCCATAGATGTTGAGATTTTTAAAAGATCAGATCCTGATCATGAGACCACGATCTTCTCAGAACGATCGTACGATCGTATGAATTTACCATCAACTAAAAAGACCAATTTGGCAGGAAAACAAAGGGGAGCTGCCTGCTTGGCCCTGCAAACATAGATAGATTGCACTGGGACCGACAAAGATTTTTTGACCTGGCCGAACAATTTCCTCACAGATGTCGGCCGAAAAATCGTAAGATGTACGATCGTTCGAATCTCACTAACCGCACGATAATTTCGAACGATTGGTCGAGCTTCCCTAAAATCGGTCGTTCGGCAAGAAGAATCGTCGCTTCTATGGGGAGCTTCAAAGTGCCAAGCTGACAAAAAGATTTAAAGTTTAGAGTATCTGGTAGCATAGGATTCATTTGATTACAGCATTTATATAAAACAGAGAACAAAGGCTTAAAATATATAAACTTTTTGATAAATTAAAGAGCTAAAAAAATTGTTTCCCCTAGTTCTAGAGGGCAAATACTAAGGAAGTAAAGGAGTAAAGAAGAAAATTATTTGGATCAAAACAAAAGGGAGCCTCCACCAGCTTTAGGTCACAGGGTTTACATGAAAAATCAATCATTAATAGAGCATATATCAGTAAAAGATTTCCCAAAATGCACGTAAAGTTGCATGGAAAATGTATGCAGTATATTTTATTCTGCAGGATTTCAGCTTCCACACTGATGTAACCAGTCTTTCTTTCCCCAAGTATTTAATTAGAGTGGAAGGTAGAGCTCATACCAAAAGAGGTAACAGAGCTCCCATCATTATTTAGGATCCTTGTCCATTTTCCAATTAAACATATTATTTACTGGGGCTCTCCACCAAAAATGCCGCTCCTGGTACTTTAAGAGCTGAATTTCTGGTTTTTCAATCAGAAATTTAGTGTAGAGAGCGCAATTATGCTCTCTGCGCTAGTGTCCTGGCCCCTCCACCGACCTCGTGGACCCCCCCGTACCAAAAAAGTGAGTGCACCGGGGGGGGGGGGCAGCAACACCAAGCTGCCTCAGGCAGCGGAGGGGCCAGGATCACCCCTGATTATTTAGTTACTGTATAGGTAATAGTGGGGATTTCTATTATCTGGCAATGGTTAACTTCTACTGCAGTGAAGATTTGAGTGATAAGAATCATTGTATATCTATTTATGTTCAGGATTCTATTAACCGATAGTGTGTGGTCTGTGTAAGGATCTGCTGGGATTCAAGCCAGAGACCTTTGGATTTCTGGCTCCACAATTTAACCATTGGGTCAGGTGAGCAGCTAGCTGGCTTGCTTATTACATATCACCTGGCCTTTTCAGCCTATTCCAAACACCTTGCATGTTTATTGTGGAATTGCACTGCTATTCCGCAATAAACATGCAAGGTGTTCCTTGCTTGCATCAGTTCTGTGTGCCTCTGGATTGTTTGACTTCTAGATTGGATTTGGGGTTCCTGGACCTCTACCATTGTGCACCAGACAGCATTATAATTACCTCTTACAAGGGTGTGCGAGAGCCAGATCTCTTTTTGGACACTATCAATCAGAAGAGTCAGACAGGCACCGGTCGGAATACGGATTTCTCCAAAAAGGGTTTTTACACTGATTAGCGTTAATTCAAACGATTCTTGTGGTGGTTCCTTGGATGCTCCGCCTCTGGCATCCCTTATAGATTCAATTTGTAGCAAAGTTTGGAAACACTCACAAACGCAGCTTAACTGCAATTAGGCAATTACATGTTGTGTGGCAATGGAATAAAAGTTAATCCCAAAGACTGAGAAGTCAGCAAATTTACTACATATATGAATCAAATTAGGTAGGTAGTAAGTGGCTTCATTATTAACATGAGGATACAATTTGCATACTTTGAAATGATCCGTGCCATTAATCTTATCCCAAATGAGTACATTCAGGAGCTCAGGGCCAAGATAAACAGTTTTGGGGATAGCGGGTATCCTTGTCTCCTGATGATAAAAGGAATGGTCGAAGGACAGCAATAAGCCAGGAGTGGTCTTGGAATGGATCATATGTATATGCATAAGTTCAGGGCCCTCCTCATGCTGTTCGATGCCTGGCGTTTAAGTACAAAACCCACTCAATCTCTACGTATTATAACAGGCAAGAAGGAGTTCAGGCGCTCAACTAGAATTTTCATTAGTATTTTTACATCTATGTTCATGATTAGTGATGAGAAAATCTGTCACATTTCGTTTTGCCAAAAAATTTGCAAAACTGTGAAAATTTTTTACACGTGCGACTGTTTTGTCCAAGTGCATTAAAGTCAATGGCTGTCAAAATAATTTTGACGTGTGACAATTTTGGTGTGCAACAATTTTTTTGTTGCAGCAATTTTTTGCAGCAGTTTCACGAAAAAAATTGCAGTTGGCAAAGTGCTGAAATTTGCTGCGAATCCATGCCTAACGAATACATTTGCACATCATTATTCATGATTGATATTAGGCTATAATTGGAACAGTTTAGTCTGGAATCGGGTGAACTGAGCATGGAGGACACGTCCCCCTTCTAGAAATTAATTAAATTTTTCAGTATTTTGACAAATTCTTTTTTGTATACAGCCAACTGGGGCAGGTCATTTTCAGCAGATTTTTCACTTTTTGGACTTTTTTTTGGGTTACTATATT
This sequence comes from Xenopus laevis, assembly GCF_017654675.1. Lineage (NCBI taxonomy): Eukaryota > Metazoa > Chordata > Amphibia > Anura > Pipidae > Xenopus > Xenopus laevis. The sequence goes on along the minus strand of NC_054380.1, from coordinate 93,256,408 downwards.
CAGGGCTGGGCCAAGCTGACAGTGCTCCCTAGTTTCATTTTATTTTGATTTTCTTAAGTTTCTAGTTTGGCTAGAGAGGACTAATCATAATGATAATTGAACGGACCATGGAGTTATGAGAATTTTTAATTTGTTAACAAACCCAAACATGGTTAATACAAGAATACGTGTTGTGTGGGTTTGAATAGAAGGTATAGTCCTTTCTCCTAGTGTTCAGTTCCCTCCAGATACCCAGAAAGAATATCAATGGGGCGACCTTTAATGCAATGCAACTATATATGCTCCTCTTTTATCTAATACATCGAGGACCTCACAGCACTTGTTGGAAAGGACTTGCAATTTTTTAGAGGTCAAACACAGTCAGAGCTGGGCCAACCCAGCCAGGCGCCCAAGGCAACCTGGCGGGCCACGGCGCCGGCTCAGTGCGCGCACGACTACGCATGCACAAAACTTCGCTCCAGCGATCCATTAATCCTATGGGATATTTAGAAGTATATTTATCAAACAGTGAACTCCAGCCATCAATAAAAACACTTCTAAAATTCCCATAGGAATGAAAAGAAAGTAAATAAAGTTTTCTGCGGTGAGCTCTAATTTTACATTTTGATAAATCATGAAATTTTTGAAAATCATTTAAACATGAAATAAACCCAATAGGCTGATTTTGCTTCAAATGAGGATTAATAATATTTTCATTTGGATCAATTACAAGGTACTGTTTTATTAAGACTGAGTAAACAGAAATTATTTTTTTAAATTCTGTACGTTTTCTGGATAATGGGTTTCTGGATAACGGATCCTATACCTGTACTACAATGCATTTTGCTTCACAAAAATTTTTATGAAACCACTGAAAATTTTGTAAAACTCTGCTATTTTAAGGCTGTAGCTTGGTTTGGCAAAGCAAAACATTAAGGGGGGTACTTATTAATACCCAAATTTTACTCATTATTTTAAAAATAAATATTTGACCTAACTCCCAACCAGGATTTGGCTTAATTTCTTAAAAAACATAAACAGAAATTGTACGTGCCCAAAGTTGTGCAACAATTTTAATCGTGAGACTTTTTTGAAATGTTTCCTGAAAACCTAGAATTTTTCAAATTTTCAAACGAAAACCAGTATCAAACAGCCAAAAATCATTAAGGCAAAGAACATCTTCTAATTGTAAAAGGATCATCTCCCATTGGTTTTACATGACTTAAGCATGACTTTTACATGACTTTTTTTCACCAAAAATTTGAGTTTTCTCAATAAAAACTCATGACTAGAAAAAATTTAAATTCAATAAAGAGCCCCTTTAATGTTGTATTACATCATGCATTTTGACATTATGACATCACAATGGAATGGTCATGTGACGATCATGTGACGATCATGTGACGATCATGTGACGATCATTCAGAGCAAATGGATTGTCATCATTATGATATCACAATGTAAGGGGCGGAGCCTAGAGTCAACAGAGTTAACTTGATGCCTGAAATACAACAGATATCATCATTATCAGAGATCAGAGATCATTTCTGTCTTGCACAGGAAAGGTAAAGACCTTAGCAAAATCTCTCTATATACAGTACATATTGTGTTGATTAAACAGACTAAATTGTGATATAAGTTTATACTTTATAGCTCTTTATGTCACTATTGATTTTGACTATTGCTTTAAGCAACATAAAATAAATGAAATGCAATCATTACCTATATATACTATTTATATATATACAAAAATAATAAATGCACCCAGGGATTTAATAAGACTTAAGAAAAAAAGTTTATTAGTCTACAGTTTATATATACTGTAACTATAATATTGGTTTAATGGTAATATTATTAATTATTTAAATATGATTTGGAATATAATTCTATTAACAGCAATATCAATAGATGATAGACAGACATATGATAGATAGATAGATAGATATCGACAGAATATAGATAGATAAATAGATAGAAAGATAGATAGATACAATAGATAGATACAATAGAGAGATAGATAGACAGATAGATAGATCGATAATATAGATACAATAGATAGATAGATAGATAGATAGATAGATAGATGATATATAGATTGATCGATTGATATATTGATAATATAGATAGATACAATAGATAGATAGATAGATAGATAGATAGATAGATAGATAGATAGATAGATAGATAGATAGATGATAGATAGATAGATATAGCATGTAGATAGATAGATGATAGATAGATTGATAGATAGATAATAGATAGATAGAATATAGATAGCTATAGATAAAAGATAGATAGATAGATCGATAATATAGATAGATACAATAGATAGATAGATAGAATATAGATAGATAATAGATAGATATAAATAGAATATAGATAGAAAAATAAATTATCGATAGATAGACTATAGATAGATAGATAGATAGATAGATAGATAGATAGATAGATAGATAGATAGATAGATAGATAGATAGATAAATGATAGGTGATAGATACTCATTCTACACTATATTAATAAAATATAAATATTCAGACATTTCATAAAACTAAATGGAAAGTATTTATGCTAAGGGAAATGTTTAAGAATTACAATTATTTTACTTAAAATGGGCTTTATGGAAGATGGTCTTCTTGTTACCTGGACATGGTGCTATTTTATTATTATAACAAAAACCCAAAATCTGTCAAATATGAATCATTGTTTGCTTTCAGTGTACTCTGTAGGAAACTTATTATTGTGCAGCTTTCTGGATAATAGATACCATATCTGTGTGCACAATATCACAATATCAGTTTTGTTCTTGCAATGATAATTTGCTTTTGGTGCCTGCAGTTAAGCATTATGGTATCTCTCATCTATATTAATCATGGAACTTTATTTAGGTTTAAAAAATAAAGCTGAAAACATAAACATTATTGTTTTTTTCCTTTACAGATCTTTTATTTGTTATATTATTTAAACTGTAAAAGAGACTTTACAAAGAAAAAATGCTAAGAAGACTTAGAAAGATAGTTCGTTCCTGTTTGTCTACAAGAAGAAAGTCATCAAAAATCATAACTGAATATGAGGTGAGCAGATACGCGTTGACTGTTCTTTTCTATAACAATAAAAGACTTTATAAAATCCTTAATGATGCGGTTAAATCAAGGTGATTAATTACTGACTGCAACCATTTTTTGTTCACAACTTATGCAAAAAGTTTTTATATAAATAAGTGCATGTCAGAGTTTGGTGACCTTTTTTCATTTTGTTTCAAAGTATAAAAACATTGACAATATTGACATATTTTAATTTTCTAGGATCCTAGTGGAAAACTAGAGCTGGAAAACATTGTTGGAGAAGGTGCATTTGGCAAGGTTTACAAGGTGAGCATCCTAAGCCAGCATCTAAATGCTGAATTTTAATAGTTTAAAAATAAATTTTTTTGCTTTCAGTTGGGCTATGCCTGGCTACACACCAACCCTGTACTTCATTCCATATTTGTGGTGCTCTAAATTTAAAAATAATTTATCAAGTTGTTATTATAGAAGATTGCATGAAGCTAGAAACCTGCAATTGATTATCCTTTTCCTTCTATCAAATCCTTTTATCCCCCTTATTAGTCATTCGTTTAATATATTAAATAAAGTGATTCATGAATGATGAATATGTATAGATGAACATAATAACAAACATCTTTTTTTTTACAGGGACGCCATCTTGAAACCAATGAAACAGTAGCCATCAAAGTTCTCGATGATAAAACGGTATGAATTTTAAATTGATAATATTACATCATATTTTAAGAAGGGTATTCTTCCATTAAATATAGTCTAGTTGTAAGGAGTACTGTATGTGTGATACATTATTACTATACTTTGAAATATGAGAAATTTGCACTGGATTAACTGGAATTTCTTTTACCTAGAATACCGAAAAGGAAATCAACAACGAGATTCAACTCCTCAAAAAATATTCAAAGCATGAGAACATAGCATCGTTCTTTGGAGTGTATTTGCAACCAATGGGTAACCTATGGGTAAGACATTGTTATCTTCTGATGTTATTCAGCTATAAAGGTTGACTAACTAAATGAAAACATTTATTACCTTGTGTTAATTAATAAATAAAATCAGAACCATACCTTAAAAATATGTATATTTTTAATCTATACTGTAGATTGCAATGGAATATTGCGGAGGTGGCACAGTAAAAGACATCATGGAGAATACAATCACAGGGACACTTCCTGAGCATTGGATTGCCTACATAATTCGGGAAGTTTTAAAGGTATGTCAATTTTCACCTATTTAGGATTATTCTTGGCATTAGAACAATATGTCTATTATAGTCTACGGTCTATTATGTCTATTATGGTCTATTATAGTTTAAGTAGAAGGAAATATATGTTTTTTAATTTGGACTTTTTTCTTTTTAACTCTACCAGGCCTTGAAATACCTTCACAATAATCGTGTTGTGCACAACGACGTAAAGGGTCATAATATCGCACTAACCGAAGATGCTAGTGTTCGATTGAGTAAGTGAAAATTTGCTAAAGGAAAATACACTTAACATAATGCATACTATTTCTAGTCCACTTTGTTTTGTCATTTTAAATACAGAAAAAACAATTAGCTGATGCCCTTTTAATACTACCTGTATAAATCACTATATTGGGGGATTTGCCTTTGATTATTTGCACATTTTTCTCAAATGTTCTATTTGGCATCTGGGATATATAATTATGTTATGATTTATGATTTCAGTTGATTTTGGAATCAGCCAGAAGCTGAAGGGCCTACGTGGTGCCTGTAAGGACCCAGTTGGAACACCTCAATGGCTTGCGCCAGAGGTTTGGACATGTTCAGAGGATGATACTGAATCATACGGCTGCAAGGTAAGATAATTACTACATACCATACTGCCATTGGGCCTGCAAATGGCTTTTCAGTTTAGCTGGTAATAGAAGAAGTGTGTGGATTGCAAGTATAAAAGCCAAAGTAGTTTACTGAAGTATATAAGTGCTGACTTATTTATGTTATCTAAATTTCTAGCAAATGGGACATAAAAATTATTTTCATCTGTCTCGGGTCTCTTATCAGGGCCATTATGACTTTCACATTGTGGAGTATAGCAAAACAAATGAGCAGTAGTAAGGACTGTAAAATGTCCCTTTAAATTGAAATGTTAGCTCATGTAAGCCCTACATAGCTACTACTTGCAGAAATCAATACTAGTGAGATTAATTCAGGATACAGGAGACACATGGGATTCCTGACAAATTATTTGAATATTATTTAAAGGCCAAACTACTGTATTTAGTAATTTTCCTTTTCATTTGTAGTGCGACTTATGGTCTTTGGGGATCACGGCCATAGAGATGGCAGAAGGAAGAGACCGTAAGTAAAAGCCAGACTTTGTTTCCTGCAGTATATGTTGTTAGTTTGAAGTACTGTAACTAGGGACAATAACAATTGGCTATACTGTATCTGTGTCTGTGGCGAGTAGTATTGTTACATGATTCCTCACGTGCTGCAAAGCAAAAAACATAAAGCTGTGAGCAGAAAATCAGAGAAGAGAAAGAGCTTTTGAATAACTTTGCATTACTTAATTTGCTGGGGGGGGGTTTTGCCATATGACTGTAAGTCGTACAAGACGGATATTTATAATTTATACATTACATTGGGGTGATAAGTTGAGTTTATCCATAGTAGTACCGGTACAAGATTCTTTATCCAGAAACATCTTACGGAAAAACTCAGAATTACGGGAAGGCCATCTCCCATAGACTCCATTTTAATCAATATAATTAATTTAATTAATATTAACACAGTTGTACTTGATCCCAAATAAGATATAATCAATCCTTATTGAAAACAAAAATGGTTCTAAAATATTGTTTCTTTTTCCATTAGCACTGGCCAATCTTGATGGCTTGCTAGCTGGCATCAAACGTTGTGATCCTCCCAAACTAAGAATTCCAAGCAAGTGGTAAGTCAACATATTATTTTTTTACCAATTGATGCACTGTGGCTCCATGCTGGCTGTAGCACAAAAGAGGTAATAGGGGTGCAATCAACCACCTGTGTTTGGCAACACGATATTTATAATGGCCGGAAGGTGAGACATGTAAGTGCCGGGTTGTTATAAATAATCCCTAAAGTGTTGCAAAGTAAAACCTATTTTAAAGAAAATCTATGTGCTACAGTCATCAGTGTGCAAGCTGAATCTTTAAAAAAATGATTTAAAAAACTACTATTCAAATGTAACCCCCTGCAGATGCAACAGATATTTTAAGGTAATGTATATGTAAAGAAAGCGTTACGTATGTACAGATACTTATGTTATTGCTCCATGCTTTTACAGGTCTACTGAATTTAACTCCTTTTTGGGACTCTGTCTTAAAAAGGACCCAAAAGTTACACATAGTGCCAAACAGCTGCTCAAACATCCATTTGTGAGGAACCTAGAGAATGTAAAGATGGTCAGAGCAGAGATGCAAGCTGTAATTTGTAGGGTTAGAGCAGCCAAATCTAAGAAAGGTAAATAGTTGGCATTCTCTTTATCACTTATTTGATGTGACATATAGCAGGATATTATTTACTTCATATAGTTGGCAAAGCATGACTGATAGATTCTATGGCAATATTGTATTTTAAAACAGTGTTAGGTGTAATTATCTCTCTCTTCTCTCTTCTATATTCTAAGGAGCATACAAATTATTTTTCTATGTCATGCTTATGCCTATTATTGACACCAGCAACTTGATCCGAATTAGATTAAGGAACTTCGGTGTTGGCTTTTAAATAATATATTTAGATAAATGTATTCTCTCTTTCTAGTTGATGTCAAACCTAAAGAACAACCAGAAAATATATCAATGGGAGACTTTGAGAAAGCAATGGCTGAACTTAAAAGTTTCCAGAGGGGCAACAAAAGTGATGCTAATGCTGAGAATCTGAATGCAGAAGCAAAAAAAGATGCTACTGATTCCAAAGAGTTGGCCTCACAAGCTGAAATTGACTCAGCAAATGCTGAGGAACCAGCTTCAGTAGACAAAAAGGAGGTGAGTGACGCCTTATCCAATGATGAGGAAAAGGTCACTGAGTGCAATATAGAGACATCTGATGCTACAGAGCCGGTCTCACAAGCCAAAGATAGCTCAGACGAAGAACTGTTCTTTGATGCTCTTGAACAGTTATCCATTTCTGATTTCACCCCAAAAACTGAAATCACAGCAACGGCAGCCAATACTGGTGCTCAAGCCATAAAGACCCTAGAGGCTGTAAGCGAATCTAAAGAAGGAGCCAAAAGAGATGGAAAAGCTAAAGAGGTCATTTACAAACCAATGGCCCTATTTTACTTTGTTCGTTTTGCGCTTTTCTTGTCAGAATTACTAATTTGGTTTTCTGAAACAATCAAGAAGTAACAAGAAAACCTAGATAGACAACTAGGAAGAAACATTAAAGGACCAGTAACATCAAAAAATATTTTTAAAAACCTAGATAGACAACTAGGAATATACATCAAAGGACTAGTAACATCAAAAATGATTTTTAAAAAATTAGTTTGTATTTCGATGGATCAGCATGAGAGTGGGGCAAATCAGAGCCATAAACACACAGTGGTGTTCGTAGATATACAACAAAGCTGCACAAAGATTGGAAGGGTGGGTGGGTGGACTGAAACCAATCATTGCTTAGTTGTTTATAAAAGTACAGGTTTACATGAATTTGTATGAAACAACATCAATAAAGTACAGATCTGTATTAATAAATTCCTTTGTCCTATATCTCGTTCTTAAGGGAGGGAAAGGGGAGACAGAACTCAAGGGGGTAGAAAGAGGGAGGGAGGGGGAGGGATACAATGTAAGTCGGGCTCCACAATTTAACCATTGGGTCAGATGAGCAGCTACCTGGCTTGCTTATTACATATCACCTGGCCTTTTCAGCCTATTCCAAACAGGAGCCTAATTGCTGGGTCAGCCAGCCCTCCTCACCACCAGTGCCTGAGCATTGGCCTAACTTGTAGTACTGTGTACTGTGACACTATCCCTGGCACTTTTCCCCGTGCTTTTGCCCCTGTATGCTCCATGCCTTACCTTGCCTTGCTTTGTCTTGTCTAGTTTCTATCATGTTTCTGCTGAGAGCGTGGTGGGCGTCCCCGCCGGCCCACTAGACCACCAGGGTGAGTCTTCATACTTAACCATAGGGGGGAGATTGATGTACAGGATGTAGGTTTTAGTACAGTTAATCCTAAAGCCTGAGAAGTCAGCAAATTTACTACATATATGAATCAAATTAGGTAAGGTAGTAAGTGGCTTCATTATTAACTATTTTTACATCTATGTTCATGATTAGTGATGAGAAAATCTGTCACATTTCACTTTGCCAAAAAATTTGCAAAACTGTGAAAAATGTGACATTTTTTACACGCGTGACTCTTTTGTCCAAATGCATTAAAGTCAATGGCTGTCAAAATAATTTTGACGTGTGACAATTTTGGTGTGCAACAATTTTTTTTGTTGCAGCAAATTTTTGCAGCAGTTTCATGAAATTGCTGAAATTTGCTGCGAATCCATGTCTGATGAATAAATTTGCACATCACTATTCATGATTGATATTAGCCTATAATTGGAACAGTTTAGTCTGAGTCTGGAATCGGGTGACCTGGACATGGAGGACACGTCCCCCTTCTAGAAATTAATTTAATTTTTCAGTATTTTGACAAATTCTTTTTTGTATACAGCCAACTGGGGCAGGTCATTTTCTGCTGATTTTTCACTTTTTGGACTTTTTCTTGGGTTACTATATTCAGGGCTGGGCCAAGCTGACAGGGCTCCCTAGTTTCATTTTATTTTGATTTTCTTAAGTCTCTAGTTTGGCTAGAGAGGACTAATCATAATGATAATTGAACGGACCATGGAATTTTTGATGAGACCCCTTTTGTTAACAAACCCAAACATGGTTAATACAAGAATAGAAGGTATAGTCCCTTCTCCTAATGTTCCGTTAACTCCAGATACCCAGAAAGAAGATCAATGGGGCGACCTTTAATGCAATGCAACTATATATGCTCCTCTTTTATCTAATACATTGAGGACCTCACAGCACTTGTTGGAAACGACTTGCAATTTTTTAGAGGTCAAACACAGTCAGAGCTGGGCCAACCCAGCCAGGCGCCCAAGGCAACCTGGCGGGCCACGGCGCCGGCTCAGTGCGCGCACGACTGCGCATGCACAAAACTTCACTCCAGCACGCATGCGTGCACGCAGAAGCGAAATTATGCGAAAGACACCACCGGCAGTCGGGGAGAGACAGGACCAGACACGGGGTAGGCGACAGAGCAGGTACGTGCCTGGCGCCCCCTCAGCTTTGCGCCCTAGGCACGTGCCTACTCTGCCTACCCCTAGTTCTGGCCCTGAATACAGTTACTTGGCATAGGAGGAAAAGAGTAAGCAACAGCATTGATGTGTATCCACCAAGGTACCTACAGCATTGTGGTTTATAGGAGGAGCCCCAGAAGGAGGCATATGTCATGCTTACCAGAGCTTCCAGTGAAGACAGATTAAATTAAGCTGATAATGACCCACAAGTGGCTCACAAAAACACATCCTACACGAAGGTGAGAAAGTAGGACAGTGTGTGGAGAGAAGCCAGGCTATAGTAACAGATAAGCAGGGTACCAGGGGTAGGTGAAAAACTTGGTCAACGGCTGGCAGCATACATTCAGAGTCGGGTCACAAGCAGAATAACAAGCAGGAACGGCAACAGGAATCACAAAAGAAAATGAAGGCTAGGCTTTTCAGGAATACACCTTAAAGGGGAAGTCTAAAATAGAATAAGGCTAGAAATGCTGAATTTTGTATACTAAACATAAACATGAACTTACTGCACCACAAGTCCAATCAAATGATGTATGCTTTCACAGTTGGCCACAGGGGGTCACCATCTTGTAACTTTGTAAAGCATCTTTGCAAGACCAAGACTGTGCACATGCTCAGTGTGGCATGGCCTGCTTAGGGATTGTCATAAATTAACAGCACAAGTTAAATAATATCTGCCAGAAGCCAATACAGGCGAGGCCTGAACAGAAATACAAGTAATAAAAAGTGCAAATAACAATAAAATTGTAGCCTTACAGAACATTTGTTTTTTTAGAAGGGGTCAGTGACCCCAATTGAAAGAGTCAGAAAGAGAAAGTAAATAATTCAAAAAAAAAATTAAGGCCAATTTAAAAGTTGCTTAGAATTAACCATTGTATGTCACTACTAAAAGTTAACTTAACGGTGAACCACCCCTTTAAGGTGGCTGGGGAACAAGCCAGTGTTGCATTTCATAGGCAATGTTACATAAATATCTGAATATCTGCCATCAGTAACCACTGCATTACACTGGATATAATGTGCCTGAGGGGCAGTATCTACTGCAACTCACTGCATGGCATATGCTTGTTATTTAAACATAGACTACATCTGATGTCATATAGGGTTGCCTCCTTTTCTGGAAAAAAAATACCAGCCTTCCTATTTTTTTAACCTTTTGCCCTATAAATAATATTGGTATAGGAGAACATTTTTACCAACCAGGCCTGTAAAATATTGGGTAGGTGGAAACCATAAGCTAAGCTAAGCACTTTTTAACTCTTCACCAATATATCACCCCTTTGTTAAAATTAAGGGGACATCTGTGAACACAAATGGATGGAGAACCCATATACTATAATATGACTTTATTTGAAACCAACAGAACCACTAGAGGTAGTTGGGGGGGTTTAATTTTCATTCCAGTGGCACATCCACTAAGCCTCACAGTAGTTTTAGGTCAGTCTATGAATGGCCCACTTTTAGCCTCCCCAAACAAAAAATTCACACTCTGCCTATGGCTGTATGCCTTCCCTTTACTATGATGTGCTGTTCAATTCAGCTGTAGCCACTAGTGTACAAAATTAGGTTTGTTGAAGGGATACTGTCATGGGAAAAACATTTTTTTCCAAAATGAATCAGTTAATAGTGCTGCTCCAGCAGAATTCTGCACTGAAATCCATTTCTCTAAAGAGCAAACAGATTTTTATATTCAATTTTGAAATCTGACATGGGGCTAGACATATTGTCAATTTCGCAGCTGCCCCAAGTCATGTGACTTGTGCTCTGATAAACTTCAATCACTCTTTACTGCTGTACTGCAAGTTGGAGTGATATCACCCCCTCCCTCCCCCCCCCCAGCAGCCAAACAAAAGAACAATGGGAAGGTAACCAGATAGCAGCTCCCTAATACAAGATAACAGCTGCCTGGTAGATCTAAGAACAACGCTCAATAGTAAAAACCCATGTCTCAATGAGACACGTTCAGTTACATTGAGAAGGAAAAACAGCAGCCTGCCAGAAAGCATTTCTCTCCTAAAGTGCAGGCACAAGTCACATGACCAGGGGCAGCTGGGAAATTGACAAAATGTCTAGCCCCATGTCAGATTTCAAAATTAAATATAAAAAAATCTGTTTGCTCCTTTGAGAAATGGATTTCAGTGCAGAATTCTGCTGGAGCAGCACTATTAACTGATTCATTTTGAATTATTTTTTTCCCATGACAGTATCCCTTTAAACATACACATGATATGATTTTATATATATATTTATAAGGGTAATATATGGTTTATGATATAATATAATATTCTATTATAATATAATATATGGTTTATAAGGGTAATTTGTTGCAAAATTCTTGTCATGAAAAAATATGTCCAAAAGACCAAGTGGTAACATAACCCAAAGCTCTGCCCCTTTGACCAGAAAAGGGGTAATTGGTGTTTGTTAATCTGAGGAAACAAACTATTAGTGCCTCAAAATAATAATGTAATTATCTGAATAATTTGGAATAATCATGGAGGCAAAGAGACTGTATTGTACTCTAAACTAAGCTACAGTTATTACAATGAAACATAATTGTGTTCTCTACAATGATTCTAGGTACATTTATAAAGGAGTTTATCATTACTTTGTTTGCTGGGTTTTACCTTTGTATTTACAAACAGGAAATATTACGATTAAAGGGACATTATATTGAACAGTTATGAATTTTGAAAAAAGATGACGTGCACATGGCCTTTCATATGGTGTAAATAAATTGGTTCATTGTTATTTTAACTATTTGGTTTTAATTGTTAATTTTTACAGTGTTTGAATTATTTAGATTTTTTTACGCCAGCTCTCCAGTTTAGAATTTTAGCAGCTATTTGGCTGTTATGGTCACGTTTACTCTAGCAACCAGACCATTTGAAAATCTGCTAATAAGATATAAATAATAACGTACTTGAAGTAAACTCAAAGGTGAACAGAAAAACAAACACAATTTCTATCGCCAGCTATATTATTACTATCACTCCCTTGTCCTCAGCTAAGGGAAACCAAGGCATACAGTACATACTACTTACCCCAGATTTCCCTATATTGAATCCCTTACTTCACCTGACAGCAGCTTAGTTTATGGAAGAAACAATAGCAGACCTCAGTGTCATTTTAAATATCACTGACCTTCTCTGTGTCTCTACATATGAAGAGAATGTGAGCTCTCCTTTGCTAATGTCTGCTGGCACTTAAAAGGGTCTCCATGCCATGTGGCTTAAAACTGCTGCTTTCAAAATAACCATATTCTCCTATCTATACTCATTATGCTACTGAATGAAAATTGCATATGGAAAAGAGAAAGTCTGACCCCCACACAAAGAAAATAAGTGAACATTTTTAGCATGGAGGTCCATCTGACTGGGCACTTTACATTCAATAACATTACAAGGGGTGACAGATGAGCAGAGGCATTTTGACTGCCAAAATGTCCCATGTGCTGTTATCCTAATGTTATATCCTTGTCCCTGTTGACAGAACAATTAATAATTGTGCAAAACTCTCACTTCAGGCTGCTTCATATGCTGCTGAGAAGGGTTAAATAAGTACAAAGGAGTAAACAATAAAATAATTCTTTGCTTATTCCCTGCCAGAATAATTTAGCTGAGGAACTAACATACATATATGTTCCTTTGGAGCTGGCAGTGTTGTTCAGTTTTGCCATCTCACAGGTCTGATAAGCATATAACTATACAGAATGGCCAAGCCTGAAAGCATCTGCATGCTGTATATCAATGTTTACATTCAAAATTAAGCTCAAAACATTAATATTATTTAAGTGCATGGAGGCTAGTCCATAATTTTATTAGTATACTCCAGTCATTGCAACACAATATTAAAAGCAGGGTTTTTTTTTCTAAGTTAAAATGTTGTTATCCATGTATTACTAGGATTGTCCACATGATGGAGCCATGGTTCATAAGATCATTTCCCCACTCAAATGTGTGAGCATGTTCAAATATGTGCAGATAAATGAGCAAGTGACTTCTGATGAAGTTGACCCTGTATTATTGTGCTAGTAGGAAGCAAACTAGATTGAAAGTCCAACAGTTAGCCTTTAGCTGCACCTACTCCTGTACATTATGTGGTCATGCTGGACCCAAATGTAAATCTGAATAATTAAGTAGCGAATAGTATAAGTGCCCACAGTACATAAGGCAGCTTACTCTATTTTATTCAGCCATACTACAAGTACATCAGCATTTAAGAAATACACTGTCCCTTTCTACCAGTGTCTGACTGGGGCGTCTGGGCTGTTGCATGGGGGACCCAACACCAGTCACAAGCTCCAGTTCCTCCAAACACAACAACACCCAATACACACATACACCCCCCCCAACTGTTACATCGCATACTGCAGAGATGGGGGGGGATGCCGGTGCCGACAGTTTCCAGTGTTGGAATGGGCCTGGGTCTGCTGGGCCCGCCGGGTTTTTGCCCAGTGTCCTGCCAGTCCAGTCTGACCCTGCTTTAATAAATTAAGCAACTCTTACAAATACTTGCAAGGGTAACATACCAGCAAAATACTTGTAATTCTCAGAAATAGGCTAATGCTCTTCCACTATGTGATATCCAGGGTAGAGTGTACAACACAAGTCATAGCAATCAAAATATAGCCCATTGCTTCCAAAGTTAAACAGCATATGTAATCATTATATTACTATATATTGACTATATGGCTTGGTTGACAATGGTCAAGTTAATTGCACAAGGCATGTGTTTTGCCACATACAGTAGGTGTCCTTTATCCCAAAATGAAACAGTCATATGGTCCTGGATTTTACTCATATTCATTTTCTATGATAACATAAAAATTCAGTCCATACCTTGCCACATAGAGACTCATTATCCTAATAACGGTAACAGTTTGGTATACCAGTGTAGCACACCCTTGAGTGTACTTTTGCTGTGTATTAAGGCTTTGTGGCCAGGCTAAAACTGCTTGTAGAGTGCCCCGGACCCCCAGTGTACCCGTGCAACTCGAAAGAGTGGCCTGAGAGTCAAGTAATGCCAATTCAGAAGACAACTTAAGATCAATGTCCAATTTGTCATTTAAAAAATTACTAATTTTATTCCATAACTCTGAATAGAAAGATGTCTTTTAAGTGTTCATGAGTGTCCCTGTTACATTCTGTTACATGCTGATAGAGGCAAAGGGTATACATTTTGCACTGTAAAATAAGGGCATTTCTGTGTGCAGTCTCTAACGTCAAGATGTTTGAATTTGTGCACATGCCCAAGTCTAGTGGTGAGTTTAGATAATGTGCTACAGGATGCAGTATGCGGGTGCTAGATAAGTCTCTCTTGTATATTTCAGACTTCTGAGAATGAACTGATTGTTAGTGATTATTCCCTCTAGTGTTTATGTATGCTTTCTCACAATATGCATGCGTGCACTGCAGGTATGGCTTCTCTATGTGCACTATATTTCTATTTTTTCAAGTTTTGGGATGAGGAAATGGACAATACAGAAAGCATTATCCAGGAGTCCAGCCCTATGAGTTAATGTGATATAAATTCTTGCCTGAATAAGATTGAATGCAATTGTTCTTTGAAAAAACGTGGCTAATGATGAAGAGCAATGCAAAAATAAGCCATCTACTTCTACACATGGAATAACTGGCTTAACTAAAATATTAGGTACATACTGCCACATTCTTCTTCATATAGAAATGAATGTTATACAGTATGTATTGTGTGCTATTCTCTTATGTCACCTTCTATAAAATGGTAGAATAAATAGGACTATGACAAAGGGGCTCAGTGGTTAATGGATCCCTGGTTTATGGAAATGTAGTTTGCAGGAATGCTTGCTACTGTTTACATCTATGGAGCTGAGAACAAGGCATGTTGGTACAAATTGCAGAGCTGCATTCACACCTTGCATATGTGGCACAGACCAGTGGGCATTCTCACTGACAAGTATGTAGGGAATCCGTGCAAAATCATTGCACTTATCCCTGTAAGGGCAGAGAGCCTGTGTCTGTGTGCTGTAAGCTGTTACCTAGCAACCAGCTATTCAGTGCAGTAGGAAGTGACACAGCAGCTAAGGAGTGGCAGGCAGGAAAAGGAAGTCACAGAGACTGGCAAAAGAAGAAAGCCTGGCATAGAGCCGCATGGTGGACAGAGAAGGAAGCCAGAGAGCTGCTGGTGGGACCAGAGAGCTGAGAGGCTGCAGCAAAGGCATTCATTTGGATCAGGCTGGCACAGGGAAGCCACATACTGTGCCTGGAAAGACAGAGAGTGTGAAAGGAATACAGACTGGAGGAACAAACAGCAGGAGATTCCTATCTGAGCATCCAAAGGGTTAGTAATCGCACTGTGTGCCTGAATGTGCTGGATTCACCTAAAGAGAGCTCTGAAGTATCCAAAGAGGATTTGTGAGTATCCTGTTTAAAGGGACAGTACCCTAAAGAGCGCTGAAGATAAACAGGCTGTGTATTAAAGGACATTACCTTTTTTCTTAGTTAGCTAGACAGATTGCGCTAGCAAGTTAGTTAGTGAGGCCCTATTGCCACCTGTTAGGAGTGCTGATGTATTAGGTGCCCATTTATTTTAAATAAACTGTTATTTAATTTAACCAATAGTGTGTGTGTGTTATTACTGTATTCCTAGTGGGGCCAACTGTAGGTCATTCCCGGATCCCACTAGGTGGAGGCACTGCGCTAGTAAGTACCAGGTACCCAGTCTCTCCCAATACCACTGCGGAGTGGCTCAGGTTTGTCCCGTGTCATCAGGTAAGCGCCACACGTGGAATGTAACAAAGACAAAGGGGTGTCGAAAGTGTTACAAGTATTTTAAGACGGGTCCTGGGGGGAAGGAAATGTGTTAGAGGAGAAGGAAAGGCAATTTACATTTGGGTTCCAAAAGTTAGGCACCCCCAAGTGATTATATTTACTTACCTGACACCCCAAACTGGTGCTCCTATCAGCAGAAAACTGCACTGGCCCTGGGTTCTTCCAGCGAGCACCACGGAGCAATCCACTTCCTTCTTCTTCTGTTTTCAAATCTCCGGGGCAGATGCATGTGCAATAGAATGAAATAGCTTTTTCATTAAAGTTTGGCTTTTCTCTCTACTGTGCATGCGCAGCCACGAGAAGAAAGAAGAAGCAAGAGGATCACTCTGTGATGCTTGCTGGAAGAACCCCGGGCCGGAGCAGTTTTCTGCTGATAGAAGCTCTGGCTCGGGGTGTCAGGTAAGTAAATATAATCAAATGGGGGTGCCTAACTTTCGACCCTCAAGTGTAATTTGCCATTCGTTCTCCTTTAAGGTCCAAGCTGACCTTTTGGCAGCAACACACAGTCAGCACAAAACTGTGCAAATAAAAATAAATATATGTACCAGTAAGTATAGCATTTGAAGAAAATGATGTAGTACTCAAACTGCCCTTCGGGTGGAACCAGCACATAAAGAACTTGAACAAGCACTAAGACAATTTTTTACAAGACAAAGTGACATTTGATCACATTACAAATGAAACTATTTCCGTTTATCAAGAAGTGAACGCAACCAGGCAACATTCTTATTTGTTAGTGCCATACTGTTGTCACCTTTTGTCTTGACCTCCATCTGTTTTCACCTATTCACTTGACAAGGGGACTTCTCAATTGACCCTTCGCTTTCAGCCATTCCACTCAACCCCATTGTTACATACCTTAATAAAACACCAGCCCCCCAGAAATTTTTTTTTGTCACTACAGAGGTAGATACTGGATTGTATTTGGGATAACAAGAGGTGACGCATTGCCAAAGATACTTTATATAGACCAAGAATTTCAGGGGGCTTAGGGTTGCCAGATCTCAGGGAGTACCACAAGGCAATAATGTTGGAGGCAATATTATACTGGACAATAACTAAGCCTGATAAACACTGGGTTGACATTGAGAAGCAGGCTGTACTCCCTATGGATCTTGAGGAGCTCGTATGGTCCCAAAAACCATGTGCTGCACCATATGTTGTTCGCAGCGAGAGCTTCAATAGCAAGATTATGGAAAACAATAACAGCACCATCAGTAGCACAGGTTCTCAAAGATGCACAGTATAGCATGACTATGGAAGAATTGTTAGATTATGACATCAAACGGTCAACCCAAAATACGGCTTTATGGAAAGTGTGGAGACGTACTCAAGTACTAGAAATGTGTACACAAATGCTAAATAATCAAGGGGCAAATGTCAGTACAACATAAGCTGTTTGCAATAGGCTCACGTTTTGAGTAATATGGTTTAAGTAATGTTTAAAGAAGTGCCTTTTCTTTTTCCTACTTCTTTCTATCCCTTCCCTTACTAATTCCCCCCGATAATTCTGGCTCCTGGTGTTTCTTACTAATTTGGAAATTAATGAAACACCAGGAGCCAGAAATGGGGTAAAATGGCCCAGGAATTTATTCACATTTTATCGAATAAATAGGACCTTGCCAGCCTCACCTCAAGGCATTATTCAAAGCCAGAATTCCATAAGAGATTGCTTCTATGCTCTGCCGTTCCTTAGTGAAGACTTGAGATCAGCAATTCAGCACTATGTCATTATATCCACCACTGAGTATTAGGCTGTCTCTACCTACAGAGAGGATGGCCCCAAACTCTGCTACTCTGCAACTCCACCATGAGAGCCATTCAGCAGCCCTGCTGTTGGTCCTGAATCTGTAGTGTCTCAATGATAGGAAATCCAAGCAGGCTGTCACCTAGCACAAGTAGTAGCGTCTGCATCAATCAATCCACTTTGTAGTCAAAGGAGAGAACCTCCTTTCTCCCTCTTCTAGATTTACCTGTGCAGTGCTCTGGCAAGGTCTGTCAAGGCACCTCATTGTACGTGACTCCTACACTATCTGTGAGCATTCAAGTGCATTTTAAATTAAGTCCCCTAGTAACCAATGTGACTTAGAATACTCACAGTGTAGGACTCACGTACAATGAGAGGCCAAGATGTGGCATGTGAGCTTACATATTTTGACCCTAATTTTTTGTAATAATTCTTTTTAAAGGCAAAACGTGCACTGGCATTCTTTCTTCTTCTTTTTATTAAAAATACCATGCAGCCTCTAACGTTTATACTGTATAACTGTATCAAAACCACAAGGTTCAAGTTAAGATGGGTCCATATCTTTATATTTTATCCCCAAAATATTTTAGGGTGATGACCTGTTTTAATTAATTTTATTATGATATTTGATTTTTTTTTTTACTTCAATACATTTTTATTGTTTTCAACAGCATTTGTGTACAGACAATTATTTACATAAGAGATCGCTGATATATATATGTCAGCAATAATATGCTTTATATTATGAAAACAGTTGCAAATTGTCACACAATTTGTTCTAAGCAAATAGCCTGTACTACCTGGTGCTTTCACAACATAAGCAAATTGTAAGATTGATAAATTAAGCATTAAGGTTAAATAACCATTATTAAACCAAAAAAGGAAAAATAAATAAAATAATAAAATACCTCATCTACAATGACTCAAAGTTGGGAAAAAAAAGCGACTACAATGAAAAAAGAATGCTAGGCGTCCCAGGCCCATATCTATACTCAATGGAGGGGCTCCAGATTAATAGTAATTTCTGATGGGTGTCGAGCAAAATGCTAGTCATTTTTTTGGGACATAACATCCAGCCAACTCTGGATTTTACTGGGTCTATTGGAATTTGTTTTTGTTTGCAGGCCCCTAGCTCTTAGAAGCCATCATTATAAAGGAAAATAAACCGAACTGGGCATTGGTAAGTTGCTCTGGTTTTTTTACCCAATAAGGCTCCAAACTTGATCCCAATCCTCAGGGGATAATTCTCTGGAAAGGTCTTCATGCCAAGCTAACATATAAGGTAACCTCCAGGGCTGTGGGTAGTAAAAAAACTTGTTATATAGACACAATACTGATTTAAATAGCCTAGGGGAGTGAATGCACCATCTTTCAAAGAATGTTTCAGGATTATCTTTGTTCTTTATGTGAAACCATTGAGAGTGAATAAAGTGATGTATTCGTTGTAAGCTAAATCTTTCCACATGTGGGATAGAGAGCTTATCTGTAAGCTGTTGTAAGGAAAGGGGATCCAAAGATGAACATAGCTGCCCTACTGTCCAAATGCCCTGATCAGACCACCACTTATATTGTGGAGCTTGAAGCCCCGGGATAAACTGTGGAGTCTGGAGTATAGGTGCTGTAGGACTATGAAGGGACCCCAAATGTAATTTTTTATTTGAAATATCCCAAAGTTTCAAGGTATGTTGAAGGCACCTACTAGCCTGTTTGGGTCTCTTCCCTACAGGGCACCAGATTAGTGCAGTAGGAGATTAAGGCTGGGTGAAGGTGGCTTCCAAGAAACCAATGAGGACTGTCCTCAAAAGAGTCGAGGGTAAGAACCTGTGCTAGTTGGGCAGCCCTATAATAAAAGGAAAGTTTTGGGAGGCCCAGGCCACCCCCACTCTAAGGTTGATATAGAGTAAGTTTATGATATTTCATTTTTATGGTTAAAATGTTCTTTCGTCCTTTACATTTAACACAAGATTGCCTGCAGTTTAATTGTAGCAATAGCATTACATTATAGGGCTCTTGGCAGTCAATATTAAAGGAAAAAAATTCTTCCTGACAGACCTAGCCATGGAATATCTGGCCAAGTAGAAAATTGGTTAGCTGTAATGTGAGCACATATTTGTTTTATTGAGAAGGTTTCTGCAAGCCAAGCATATTACTAGTACTGCAACTTGCTATTGTGATCACACTATACGTATATTTACTGTACATACCATAGCAACCATATCAGAAGAAAGACAGAATTTTCTGCAAATGGAAATTGACAGTTTTCATTAAGGCATAAGTCACAGATTCTTCTTCAAAGAAAAAAGATTTTGTTTTTATTGTTTACTCCAAAAATAGAGTATATGAAGGGAGATTATAAAAATGGCTTGCTGTTTTACAAAAGATTGTTGCCACAGAAAATCATAGAATCCTCAGCCTGAGTAAAGGTGGCCATACACGGATAGATCCGCTCGTTTGGCAATGTCGCCAAACGAGCGGATCTCCCTCCGATATGCCCACCTTGAGGTGGGCAATATCGGGCTGATCCGATCGTGGGCCCTAGGGCCCAACGATCGGATCCTAGCGTTCGCCAAACGGGCGGTCGGATCGCGGGACCGCATCAACGAACAGATGCGGCCGCGATCCGACGGGATTTTTAATCCCATCCGATCGAGATCTGGCCGACTTTCGGCCAGATCTCGATCGGGGAAGCCCGTCGGGGGCCCCCATACACGGGCCAATAAGCTGCCGACTCGGTCTGTCGGCAGCTTTTATCGGCCCGTGTATGGCCACCTTAAGAAAATACACATTAGCAGTGCATACAGTTATATACAGAAAGGAGTTCCTTTACCTGTGCATAAACATAAAAAATAAGTTACAGGTCATGCAGTACCGATCAAGTATGGAGTGCCGAACTTGTAAAAAAACTTTTGTGGGAGGGGTGATAATCAGTGAGTAGACCCAACCTGCCATGGGTCGCATAATATATCAAACGCAATTTTTACTGCAGCATATCAAACAGCAGAAATTAGTACTTTAAAAGTGATTTAATGGCTCCAATTGTAGATACAGACAAGGCAATGTTTGGGGTCTGTTCTCTGGGCTTTTTATCAAACAAGTTACAGGTAATTCAATAAACAAAAAGATTTATTAACGCAAGGGCTGATGCAAGTATGTTAATAGCAGTACTCTGGGACTTGGCTAAAAATAATCTGGTAATAGTGATAATAAGATTGCAAACTGGTGTTACTGTTTCTTTAAGGTGAAGGTGAGTGAGTTAGTGAAGTCCACTTAAAGGATCATTTTGTAGCTTTTCCAAAAGGTTGCTAGACAAGTCAAATTTTTTAACATTGTGAAGTCTAGAAAATATGCCTTTTGGAATGGCCTGTGGTCTGTTTTCAGTTATTGATAGCATATGCAAACTGGTTGTTTCATTAAAAATTCCAACAGGAACATTTTCAAGCTGATTCCCATCTAGTCTCAGTATGGTAAGGTTAACCATTGTGGAAAAAATGCCATCAGAGAGGATTTTTATGGAGTTTGACATAAGAATCAGTTTCTTTAAAGAAGTTAATTTCTCAAAAGTATGTTTTGGAATTGTGGTTAAGCCATTTCCATTTAAATATAGCTCAGAAAGTTCTTTTAAGCAATTGAATATGCCTGCCGGGAGCTTGGATAGCTTATTGCTGTTGAGTTTCAGAACCCTGAGTTTTTTGCAGAGGTTTGAATAGGTCCACAGGAAGCTGCATGATTTCATTGGAGTAGAGATTGAGTTCCACTAGGTTTTTGGTGGCGGAATACATTCCACTACACACAGGCCCGGATTTACGGCAAGGCCGCATAGGCCCGGGCCTAGGGCGGCAAAAAAATAGGGGCGGCATGCCGCCCAGCCGCATTATGGGGACGCGTGGGGGGAGGTGGGCCGCCTGGTCGGATCACGTGGCCTAGGGGCGCCCCTTATTGAAATCCGGCGCTGACTACAGAGAGCTGAAATGTTATTTCCTTGCACAGTGAGGATTTGTAAATTGTGTGTCAGTTGAAGAAGCTCACATGGAAGCCCCTTTATATCATTAAAGGTGATTGTCGGTTTTAGAAGTCCTGGTAGTTCATCAAATGTACCTGCCTATATCTCTCATAAGGGGTTGGCTGTTATTTCCAGGTCTGTCAATTTAGTGCTTTTTCATCTATATAAAAACCAATTTCTTTAACCGATCCTTTCCTATAAAAGTGGTGTTATCTATGACGCCTATACGAGTTTCCAAAAACACAAGCTCAGTTACACCAACTGAAATGTTACTGGGAACCTCTTTGATTGCAGAAATGGTACAAAAAAAACCTTCACCCTTCTTAAACAATCGCAAGAATCAGGGCAACTCCAAGCAAACCATGAATGAACCGTAATCCACCTGGAGAGGATAAGAATACTCCATGGGATGTTACACAGCTTGGAAATAAACATATCGCAGGACCTTCTTTTCCATGTCATATTCTTAAAGGGGATCTGTCACCCAGATATAAAAATCTGTATAACAAAATCCTTTTAAAATTAAACATGAGACCCAAATTATTTTTTCTTATTAAAGCATCCATACATCCATATAAATTAATATAACCATACCGGTTATAAATAAGGCATAGAGGCGGGGCAGGCAATTACTTTCACTTTCCATTCTGCAAATCCTAATAGATGTCACTGCACTCACCACATTCCCCCTCCATCTACAACTAATTTTGTAACAAGTGCATGGGCATCAGGTGGCCAATTTTGGTGCATATACAAGATTTTGGCATGGTCAAAAGCTGACCTTAATAACAGTGTCCATAAAATGGTAACGATTGAAATAATTTATATAGCATAAGTGAAGTTTATTTTACTTGTCTAACATCATAAAAAAGGATTTAGAATTATTTGTTAGGGTGACAAGTCCCCTTTAACTCAGAAGTACATATAAGTAAAATATATTGAAGAATTAATATGAGCTTATATTATTGTTTTTTTTTAAAGCTAATTAAGGCTAATGGAACATGGGCATTTTGACAAGCAACAGTGGATTGAAGGAAAGGTCTGGTATTTCTGAGTGTTGCGTTGCCAAGCACATGCAGTAAATGTTCTGGTAAGGCATGTCAAAAAAGGAATTGAATAAATAATTATATTCTTGATGTAGGGGTGTTCATTCTCATGTAAATTTTAAATTCTTTGGGCAGGGCTGACTTCAGAAACTATGCTATTTATATGGGGCCCCCATGAACACAAGCATGCAGTACCAACATTTTTGGCCATGTTCTCTGTGTGTGCTACACAAATGATCAACTAGCAGGTAGGTAGGTTTTGCAGGGACGAAACTTATTAGATGCATTTTTAGGAGATGCTCATATAATTCAGTAAATAGATACAAATATAAACAGTTGATTTACTCATTCCATTGAAAAGTTCATGCATGAGATGCTTGTATTGTTTAATAAACTGAAAAGTTCATGTTGGAGACGCTGATATCATTCAATAAACAGATGCCATCATAAAAATATATGATATTACTATAATAAATAGTTCATAGAAATAGTTAAAATGATTAATGTGCTAATAAGTCAGTCAGTTCATTGGTGGCAGTGGACGGTCACACTTCTCTACACTGTCTTTGCTCGATACGTTCCATAAGCTTCTACATAAGTTACGTAAGGCAAATTTTTGTTGAAGATACGTAAATAGTATGAGTTTTGCTTTAACTTTATATGTAACTTAAAGAGATACTGACACCTGAAATTAAACTTTTTTTTTACATCTATTATAATATTGGCTTTGCAAGCTACTTCTAACTTTGCCATAAAGTATTTGCATGATGCTTTTACATTACCTGTCTGATCCCCCATGTTCCTGTATGAGGGGGCTGCCATATTTGTGCAGCAGGAGTCCGTTAGCCTACATCTAGTATTCCATAGCAACCAATCAGATGTTTGTTTTCAAACAGCTGACTAGTATATTCTACCTGCTGATTTCTTTCTCTGTACCATTGCACACTTCTTGCACTCTCCTAAGAGCTTTTAACTATTCAGTATTTCTCATTCAGCCTCATCCTCAATCAACCTTTCTTAATGAAGTGTTTCAGTAAATGTCTATAATGGGTAGACTAACAATTCAGGTGTAAATTTACCTCTTTCGGTACTGTGACCTGAAACATTGGGTAAGCCATGATATTATAATAAAGTAAACAGCAGTTTAGTGCAGTGTTCCATTTTTTAAGCATATCTGAAGTAGTAATCAATAGCAACCAGATCAGAATATCACTTTGTGAATACCGTGGCCTTGCTGTGGTATGCTTGTCTGAGTTGCTAGTAATATAAACTGTAAGTAGTATCACATTATTATGTCATTATTATTATTCACGACTCTATTCACGACTCTCAACAGTTTAAATATCCTGTGTTTATAAAAACTGTATACTAAAACACACAACCTTGCACAGATATAAATCCAGTAAATAAGCAAGTGTTGAGAATATGTGACAAGGCTCGAAGGAACTATGTGGCCTAAAGAGCTTACAGTCTATCCATACACATGCCTACTGTGCTTTGAGGGATAAAGGTTGCGAAGCACTGCTTAAGGGTTTTCCACTTCTATATATAGCTTGAGTAGCCTGAGATTCAAGCTAAGAAGATAGTAGAAGACACGCACCATACACTGAAAAGGGTGCTGCAGTTCCTGCACAAGCAATTTTTAAACTGTGACATTAGCCTAAGGACAGTCTCTAGCTTCCCAGTGTAGTATGGGCTGCAGCTTGCCCAGCGGATCAGTTTATGTACACAAAACATAAAGATGAGTTTTTTTTATACTGATCCACACTGTTTCTTTTGCCCATATATTTTCTTAGAAAACATCTGTGTTATTGTAATGTTATGCTTAATGCAAATATACAGGAAATAACTACATTATATGGACTGCAATGGTGAGTTGTTTTGTTTAAATTGGATAGTCCATTTATATGCTGTGAACCTACTGTAACTGTGGGTGCAGCCACTCAATCTGAAATAGGAGAAAAAAACAAAGATTAGATAGATTATGAATCGAGTTTAGAGTGCAGGGGTCAGAGGTGTGGCTGTGTACGACTCCATGCATTACATCCTCTTCCAATAGCTAAACTCCACCCAACCCTGAGCAACTTTACCTTCATTTCCTGTTGTACTGTTGTGTTCCGTAATTTAGAGCTAAACTCTTATGGAAGGCTGAGTTAATTACGTGTAATTAATTATTTAACGAATGAAGAAATTGCATGGGGGCTTGCTATGTTGTTTAACTGCTGTTTATGTCCCTGATTAATTTGCCTTAGGGCAACCAAAATGCTGGATCATATGATATAACCATGTTAATAATGTTTATCAAAAGCCTATTCTATTTTTTTTGCACAAAAACTCACAATTCGAATTATATTTTCAAAAACTCGAATGTTTGGTATTTATTAAGCACACAAAACTCAAATGTTAAAATTCGGCATCTACTCTCAATTCCTGACTTCCTGTATAGATACCACTCCGAATAGTCTAGAACAGGTAGTGCACACTAAAGAGTTGGCCAAACCTCTATC
Source organism: Xenopus laevis (assembly GCF_017654675.1). NCBI lineage: Eukaryota > Metazoa > Chordata > Amphibia > Anura > Pipidae > Xenopus > Xenopus laevis. The sequence goes on along the minus strand of NC_054380.1, from coordinate 93,230,948 downwards.
GCTCCTCTATAAGAATCTGACTCATCAGTGCAATTCCACTTTAGATAGGGTGCTCAGCAAATGGCAACAGGACATCCCGACCTTAACATCTGAAAACTGGGATGAGACCTTGGATCTGCTTTATGAGGGGATAGTAAGTGCTAAAGATAAAATGACACAATTAAACTACCTACACCGGACATACCTTACGCCCCAGAGATTACACAAAATGCACTCCAATGTTAGTCCGGTGTGCCCTAGGTGCGCTTTTTCGCCTGCAGGCTTCTTCCACATGGTGTGGGATTGCCCTTCCATACGGAAGTTCTGGGAAGCGATTATACATACGATTCACGAGAGAACTGATATTCCTTTGCCGAACGACCCTAAGGTTTTATTGCTCAACCAACTAGAGGATGTGCTCCCTGTACGGGCTCAGCGGACTCTGGTGTCCATACTTTGTATGTATGCTAAAAAGGCTGTTGCAATGAGGTGGAAATCGCGGGTAGGCCCGACACATAAAGAGTGGGAACAATTAATTGATAAATCCGTAACTCTCTACAAGCTTACTTATATGAGACGGGGATGCCCGGGTAAATTTAACAAAATCTGGGATTTGTGGGTGGACGCAGTACCAGTGGTAACTCCCTCCTGAAGGCTTAACTCATCTCCCCTAGCTATGTTTTTGGAGTTTGCGTGCACAAGGTTTTGGGGTACGAACAGAAACTAAGTACATATCTATACCTCTATCTGATTCTGGTCAATACAGGACATTTAGATTTCATCTATTGGAAATGACAACACCAAGCCAGGTTTTTCTTTTTTTACTTGTTTTTATTTCATTTTTTCTTTATTACTTGCTGACATTGTATCCTTCTTTTACATTTGTTCAATGCTTATGGTATATCTTTGTACACATGGATATGTCTGTAACTTTCTTTGCAATTCTTATGGTTTCATGATAATAAAGAATTGTTAAAAAAAAAAAAATTCGGCATCTAAAAGCATGCAAGTTCATGTAGAAGTCATGAAGCCATTTTTTTTAAATTCAACTTTATTTGTTTCAAAAAGAATACAGATGAGAGAAATTGGCAACTACATACCAAGATGAAGTTTTCTTGCCTGTTATATTGTCTTAGGGCGATGCCGCCCTAGGTCCGATGTCTAGGGCGGCATCGGACCTAAATACAGCCCTGCTGTGCAGTTGATGCTTTAAAGCTATCATATCGATCTATTTCATAAATCTTATGCAGCCGGGGGGTGAGGTTTTCTCCACTTTTAAGGTATAAGGACATAATAGGTAACAATGTATTGGTCTGGGTGTATGATGCATGAAGTATTTGTTATGGGTCATTGGGAATCTCCAAGCTTCTTTATTAATTCCTCTTACTTTAACCCAGTAATCAGATAATATAGGGCATCTGCAAAAGATTTTTTTAATTTGAGATTTTTGAGTTTTTCAAGTTTTTTTGAGCTTGTAAACTCACAAATTCCAAGTATTCGAGTTTTTTTTCATGATTGTATTCAACTGACTTTTATATATTTGAATTTTTTCATAAATAAGCAAAGAATAGAGTTTTTTTTCAACTGTAAGTTTATTCGAAGTAGAAAAAAACGTGAAAACCTCACAAATTCGATTTTTGATAAATAAGCCCATAGGTCTTCTATGTACATGTATGAGATCCGTTATCCAGAAACCTTTAATCCAGAAAGCCAGAATGGTTACTAGAACCATTTCCCATAGACTCCATTTTAATTAAATAATTTAGATTTTTAAAAAGCATTTTCTTTTTCTCTGTATTAATAAAATAGTATTTTTTTTAGTAGACAAGGTATGGTGATCCAAATTACAGAAAGACCCCAGGTCCCAATTCTGGATAACAGGTCCCATACCTGTATAACATATACATACAAATAGGAGAGAGCTATTATCAAATTCCTGGCAACTACATTTAAAAGGAAATGTGTTTATAAATGGAGAAGTGCAGATGGTGAAAAAAACCCAGAAATCTTAACTGACTAATACATTAAACAGGATGGGTGAGGTGTTGGTCAGATGTTCTGCGTAAGTCAGTTTGCTGGTTACCATTAAATGTTAACATTTTTGCATTTTGCTTGTTTACATTCATTGTTTTGCTTGCTAATTGTTGTTATACAAGTTCTGTAAAAAAAAAAAAAAAAAAACATATTGAACAGGCTGCCACAGTGGTGTGGTGTAGCCCAACTGGTTCCAATACTTTTAGGTTGGGTGAATAAATTTGGGTGGTTCAGGGTGGCGTTTTTATTACAATTTGTAGCAATTTAGATTGGAGCCTAGAGGTTTTAATTAGGTACACCACTTTCCACAATTGATCCATTTTTAAGGGTACATTCTCAAAATTATGGATGTAGGATGCAGTTTTTATATATATATATATATTTTTTTTTGCTTTTGTCAATGTCATTTTTCATTATATACGTAAAACGCCATGTCTGGCCTTGCCCTCAGGAATTCTCCTCAGCAGGGACAAAGATAAGAAATGTATCAACTAAATGCATCAATTTAGAACAGTTTACAGGGTCGACGACCCCCCTCCCTTCCAGAGCCGTTTTAGAATGTGAAAAATGACACATAGAAAATAAAAAGTAATTAGAAAAAGTCTTTATTTCTTGTGAAGGCAGAAGGTTACCCCATGCTATTTATTTTTGTGGGTAACCCTGCATTTCACTTGCCTTGAGTGCCAGCGTATTTCTACTGCAGTGCATATAAAATAACAGTACAGTGTAAATTATACATTGCTGTATTTTAGTTGGAGGACATTTCAACTATCCAGCAGACTAAGATTTACTTTTGAAATGTTCACCTGGCTAAGTCAAAGCTTTTCTGCTAAGCAGAGTTGACTCCCCTTTCTCCCTTCTCTCCACACATTTAACCAATTAATGGACATCATGTCAAGGAGCAGGGTTTTCATCCACAGTTGTCCTTAGCTGATAATTTTCTAAGATGCAATCATCACTTTAGCCATTGCTCCATTAAGAGCTGAATGTCTATTTACTTTCCATTTTCTTTATTCCATATGCATTTGGGAAGGTATCACTGCCCAGCCTGCAGTTTAGTAGGGACAACAACCTGGGTTTTATAATAGCCTATATAGAAGGATACATAAGGCTCTGTTGCATAGGTACAGGCTTGTCCTATAAACAACTGTCAGTTGTGTAAGTTGAGAGAAAGCAGACCCCACATTTCATACATTATGATCAGTGAACATTAGTGAACACTATAATTTCTGTTCTTTTACTGAAACACCCATCAAAAATATTTGACATAAATCTAGTCATATGGATTTTATTTAGTAAAACTTTAAGAAATCTGTTATAGGGATGGAAAATAGACAAAAATAGAACTGCAAACAGCACAATGGCAGTTTGGTTATGGTTTCCACATCCTGTGTCACATATGTCTTTCTTCTACTTTCAGACTTTGATTCCTCGCTTGAGATGGCAGTAAAGCTTTTGAGCTGTGACTTCTGATTGCTACTGGAAGCCAAAAATACATGTGCAGATGCTTACCATAAGCAGTGACAGTGTCCCTTGACTAGATCAACCTGATAACACCCATCTTAAGGTGGGTATATGAGGGGAAGATCACCAGATGAGAGGATCATCCCTGAATATGCCACCTTCAGGCTCGTTGATGTGGTCCTTGCCCAGATGACCTATTTCCCATACAATCAGATCAGCCCCATATAAGCCCCATAAATCAGGCTGAGCTCTCCATTTTACCCTACCCGCCTGCGATTCTCCTCTGCCCAGCTTCAGCCTTTGGTAGCCTCTATTTATAGGCATGTGCCTGCCCACCCCATCTCCTTCATAACATCAGAGATGGGGGGGGAAATGCAGGTCTATATATCGAGATTCCTTGTAGGTGGCGTGTGGTGTGGGAGCAGGAAAGTTAGGGTCAGGTGCTGGTTGTCGTGTTGTCGTGCACATCGATAATTTGCATGCTTGGGGATCTCTTTCTTGAATAATGGTTAAAATAATTTGACCAGTAGAATATTAAAAATTTATTTAAAAACAAGGTAACAATACATAACTGAATAAATTCAGTAGCTGCACAATATTTACATAAATGTAGAAAAAACATAGAAAACGTTATTTATTCCACAAAATACATATTTAGCAAAGGGATGTGTAAAATTTTATTTAAACAGTTTTACCTTGTATGCAGGTGTAAAAAGTAGTATAAAAGGTACTTTCTCAGTAATGAACCCCTTTTGAAACCCCAACAATATTTATAGATCTTTATGTAGAAAAATGTAAGCTTATTATTAGTGGTTGCCATGCCATCATTTTTAAGTTAGATTTTTCCTCCGAAACCTGCTCCCCTACTGTGCCAGCTTGACTCCTCCAATTGATTTCTACTTCAATTGTTCTTACATTCCATGGAATTCCTGTGGTAGGAAATGCTCCTCTGCCCTATGACTGGTGTGCCCACAGCCCCAGATTCTATGCTTTATTTGTTTAGTACGAACGCCATCTTTCATTCTTTATGGGTATAGCCTCAATTGTCTTTAAATAAAAGTGGATCAATGCAAGACTTTTGTGTAGCCTGAGAATGTAGTGTCTCTGATGGCTAGCATTTAGGGATTTGGGGTTTAATCATTTCCTCTTTATAATAAAACAAAATCACTACCATGTAGCATCCCAGCATGAGTAATAGTATCAGAATATGGATTTGTTTCTAGTCAAGTCTAAAACAGTTTGCACAGAGCTGATGTACATTACCCATTGCACATTACATAACTGTATATTTAAATACAAACCCTCAGGGCAAAATTTAAAAACTGTGTGCCCCTAGCCCCCCCCCCACCCGACTGCACAACCGCCTGAGGTTACAGTTTAGACTTTTTTCTGATACTGTCTGGTTCAGAGATATCCAACCAGCTGTTCTTAAACTGCAAAACCCAGGATCCCTGCACACCTTTAAAAACCATTGTTCCAAGAAAGTGGGTGGTTCATGTAAAAGTATGTGGTCCTAACAAAAATTCTTGTGTGCTGATCTCAAATTTTGTATACTAATGCTTGAACATGGCTCAGAGGTAACATTGGCTGCAAAGTGGCATGGCTTCATACATCCATTGCTGTTCTTGCTATAGTTAATTTATTAAGGGATTGCACAAAACTGGTACATGAGTTTTTCATAAAAATTATACAGTCATATGCAATTGATGGGCTATAGAAGGTTTATATAGTATTGAAAATATGTATACACATTGGGGGAAATGTAATACAAGTTGCTAAAAGTCTAGCCACTTATAGCAACCAATGACTTACATTTACTGGCATTTACCGGGCAGTTAAAATGGGCCAATAGACCCAGGAAACATTGCAGTGTATTACATTAATCCAAAGGATTGTTATAAATGTTAATTGCACAGAAATCAGAAGAAGCCCTTATTTTGTAGCAAATATATATCTAACAATGCCTTGACGCCAATGAATATATTATAAATAAATGCAAAGTACAATATAAATATGTATGTATCATTTCCACAATTCACACTTCCCAGAGTTATCATTTCTACTAATAAAATAGCTTTCTACGTTAAGTTCATTAGCACCAAGCTTCTTAACGCTAGATTTAGAAATATACTCATATATGTAGTTCATGGGTGAAAAAATGTCTAATGCGAACAATTTTTCCTCTGCTTGCTTTGTGAACTCTCAACTCCCATGAAAAAAGGAAAAAAAAATGCTTTTATGTGAGCAGTGACTGCAATAAACCGTCTTAATGAAAAAGCAGTTATCTGGTGCCAAAAAAGTATCAGCAAAATGCATAATTAAAATTCACTGTGTAGAGAACATGGTTACACTATGAAATTCTATTTTTTATTCCATTAACATATTTTATGACTTATTGCAATTATTATTTTGGACATTATTTTGGGCAATATTAAAAACTGGTAAATGAGCAATAGCATGGCATCAAGACTAAGCTGATTAGCACCTATTATGGTCCCTTTGATTATTGCTTAATATGCATAAGTTTATGCTCAAAACTCTAAAAAGAATTTCAGGGGCATATGCAATAAAATACCCTTATACATTTCATTCTTCCATGGCCATCTTGGACTTCTTTTTCAACAAAATATACAATACCCTTGCTGTCACACGACCCAGAACCCACTATCAGCAATTGTAAAACACAGAAAAATACAAATTTCCTAGTTGAATAGTTCATTTGTTTCCTATCATACAAAAACAATTTGTTTCCTTAAGGAAACAGCACATTAGCAATGTATTGTTAGCATTCACCATTTTTATTTGATTCATTCTGTTGTTTCATTCTCATACGAACCACGTGGCTTTTCTTCCTTCTGTTGAATAGTATGCAAGCAATTGCAGCAGCCACAAGTGCTATGCAGCACAAAATTATTATTGCAATTATAACGCCTCCCGCCATGTTACCTCTACCATGGTCTTTTGTGTCATCATCTGGCACAAGAGTTTCATCCACCATAAAAACATCATCTAAATCACTACTCGCGGTTGTGCCTGTAAGTCTGGGGGGAGTGGCAGTATGATGTTTTTCAGGACTACTTGTGTCATAGTTGGATGTGGACTGGAACAAGTCTGGCTCCTCTGTAAAATCCTGAAATGTTAATTGCTGCTCACTTAGTTCAGAAATTGGGATACCATTGAAAGGCAGATTGGTGCAGACTAATTGACTAAGGTTGCCAAGTTTATTCATGTTTTCAGATATCCAGTTTTTTAAAGAGAGGAGATTGTGGTCACATTTCCATGGATTTTCATAAAGTTTCACTTCATGTAGCTGTACCAACGAGTCAAAAAAGCCATCTGGAATATTCTCCAATGAGTTGTTTTGCAGCTGTATGTTCATTACAGTGTCCATGTTTTTAAAGAGGCCGTCTGGGAGATATTCAATCTTGTTGCTATGAAGGGAAATATTCTGCAGCTTAGGTAAACATTTGAGAACATCTTGATCCAAAGTTGTAAGAATATTGGTGTGCAGTGAAAGCTCCTGAAGTTCTTCCAGTCCGCAAAAAGCATGAGTGGAGATGGACTGGATCATGTTCTTACTTATAACTAGCAACACTGTCTCTGTAAGGTTACTAAATACATTATCTGTAAGTTTTTCAAGTTGGTTGTCATAAAGCCAGAGTTCTTTTAGCTTTGGCATAGGACCAAATACTCCTGTGGTAAGCTCTCTCAGTGCATTTCCATATAGCGTTAGCTTAGTGAGCTCAGGTAAATTCAGAAATATACCCTGTGGCAGTGTTTCAACCTCATTATTTGATAAGAAAACTTTCTGCAAATATGGATTGCCAGAGAAGGTATCTGCAGAGAGTTCTTTGAATTTATTGCTATGTAACGCAACTTCCTGAAGGCTGATAAGTTTCTTTAGGAATCCTGCTGGAATACCTTGGAGCTGATTTTCATACAGTCGGAGGGTTTGAAGTTTAGCAAGATTGTCCAAAGCTTGGGGAGGTAAGTTTTTGATAGTGTTTTTAGCTAAATTTAGTTTAAGGAGCCCACTCATCTGGTCAAAAGCTCCTACTGGTATGGACTCCAGGTTGTTTCCAAGCATCTGAAGATCTTTCACATTACTTAAAGCTGTAAACAGTGAAGGATGGATCTGGTTGATTTGGTTGTTAGACAAAATAAGTGTCTCCAGTTTTGCCAAGTCTTTAAACAAATTGCCATGCAATTCTTGGAGTTTATTGTTTGCCAGACTGAGATATCGGAGAGATATTAGGTTGTGAAATGCTGTGGATCCCACGGTAGACAGTTCATTTTTTTCAATCCTTAAAATCAATAAAGCAGTCATGTTCTGAAGAATGCCATTTGGTAGCTCTGTAACTTCAGTGTTGACTATCTGCAGGGTTCTGATGTTCTGAGGAATGTTATGCGGAATCGCTAATACGTCTGGTCCAGAACAATCCACCTGGCCAGGCCTAGGGCATATACATTCACTTGGACACTGCCCATAAACCAAAGTTATTGCAAATGAAGAGAAAATGATGAATGAATTCCACTTCATGATGCCTGGAAAACAAAAAGATGCAAATGTACCAGTTATGCTTGTGTAAGTGTGGGCCCAAATTCTCATAAAGAGTCATGTTGGGAAAGCCTAAAAATTGCCTAGAGAGCATAGAGACTATTTTGTTAATAAGGTATAATATTTACACAACATATGAGGGCACAGTCTTTCCTCTAAGCCTTGCCAGGGTAACCTTTTCTTACAATCAAAAGTTAAACAAAAATATCAAATATTACTGAAATGAGGGAAAATGTACTATAGTCTGTCTTGTGTGTGTGTGGTTAATAGACATCAAAGAAGAAATGACCTCTTGCTGGTTTGTTATAAATGTGTTGTTGATAATAATCTCTGTGCCAATATTTATTCAAAGCTTACTGTAAATTGTTATGTTTATATATTGCTTCCTGTTTTTGTGATAAAAGCATATGGGTATACAAAACAAACAAACAAAATAGAAGGGAAAGGGACATTCCATCACTGGGAAGCCTAGCCACTAAAAAGTAGTGTGTATATACTGTAGAGTCAGAAAGATATAGATAGATATAGATACCAATAAAAGGTAGAAAAACGCTGCACAGTTCTTAGCAGGCAAAATGGTGGGGAGACTATAGGTTTCATTCCTTATCAAAGTGAAAATACAAGCACAAAATGCACTATTAAACAGATCAGTTGTGGGAAAATGCAAGGACTCGCGTGAATAACAGTACATTACAGCATTGAGTATACACCTAAGGAAACATAAACTGAAGTAAGCACATACAATTAAAAAAAAACATAGGTTTAATTCCTCCTTCTATTGGTATCAACATGGGTTTCTGGACTGCACCCAGGCAAGGATCAACTACTATATGTAAGTGCCTACTATATCCTTGGTTCTTTGATAGTAGCAGTTGTTTCACAACTGGTTTGTATAGAATATGATTTAGATGAGAGCAAAGACTCTACAGGAGATCATGAACTACAAAATGGTCTGTCCATACTTTCATTTAAAAGCGTATCAGTATCAACAACTAAAACATTATTTTTAGCCAGTTATTATCTTTGTGAATACACATGTAAACATAATGCACTTTATAAGGCAAATTGTCCACACTACCAGGTGATGTTCATCTATATCAGGGATCCACAACCTTTTCATTCAAATGTAAGAAGGGTTGGGGAGCAACATAAGCATTAAAATAGTTCCCGAGGGTGCCAATGAAGGGCTGTGATTGGCTATTTGGCAGCCCCTATGTGAACTGGCAGCCTACAGGAGGCTCTGTTTGGCAATACAACTGGTTTTTATGCAACCAAAATTTTAAACCAAACCTGGAATTCAAAAATAAGCTCCTGCTTTGAAGCCACTGGGAGCAACACCCAAGGGGTTGGGGAGCAACATGTTGCTCACGAGCTACTGGTTGGGGATCACTGATCTATATTCATGTATATTCCTTTGGTTACTTTTTCAGGCTTCTATTACATTTTAAAATTTACAAACCCTGCTTCCAAACCAAAGTCCATTAAATCTCCTATTTCAGTATGATAATTGGTCTCTCACTGTTTCTCTCACAATTGGGCCTGGGAAGGATCAAATCCTGACATCATTTTGGATAGTTGTGGTAAATTGGACGCAGCTATTCACCCTTGGGATTTGCAAAAACCATAGACTGGTAAACACATAAAACATTAAAAATTCTTCTTTGTGGGATTTTGATGGGCACAATAAATACTGTATACATAAAGGAAGAGGGATAGAGCGAAAGAAAATAGCATAACGTAATGGGCTTACGTGTGCTGTCAGTTACAATGCCTTGTATATTGCCCTGGCTTTTTATATGGAATCCAAAACAGCACTGGGAGTTCCTGTGGGACAAAGAATGTTTAGACCACACCAGAGCTTGCGATGAGGTCAGGAAGAACTCATTTAAAGAGGCACCGTACAACATCATGGGATGCAACTTGATGACTGAAACCATTCCATAATTAAGGAAATGGATTTCTCTAATAGCAGGGGCTCATTAAGCTTAAGTTTTATTAAATAATTTTATATATTTTTTGGAAAAAATACATGACAATAAAACTAGTGAAATGTCTTCATTGTCTTCAAGTCCAGTTGTTTTTAGATTGACCTATACTAGATACATGACAATAAACTAGCTTGTGTAAGAAGTCAACAGCAACACACACCATTTACATTATGAGCAAAATACTCCACCCAACAATGTGCTAATCGATAGAGAAACAACCATGTTGCTATCGCGTCATCCAGTACATATCTCTTGAGACCACTGGGCCGTTCCCCAAACTTATCGCATTACATGCACTAAACTATGACCATGACCGCACAGGTGCCTTATTAGATCATGCAGAAAAGGAGGGGTCATCATTCTTTAGCGTTTACACACACAAAAACAGAGAATATAAGATTTTATCTCACATCTACAACACTTATTGTAGGTGATGGTGTGTAAATGACATCTATACAGCATCTGCTATGTTTTATCTAGCTGAACTAAAGCTGTAACTGACACAGTTGCAGGATTCATTACCAGAGCACAAAAAACGAAATAAAGGTATGTAGTTTGGCTATCTTAGTCCAATCCAGTTGCTATAGTATCAAATATGGATGTGGCTCTTGATGACTGTTGACCAAACATTTGTTGTAGATTAGTATTTAGAGGGTAGGTATTGAACTTTACAGTATTTAGTAGTATCTGGAGACTCTTAAAAATTACCTACACTGCCTTGAAAATGTCATTCTCTATTCAGTCTAACTAAAGTGACGTTTTGTAATTAATAATCAGCCTGGCATTGTCTATTATGTCATGTGATGCATTTTTCACCACTTCTAAATCAAATATCCATATCAGTTACTGTATAGAACAATTCCATTACTCTTTCTTCTCCAGGTCTTTATTATGTACATACAGCAAAACAAATTACCTAATTTCCCCTAGGTCTCTCCTGGTAATAGTTGCCCGGTGCTGGCTGGAGGGGTCGGGCACACCCCCGAAACGTTACATCACTTGACGAAATAAACGTGCAGGGGAGATCCCCGCTACACCAGCCTGTGTTGTTTGGCTAATCTTCTTTGCTTTATTATGTACACCCTGAGGGGCAAATTTACTAAAGGGCAAAGTTGCTAAAGCTAGCAAAAATTCGACAGCATGACGTCATTTTGCCACTTCGCCGATTTACTAACGGTTGCTGGCGTAAATTCGCTAGCGAAGTAGACCTACTCTAGCGCTACTTCACACCTTTACGCCAGGAGAAGTTGCACTATGGCGAATAGACGTAACTACTCTAATTCACTAAGTTGGGGATTTTACTGACCGTTACCTCTTGCGCCAGACTTGTCTTCGCCACCTCAGACCAGGCAAAGTGCAACAAAGTAGATAGGACTTGCTTCATAAAAAGTTGACATTTTCTCTAAGTCCCAAAAAACGCTGGCGTCTTTTTTTTTTTTTTTTAAGGGTGATAGGCTGAAAAAGATCTTAATTTTTTTTGGGGGTACCCTCCTTCCCCCCTACATTTCCTAACATATGGCACCTAAACTATGCAGTGGGCACATGTATAGGGCAAAATAACAATTTTATTTTATGAAGGTTTCCCAGGCTTGTGTAGTGTAATGTATTTGCTGCTACATTTACGTCCATTGTACTTTAACTTGGCGCCGTATGCAAATTAGGCATCGCTAGCATAACTTCACTTTGCTTGACGAATTAACGCAACACAACTTCTCTACCTTTCACCTCCCTGAGCACAACCCTGAGCGGTTTTTAGTGAATTTGAGCAGCCCTGGCGAAACTATGCCTGGCGAAGTGCGGTGAAGCTGTCGGCGATTTGTGAATTTTCCCCTGAGAATGCTCAACTGATTTGTTAGATACAGAGTAGAAAAATGAGTTCATAGAAGGGGCATTCAATTCAGTGAGAAAAAACTGAGAGATTTTTTGTGAATTGAATCATCCATGAGTTTTCATGTGATAAAACTTTTTCTAACTTAATTGAATCTTTATATAGTTCCAGTATATTTGCTTGTTTCAGTCTGGGTTGGTTATACAGTTTGGTGACAGCTTTTTCTTTAAAGGAAAACTAAACCCCCCATTGTGATAAGTCCCCACTGGCCCTCCTCCACTGCGCCCCCTCCCTGCCTCCCCCTGCACAGTCTTAACCCTGAATTCTGACCCCTCTAGAAATAGCAACCGCACATGCAGAGTGAGCGCAGCGATAATTTTTGTGAAGTGAGCGCCGTATTGGCGTATGCGCAGTTGGAGAAACCTTCCAGTTTGGGACAACTGCACATGCACCGAAACAGACGGAAATTGCCGAAGGGGCGGAAGAAGACGCGAAGATTACCAAAGAGAAGAAGGCGTCAGTGAGCTCCGCTGCGCTCACTCTGCATGCATGGTCGCTATGGGATATATCACAATGGGGGTTTAAGTTCTCCTTCAATATGCAAGTCAAATTATCTGCCCAGACATAGATTTATACCGGGCAGTGCCTTGCCTTAGGCGGGAGCGATCGGCCAGTTGTAAGGGGCGGTTTTAAAGGCAAACTAAACCCTAAAAATTAATAGGGCTAAAAATGTCATGTTTTATATACTGAACTTATTGCACCAGTCTAAAGTTTCAGCTTCTCAATAGCAGCAATGATCCAGGACTTCAAACTTGTCACAGGGGGTCACAATCTTGGAAACTGTCTGCGACACTCACATGCTCAGTGGGCTCTGAGTAGCTGTTGAGCAGCTAAGCTTAGGGGTCGTCGCAAATTATCAAGCAGAAAATGAAGTTGGCCGGTAATATAAGCTAATGCTACAGGACTGATTATTAAATTCTGGTGCTAATTGCACTGGTGTCTGTGCCAGTGCCGGTCTTAGGCCGATTGGACCTATTGCGCCCAATCGGGCCCCGCGCCCATGGGGGCCCCGCACAGCCGCATCAAAGCAAGAGCAAGGATTTGCTGCCTTTCTCCCTCACCAATGTTTCCAGATGCGCGCAGTAAGACTGACCGGACGAACTGCTCTGATGCCCGCCACAAGGGCAATATCTGTTTTCTTTTTTTTCTCTGTTCGTTGGCTTTGTAAATAGTAGCTAAGGGGGTGTGCGGCGAGAGGTGGGACTGGGAGAGGGAGCGTTCGTTACATGCCCTGCGTGCCCTACAGATGACAGCAGCCAATTGCAGGCAGCGGAGAAAGGCGCCATTATACTGTGTTTGAACTCGGCTAACAGGCATGATGGATGATAGACGATGGTGCTGCAGATTCATCCTCTCCCCCCCCAGACTATCGGTTCAGAAAGAATGCTGGCCCAGTAAGGCTACAAATCACGTTTATTACACTGCCTTGTGAATTGTAACCCTTTCCTTGCTAGCAAAAATTGCATTTGTGCCATTCTTTTGTTATGCATTTTTCGATATTTATTCATGAAATTGCCACTGTGCCACCTAAAGTGATTTCGGGGGTTATTTATACATGCAATTCTCACTGTGTTCATTCTGCTCTTATTTCTGGGGTATTATACATGGAATTGCAAATGTGTTTATTCTGCTACATGTTTTTTGGGCTTTATAAATCAAATTGCATCAGTGTCTTTTTTCTTAGAATGATGGGATTTGTGCTTTAGTAACAGCTAAATGAAATGTTTAACTATCTATATATTCAATATTTCTCCCATAGGTATTCCCCTGTACTAAGCACAATTCAGCAGGAACAGCTCCCTAAGTTTGCTCATAGTCTGTACAGAGAGATCCCATAAAACTATGACAGCATAGGTATTCCCTGCACTAAGCACAATTCAGCAGGAACAGTCCCCTAAGTTTGCTCATAGTCTGTACAGATAGAGCCCCATAAAACTATGACAGCATAGGTATTCCCTGTACTAAGCACAATTCAGCAGGAACAGTCCCTAAGTTTACTCATAGTCTGTACAGAGAGATCCCATAAAACTTTGGCAGCATAGTTATTTCTCTGCGCTAAGCACAATTCAGCAGTAACAGCCCCTAAGTTTGTTCATAGTCTGTACAGAGAGATCCCATAAAACTATGGCAGCATAGGTATTCCCTGTACTAAGCACAATTCAGCAGGAACAGTCCCCTAAGTTTGCTCATAGTCTGTACAGAGAGATCCCATAAAACTACGGTAGCAGAGGTATTCCCTGTACTAAGCACAATTCAGCAGGAACAGTCCCCTAAGTTTGCTCATAGTCTGTACAGAGAGATCCCATTAAACTATGGCAGCATAGGTATTCCCCTGTACTAAGCACAATTCAGCAGGAACAGTCCCCTAAGTTTGCTCATAGTCTGTACAGAGAGATCCCATAAAACTACAGTAGCAGAGGTATTCCCTGTACTAAGCACAATTCAGCAGGAACAGTCCCCTAAGTTTGCTCATAGTCTGTACAGAGAGATCCCATTAAACTATGGCAGCATAGGTATTCCCCTGTACTAAGCACAATTCAGCAGGAACAGTCCCCTAAGTTTGCTCATAGTCTGTACAGAGAGATCCCATAAAACGACGGTAGCAGAGGTATTCCCTGTACTAAGCACAATTCAGCAGGAACAGCCCCCTAAGTTTGCTCATAGTCTGTACAAAGAGATCCCATAAAACTATGGCAGCATAGGTATTCCCTGTACTAAGCACAATTCAGCAGGAACAGTCCCCTAAATTTGCTCATAGTCTGTACAGAGAGATCCCATAAAACTATGGCAGCATAGGTATTCCCCTGTACTATTTACCATACATACATACATTTACCATACATATTTACCATACAATAGGAGGGTAGTTCTTTAAAAATGCACTCTTTGGTTGCATATACTGTGAAAATGAGTTCCTGTGCTGTGTATGCAGTTGAACTCAATAAAAATAAACAAGTGAAATGTAGTGAGTAATTATCAATGGACAGAGAGAAAAACAGTTACTATTCGTCATCCAGCCCTGGAACCCTGTGCCACATTGCAAAACTCCATTTAGAGGGCCCCACCAAAATAGTTCCAATTGGGCCCCGCAGTTGGTAAGACCGGCCCTGGTCTGTGCTGCCATGTCGTAATGATCCATATTAATTACTAATCAGCCTTATACTGTGACATTTATATTCTATGTGTACTGTATATTGTGAGTGGGTCCCTAAGCTCAGTAAGTGACAGCAGCAGCAGCACAGAGCATGTGCAGTGAATCAGCAGAAAAGAAGATGGGGAGCTACTGGGGCATCTATGGAGACACAGATCTTTAATGCCTTGGGCTGGTACAGAAGCCCAAAACATAATATACAACATTTTTAGCCTACTTCTTTAGTTTAACTTTCCTTGTCCTTTAACCCAGATATTTGCTATTGCACTCATAATGCTAGCAATGCTACCCCCCTTTGACCCACCCCGACACAGATTTTTAAGCACAAGATTGGGAGAGGGACGGCATCTGGCAGCAGCAGCCCCAGGATTGCCCCTGTTACAGGGGTAGAGAGTGAATGGTACCTCCACAATAGCCTCACCCTAACCAAGCAGGGCCAAGAAGTCCTTATCATCCTTGGAGGTCAACAAGCATGGTCAAAGTAAAAGTAAACCCTCCCTCAAAATTAGTCAGGGCCTGAATTTGCTGGAGAGACACTGGATTGGTGCATATTATTACTTGCCATAACAGGCTCACTAGATGATCTGACATGATCTGTGCAGAAAATAACTTGCTGGTCTCAAGAAAAATCCAAATACAGATTATGAAAAGGGCTTTGTTCTAACGATATCCACCCATGTTGCTGCTCTCTTTCCTTGTTAGGTCACACCAGCCAGACCAATGCAATACTTTAAACAACGAGGGATAGGATGGAGCACACAATCCGCAGCCTCTGCCAGGCCCGGATTTGTGGAAAGGCCACAAAGGCCCAGGCCTAGGGTGGCAGCATTTTAGGGGGGGGCGCATGCTTCCCAACCACACCCGCATTGGTTCGGAAGCACTGGGTAATTTGCAGGAGAAAAAATTTCCTGCGCAGCAATCACCAGTACTCCGGACTCGATGCTGAAAATTTGCACATGTGCAGAAATGAAGGGGCGGGGACGGGGGAATGAACGGCGGAAAGCCTAGGGACGTCTGCTATGCAAATCCGGCCATGGGTTCTGTTGCAAAAGTCCTTCAGATAAATTGTACACTCGAAGGCTAACTCTCCAAAGGAACTGGAAGAGTCCCATATCTACTAACACACACACTGAGCATAGCAGTAGCCAAAGATTTTTGTCACAGTTATTTCCCAGATTACTTCAGTCATACTTCAACTTTCTGGACACAAAACAAACAGCTGTCTTCTCTCAATCTTTGCTTCCACTGCCTACACAAGATTGTGCCCATGATAACACCAGTGTGGGGTGAGCACTCTCATTAAACTGACCTCCTATCACTTCCAGCACTACAGTGGTTACCTGCTCTATCTCATAATTTTCTTCAGGCACCATGTTGGACTCCAAATGTAACACTATTTTAATTCAGTACGCCTGCTTCTCCAAGTAAAGCACGTGTTACATACTGCTCTCTCTCTTAGGTGGGTTTTCTGCTGTTGGACTGAAGTAATTGGTTTTCACACTGGGTGAAAATAGGGTTCACCTTTTCATAACTAATAAATAAAGAGCTGTGGAGTTTTCTTCTGGTGAACTGTGGATAACTATATTTTCACCCTTTGATAAACATGCTTCACTGATGCTGAACAAAGCTTACTGGAAGACTGACAGGCAGTATTGCAATAGAATGAAAATTTAAACTGTTATTATACACAGTAAAATATATACTGTATGTGCTCCACAAGCTGCATATATGACGTACAGCAAGTTATCTCCCTGTCAGTTAGGTAAGACCATGGGAGGCACAGACAGCACCTTAATGCACAAACCTCACTTTGTCACTAGTAACCTTTAAGAAGGGGGCCCCCATATTTTTCTAAAAATTATTTTACTTCATTGTGAAGCAGCAAACAAAAATGTTCTTGCAGTAACAGACTGTCTATAGGAGTTTTTCTTGGACCAAAGTTAATGTTTAGCTATTTTTCTAGTGATATTGCTTGATTCTCTGTCCTACTAAAATATATGTATGTTTATAAAACTTTCTTTGATCTGCACATTTGTAGTCAAAGTCTTTCTGCTGAGAGTGTTATTAAATGAGCCAAAGCAAGGCTAAGTTGAGATGCAGCTAAGTAAAAACACATGCTACTTCAGCTCTTCCAAAACAGTCATCCATGTTCTTTTAAATTATAAATAGAAGCTAGAGCAGCTAGGTTTAGACTTTTGACATGGATTAGGTGTTCTAATTGGGCAGTGCCATCTATTGTTTGTTCTTATATTCTATGCGGACATACAGTAGTTCCTAGACAAGGAGAGAAGCACCCAGGCATTTAACCCCCTGGTACATGAATGCCAACTTGATTTTTTTTTTTAGAATTTTTGATAGAATTGTAACCAATGTTCCTTTTTAATTTCAAAATATAATATAGTAATATGTATATTTCTATCAATAAATGTTTGTCACTTAAAGGAGAAGGAAAGGTATTTTATACTTGGGGGTGCACTCCATGTGATTGTATTAAATTAACTGACATCCCAAACCGGTCCTGTCAGGAGAAAATTGCACCGGCCCGGGGTTCTTCCAGAGAGCACCATGGAGCGAGCCTCCTACTTGCTTCTTCTTCTTCTCAGTGCTGCACATACGCAGTAGAGTGAAAAGCCGAACTTTAACAAAAAAGCCAGCTATTTCTTTCTACTGCGCATGTGCCTGCCCCCGGGAAATCTGAAGAAGTAAGAAGCAGAAAGAGTATCGTTCCATGGTGCTCACTGGAAGAACTCTCCTGAAAGGAGCACCAACCTAGGGTGTTAAGTTAATACAATCACTTGGGGGTACCTAACATTTTGCATGCCCAAGTATAAAATGCCTTTCCTTCTCCTTTAAACAATTTAGATATTGACCATATTTTGATGTGGCTTATACTTTAATACTATCAAATTCTGATTATTTAAGGTTTGGCATACTAGGCTCAACATCAAGATCAAAAGTAGCATCACTAGTATTTGGAACATAAAACTGCCTGCACCAGATATCAAGGCACAACTCAACAAATTAAAACATAACAAAGTATCCACTTCAAAGGTACAGAGAAGACTCCATGCAGAAGAGCTGAAAGGTCATGAAACAAGAAATGCACTCCAAATGCTCAATTGGAAGAAAAGGTTTTAGGGTTTCAGCTGGTGGGACCATGATATCAGGTTCTCTAGTGGACCCTTGTGTCCCAGTCTGAAACTGTATGCCATTGACCAGGTGAACAAATTAATTTTCAGTTAAGCATGGAGGAGGTGAATTTATGGTTAGAGGTGTCTTTCCTGGTTCCAGAGGAGCTACCACAGTATACTTCAGCACCTTGCCTCATGAGTCCACAAGTCCAAGATTAATTGTTTTACCAAGAATTGTTCCTTTCTTGAAATGTATTACTTGGGAAGCAATATTAATTAGCACTAGACTGGTACCCAATACCCACCCACTGCTGCAGTAGATATGTGTTGGGAATAGGATTGTCTGACAACCTTTTGCATTGTCATATTACATTCTGTTATTGTTGTACACTATGTAAGCCATCATCTTCTTATCCTGAAAAATACATTTATAATCACTCCAGGATGGGACCCTAGGAAGTGTGCCACCAGACTAGTTTGTCTGTAACGTTTTAATGTACTATTACTAATCATTTGAATATGTTTCTTTGGATACCCTATTTACCAGGCAGTGGTCCAGTGGACTAATTCGATTAAGATGACTAAGCTGCAGATGGAGTGTGAGAGGGTTTCTATTGTCCCCTGAGCTGTGACTCCACATGTCCCTGTCCATTTTCTCCCTGACATTAAAGCTTTATTTCAAACACTAAAAAGATTTAGTGGACAAGTAGGCAAGACTTCCATTCACTTGGAGCATCTGCCTTGTTTGTCTGAGCTGAATGGTTAGAATTAGGAACATGGACTGTGCCAAGCAGCACAAAAATAGCTGCCAGACGGAAAACTGCCACCAGTTGTAATAAAATGTACAAGAAGCAGGAATTCTAGTCTACAGATCTACTGCAGCTGTAAAGTCTCTTATGACTTCCCAGTTATATCCTGGATGTTTATCAAAAAGCACTGACAAGCATATGGATGATGCTCTAGACACTTTCTTTGTCCCAGAAAGTTTGGAATTAAATGCTTGCTGGCTTGTTCTTGTCAAGATAGCCTGACAGTCAAGGACAAACAACTACATTTTATCTGTCAATGTACTTTGGATGCGAGATCAGATCCCATTTGTATCCCAAAGAGATAACAAGCTAAGGAAGTACAGAGATTCACAGATAAGTCTACAATAAAATTATGCAAGTTACATGGAACATGAATATATTTGTGCACCAAATGTGTAACTCTGTGCCCCCTGGTGAATTAAGATCTATCTCTATATGCTTTTGTTATTCAAACTATTATACTTGGGTTTAATATCCGATTAAGAACACTAAATGTTGCAGTTCAGCAATAGCTATTTAGCAATAAAAGGAAAGTCTTCTCAGCCAACGATGTAACCCAGTGACAAGCAAAGCTAGGTTTATGTAACGTCTGTTGAACAATTTGTTGTTGAGAGGGCGTTGGGAAGTGTAGTTCTGATACATTTGGAGACACTTTGACTAGCTTTCTGCCCATTAGAATGCAGAATCACCATAGTTCTTTCTGCAGATTCAGACCAAAAAAGATAAACCCTTAAGACTCTGCTGCCTTTTATCCTCATCTGCCCTCCCATCCTAAGGGTCCAGTTTCATTTAGATTTGCTGACACTGCTCCTTTATAAAGTACTTGAGCCAAGGCTTCTCTGCTGTCATCTTATCAATGGAAACCGGGGGAAGGTTTATCCAGAAATGAAGCAGCAGGGATGGTACAATATAAACCATCTCAAATCTGTCTCCTGCCAGGTCCCCCACTGCCCCGGTCCCATAATGCAGTCACTGAGCTTTCTACCAGTTTTCTAGGAACATGTAAGTAAGCACATTCCTCTGTATATTACTCACACCACAGGCACTGAACCTCAGCCTCTGTTTGGAACAGCAACAACCTCCCTGTTCTGTCAGACACAAATACAGCCAGGTCTTTCTTATAATTTGATGAATGAAAGCAATTTCAGGCATTAACTAAATATGTTGTTGCCTCAAATGCCCCCAAATATTAATTTAAGACAAAATAAGCAATGAAAGATCTGAGCTCCAGATACAGCAGGCTTTAAAAGGATACTATTATTCAATGATTTCCCTTGTTTAATACACTACCTCGTCAGCATGCAGACACCCCTTCTAATTATTTTGGGGTAGGCCCTTTCCTGTTTCAGAATCATATTGCAAAATGTACAAAGCAAAGTCTGTAACACATTTACTTGCAGAGAGGGGAGTGGAAGAACCTGATTGGCCTGCACAGAGTCCTAATCTTTCTAACATGTGGAATGAATTGGATGGGCAATGGGAGAGGATCCCCAACATCAGTGCCAACCTCTTACTTGAGTAAGATGTTCCAACATCTAGTGGAAAACCTTCCCAGAAGAACAGAGTAAAGCCTGTTTTAACAGCAAAAAGAGGACCATCTTCATATTGTTATCTTTAGTATTGCATTTCATTGATCTAATTGGCTGAATCCTGTCAGCTAATGGTATCATAGATAAGTACATGAAGCAGAAGAGGGAAGACATGTGCAGTACCAGTTCAGTGTGAACCCCTTTTTTGAGCAACCTGCAAGTTAATGATGGCGACAACTTGCAACACAGAGCAGAGCAAATCCACAGCTTATATGGTGTGTAGCTTCTAAACGAAACATTTACAATAATAAAGATAATTTACAAAAATCTTTTTACATGTGCTGTTTAAATTCATTCAATTGTCCGAAGGTGACCCCCTTTAATGCTATCTAATGTATCAGCCAGTACACCTGATACAGGGAGAGAATTTCACAACTTTGTTGCCCTAATAGTGAAAAAAAACCCTTCCCAATTATTGAGATGGAATCTTTTAGAGATTCCCATAGAGTCTGCTGTAAGGACCCATTGGTTAATAAAGCATTAGAGAGTTTATCATATGGTGGTCCCCTTATACATATACATAATTATATCCCTCATTTAAGCACCCCTTCTCAGGCATAAACTACCCCAACTTGGTCAGTCTTGCATCAGAATTGAGAATTTCTATACACTTTACCAGCTTAGTTGCCCTTCTTTGCACTCTCTCTAAATCAATAATATCATTTTGAGCTCTGGAGACTACAAGGACTCTGAAGTCCTTTTCCATTATGGATTTGCCTAGTGCAGTCCCATTAAGGGTATAAGTGGCTTGGATATTTTTACATGCCAGATGCATGACTTTACATTTATAAACACTGAGTCTCACCTGCCATTTAGCTGCCACAGTACCAGTTTGTCAAGGATACCACATCCTGGATTGACATTCACCCACACGCATCCTCAGTGAATATAATTGCTTACCTTAGACCCTGGGTCAGAGCATTTTCAGGTGACAGGAGTGCAAGCCCAGGGTACTTTTTATCCCTCCGCCATCTGTGCCCATGTCCCAGAGATCCTCATATGCGCAGCATAGTAAAGATTATAACTTTTAAGTTTAAATTATGATTTTTACTTCACTATCTTGGACAGCATAGAGTATCTCTGGAGCATCTGAGAATAACTGAGGTGCGGCAAGAATGGTACCCCAGACCAGCATTAGCTATTGTATTCACTGGGGAGTGTCTAACAGATTGGCACACACAAATATACTTCCTATGCCTCCATGCAATTGTAAAAGGAACTGAGGCCAGATCTACAGTGAGCAGTCCAAATACCATATATAAATGCTCTGCATATATTCAATTAAACACATCACACTTAAGCCCAATCCATTGTTTCCCAAATTAGACTGCTTGATGTGCCCCACTTTTGGCTGCTTTGAGCACACCAAGAGCAGCCACAGAAGGCATCACCTTAAATACCCTGATGTTTCTGCCAGAATCAAAAGATTAGAAATAGTTCAATTGTTGGCTATCAGAAAAATATTTTCCACTCCATTTAAAAAGTCCCATTGCACCATAAAGCAAAAAATAGTCTAGTGAAATCTGAATGGAAGAAAATGCCAATCCCTCAGCTGCATTTAGAGTTTGCAGTCTGTGTGCAAGTTAATTTGCAAATATACAAAATCCACTTTTCTAATTTTCCATGGTGTTTATGTAAACAACAAATTAAGAGATGATTGTGTAAAGATGTTCGTAGCTAGCCATTGTTCCTGTCAAGGCACATGATCTACTATTAACTGGAACATGGCAACACCAGCTACAGAATAGAAAAGATAAAGGCTAGACAGACACAGCCCTCTATGTTTGCTCACAGAAAAAACACAAAGCATTGCCTTTTACATGTATTAACTTAACATACTAGGCATTGATTTACAAATGACAGTTTTGTGGTTAGTGTGCCTTTAACAGTTAGTTACAAGTGTGTAGATCAGGGGCTGCAGCTCCAGTGGTAGTGCCGGCAGGGAGTGTTTGGAAAAGTAGTTCTACAAAAGCACTAATTTATGCCTGCCCCTGATGTAGATCATTATATATACATATTGCACATTGTTGTGGCTCAGTATCACACTGACAACAGACAAAACTTGAACAATGATTACTTATAGGAAATCCTGCATTGAAAATATTCATGTGATCCTAATATTGTTCCCTATGTGCCATTCCAAAGTGTAGCATCAGCTAAATGGGAATCAGTCCAGCAACTGGGCTGCATCTACAGTCTGTGTACTTCATATATTTCTGCTATTAAATGTTTTGGCTTCCAAAGAGCCAAACAGTCTGTTCTGGATATTCCATTAACAATGAGTCAGTGGTTACAGATAAAACTGCTGTTCATTTACCTACATGTCGTTTTGTCTAAATTCAGAAACATCCCAGGGAAACCAGATTTTACAGAACTCCAATTCTAATGTAAGGTCAACAAACACAGCAATTATTATAATATTAGTTTTATTTATAGTGACCGGGGAGCAGGACAGTATCAGTTTTATACACCCATAATGTTTCTATTGTATTAAGCTGCCCTTTACAGTTTTAGAATAAATGAAACCTCGAAATCATTTTTAGTGATCATAAAAGTAATAATGCACCCAGGACCATTTAAAAATTAGAATTGTAATTTTCACTTGGTTTCTGCTCTTTTTCCTCACATTATTTCTGTTTTAATGTTGTAGGGATCCTTATAGAGCCTATAGCAATTCACTTTGGCACTTAAAACAATGCTTTTGGTACAATTTACATAACCTGAACTCATAAAGGTCAGAAAGGTTAACTTTTTTTTAGCAATACCTGTACAAAAGGAGCATAGGAATGTTACAGTGTGCTCCTTGCAAGTCAGAATAAATCAATTAATACAGGCAAGTGTTTTGTTATCCATTTAGTCAAGTCTGGAGAGCTGAAGTGAGTACAAATTCAGATGTTACCTACCTTGGTTGTTTTGTACAATCCCAAAGCTGTGCTGTCTCTGTTCTGCTGCTGGAGACTGGAAAGATTTTGCTTCCTTCCCTGTGTTTAAAAGCAGATCAATGAATCAGCAAAGGGGACGTGTCAATGGGTTAGAGCTCCATCAGTCTCTCCATAAGCACACAACCTAAAGAATGTTATTGTACAGTATTTATACTCTTGGTGTAAGTACTGCCCTCCTCACTGATGCTTGCTTTGCAGTGGAATGTTGATTTCCTGATGAGTAAGTTAATTTCCAGGAGAAACTTAGCTTTCTAACCCACTTTATCATTTTCTCATTAGCTGAAATAGACTGGGGAACAAAGTGTTCATATCAGTCTTTATGCAATCAATGAGTTATTAAATCCTGTGCTACTCGGGGAATAAAAGGGGCAGGGCTGTAGCAGAACCCAGAATTGTTACTTGGCTAACTGAGTGATGTGAAAAGCTGCTGCTATTGGCCTACTCACCTGATGTACAGAGGGCAAGACATTTGCTTGCAGGTAGTGATGCTTTTTAATGAGCATGCCCCAAAGTTTAACAACAGAAATACAGTATATATTAAAGAAAATACATCTCCCATAGACTCCATTAAAAAAAAAAATTTACATTTAAAAAAAATATATATTTCCTTCTTCTCTGTATTAATAAAACAGTACAGGTATGGGACCTGTTATCCAGAATGCTCGGGACCAGGGGTTTTCTGGATAATGGATCTTTCCCTAATTTGGGTTTTCATGCCTTAAGTCTACTAGAAATTCAGTTAAACATGAAATATACCCAATAGGCTGGTTTTGCTTCCAATAAGGATTAATTATATCTTAGTTGGGATCAAGTACAAGCTACTGTTTTATTATTACAGAGAAAATGGAAATCATTTTTAAAAATTTGGATTATTTGGATAAAATTGAGTCTATGGGAGACAGCCATTCCGTAATTCGGAGCTTTCTGGATATCGGGTTTCAGGATAAGGGGTCCTATACCACCTGTACCTTGCACTTGATCCCAACTAAAATATAATTAATCCTTATTGGAAATGGAAGTAAGGAGATCCAAATTATAGGAAGACCCCTTATCCGGAGAGCCCCAGGTACCAAGCATTCTGGATTAATATACAGAATTAATAAGGGATAAGGGATCCTATACCTGTACCTTGTACTTGATCCCAACTAAGATATAATTAATCCTTATAATCATTATTGGAAATGGAAGTATGGAGATCCAAATTATAGGAAGACCCCTTATCTGGAGAGACCCAGGTACCAAGCATTCTGGATAACAGGTCCCATCCCTATATATGTATATATATATATATTTTATTTTTTAATTGTTGTATGAAAACAAGGTCCTTATGTGGAGTCACAGTGAGATATCTTCCTGCAATAAAAACTGCAATTAAAACAAGGTGCATATCTGAATTTTTTGGGACACAAACCTTAAGTATCATCCACTGAAAAAAAGTTTAAGAAGCATTGGGCTAATAGTTAGCATTGACTCAGGCGTGACTTCCTGCCATCTGTTCTGGATTTAATGATCCTAATAGTATTGCCATGAAAAGTGTGTGTAATACTTATCAAATAAAGTAGCAATTATCAGCTTGTTGTGAATCTGGGAAAGGAATGTTTAAATTGCGTGGAGCAATTTGTTAAAAGAACAGTACCACCAAAACATTAAAGTGCTTTAAAGTAATTAAAATTTCTTTTTTGTAGCATCATGTCATGTTATGTTTTCTTACACTAAAACGCCTTGAGGCTCCATACTAAGCCTAACGCAATAATATAAGGGTACATTTCATGTATAAAGTACTATAGTAACATAGTAAGTTAGGTTGAAAAAAAGACACACGTCCATCAAGTTCAACCTTGTCTATATATATAACCTGCCTAACTGCTAGCTGATTCAGAGGAAGGCAAAAAAAAAAACCATCTAAAGTCTCTCCAATATGCCTTGGAGGGGAAAAATCCTACTATGATGTGGCAATGTACATGTATTGATTAATGTGTGATATTGTACACCTTTGTATTTGAAACCTCAAGTTCGTTAAAAACTTTCAGTTAAAACAAATGGTGTAGAGCAGCACTCCATTCTCGGAGCAGACCATATTTTCTGCCCACAATACACCATACTAATTACATTGTACCAGGTAGTAAGGAGCATCATGGGCATAAAATATGGTGCTTTGTCCCAGTTTTTCCCAATTTGCACATTGAGTCTTATTATGAACTGCATATTCTTACAAGTTATACCTTATGGGCCATAAGTAGAGTAGAACACATAGTTAACAATGGCCATATTTTCTAATATGTCTGATGTGGATAATAATATTACTGTGGAATGTACCATTTATACATTTACAGCATACAAGTAAATTCAGCTAGAATCAGTTAGAAAGAAGCTTCATGACATTCTCCCCATCACCAAGTAAAGAAAAAACAGAATCCTGTATGCAGGAAGTGAAAAAACACTCCTTAATACCTGTATGCAGGAAGTGAAAGATATGCCCAAGAATAAATTAATGGAAAAGAAAGAGAAAAAAGAGACACAGAGATTGGCTTTTGTTAGCAAATTTAATGTGGCCAGTAATCATGTACGTAAAATAATTACAAAACACTGGCACATTCTGCAGACGTGTGCTCCACAAGTCCCAGCATTCAGAGAAGTTCCCCTAATGGCATACCAATGAGGTAGAAATCTGAGAGATATGGTCATAAAAGCAGATGTGGGACCTACAAAGATAGGAATACAAAGGTTTTTGGGAACTCCTAGAATGGGAACATTCCCATGCCTTAATTGCGCTAATTGTAATAATATTACAAAAGGAACAACTTTTACACATCCACACACGGGAAAGGTGATTAAAGTTAACAACTTCTATACATGTGATTCAACATATGTCATATATTTAATTAAGTGCCCATGTGGATTGGCATATGTGGGAGAAACAACACAAAAAGTCAAAGACAGGATTAAGCAACATAAGTCTAATATTAGATGCCAATATACACATTTGCCTATTCCGGCACACTTCGTGGAAGCCCGACATACAGTAAGCCAACTAAGATACCAAGTGATTGATAGTGTGGGCCCTCTGAGACGCGGGGGAAATAGAGTGCAACTGTTAAAGAAAATGGAAATGAAATGGATATTAAGATTGGGTACGTTGACCCCTGGGGGACTAAACAGAGAATATACTCCCGAACTATTTATTTGAGATGGTATTTTCTTGTATCGTGCTTTTAATGTAACAAAATGTATTTTTACTATGTATACAATGTTTCTTGATGTATTAGACAATGTTTCAAGTATTAAGCAACTTTTATTGGCTTTGAACTGCTCATACTCATGTATTTTCACTTTTCTTATATTTTAGAAGTATATTGCTCCTATCCTGGAAATTGCTGGTGTCCTGACAAACGTAGACATCCAGAACTCCAGTGACAGAGCAAATATGTGAGTCACACGAGATTTTAAAACTCATCACTACGGATTATAATGTTACAGTAACACATTGTGTTTCACAAAAATGTTTTTTTTAAATGTTCACAGTATATGGGATTTTTATTACGATTTTTATTACAATTTTTAATTCTCACATAATTCTAAATGATTATTAACACAATGGATTATTTAATCTATTCTATTACAAATGTATTGAGCTGTTTTGCACAAATTTTCATGGACACTTTACAGAGACTGCTGGGAATTGAGTCTCTTAATTGGGAGTTGGTGATTAATTGGTAGATCCTCCCTCTAAGCACCTGGCAATCACCTTTAAAAGCACGTATGTTACACATTTTGTTTGGCTTGATAAAGGACTGGAATAGTCCGAAACGTTGCCGTTGTTGCACGAATAAAAAGTTTTTTTCACATATCGGAGTGCTGCTGCAATTGTTTATCCACGTGTAAAGAACCTATGCAGAGAGGAGTTCAGCGTGCACCCGAGACTACAAACAGTGAGTTGTGTGAGTGTGGCACTTTACCTTTGACTTTGTATAGAAAAAACAGAATCCTGCACTGGAAGTGCTGCTAATAGTGTGTGATGATACTATCTGGCTTTATTATTTTTCTGAAGACTAAGATTTGGAATGGCTGCTGTAGTGAAGATATAAATACAGTAATACATGGTTGTACTTTGCATGTTAACTTTTAAGAGGTGGTCCCAAGCAGAAATGCTTCTTTCAAACAAGTCCAAGAAACGTCTCCCTGGGATGAAATGTGGAATGAATAAGAACACATCTGGATAAGTGAAGTCATATAAATAGTACAAGTAAAAACGTCTACTCTGCAGAAAAAAAATAACAGAAAGAAAAGAAATAGAATTAACTTGATTCAGAGCTTATAGTAAAGCAGAAGGTACAAGAGAAATCACCAAGCATAGAATTCAAGTAGAGGTACATAGAAATAAAGGTGCCTTGTGCGTATATTCAGTGCAGTGCAGCAAGGATTTCCATTGTTTCACACTACTGTTTTGGACTGAAGTAGTTGAGCCCACTGGTAAGCTTCTATGACCCCCCCCCAACTGCCACAGATCCGATGCACAAATATCTCCCTGGTCACTACAGTCAAGGTTCCTTTCCCCTTCCAACAGTACCATGGTAATTGGATTGTTGGGGAATGGGGCATAGGACCAAGACCCACCAGGATTTTGCCTGACATCGTGGTAGGTAGTAAGACATGCTATGATATACAGGTATAGGACCTGTTATCCAGAATGCTCGGGCCTGGGGTTTTCCGGATAACAGATCTTTCCGTAACTTCATACCTTAAGTCTACTAGTAAACATTAAATAAACCCAATAGGCTGGTTCTGCTTCCAATAAGGATTGGAATAAGGATTAATTATATCTTAGTTGAGATCAAGTACAAGATACTGTTCTATTATTACAGACAAAAAGGAAATCATTTTTAAACATTTGGAAATGGAGACAGGCTTTCCAGAATTTGGAACTTTTAGGATAACAGGTTTCTGAATAACGGATTCCATACCTGTCCTGTAATATCATCTATGTGAGTTTTTTTGCTTTTATGGGATTATAGGCAAGGGAATTGCTAATGACCCAGCCAAAATGTTGACTTTCTTGTTACTTTAATGCTAAGTAAGGTATTGTGCTGTGTTAGCAAGTCAAAAGACTCTGGTTGCACCTCAGTCATCAAATTGTGCCATAGATTTACAATTGGGTTTAAATCAGGGATTTGGCTCCGTCATTATATGAGGTCCATCTTGCATTTTAGATCACTGCCCTGGTGATAAGAGAACTTTTTTGCAAATGCATTCGATTTGAGGCAACAGGTTCCTTTGTAGTATTTCCCTTGTATTTTTGCATCATCCAGTCTTCTGTTTGCTTTAACAAGATGGCCAGTCCCTGACAATGAAAAGCAGCCACACATAGGGTTACAACCTTTAAAGCATACTTCCGAACTGTCTGATTTTTCACAGGACACTCCCAATTTTGATACAAAAATTTCCTGTGTTTCTCTTTGATCTCCTGCACTAACACCAGAAAAGTTTCTGAAATGTAATTAAATAAGAGGCTTTTTGGCACAGAGCCTAGAATACTTAGCACCTGCACTTAGATAAAATTGTAAGCAGGTCTCTTGGGAGAACTGAGACTTTCTGCTTAAAGGGCAATTAACCTTCATTAGTAAAACTGTAATAACACAAAACTTGACCCTTAATTCCCCAGAAATGTGTTCAAACTTTCATAACCTGCCAAATTTTGTTAAATAGATACGGTAATTACTGAGTGGGGCATTGCCAATTTTTTTTGTCACACTACGAATGACAGATCTTTTTGTCCCTCTTTCTACTTTTCAAATGTTGTGAGGTATGTTGCCAGCCCATGAAGTGGAGGGTGAGCGGAACCAAGAAGGGACGGGGGCCATGACATGACGAGGGCAAGGTTATGATGCAATTTGGGGGTGGAGCTGGCAAACTGTCATAGGTGAGATGAACGGGAATTATAGAGCAAAATTGGGGTGGATCAGGGGCAGACCAGAGGCAGAAAAAATGGGGTTTGCCTATTTACCGACAAGTACATAGCTGTTGAAATTGCAATACCTGCCCCGTCTCTGGCTCATATTTTACCTGCTAGACCGATGAAAAACCAGCTGGGTGGCAACCATAGCCACAAAGCAACATACCACCACCACCTTACTTCACTGTGGGGAGTGTTAGGTTGAAGACCCATGGAGCTACTTGTCACGGCTACAAAAATAGACAATGCTGAAAACTATTATAATTGTCTCTACGTGTGTTTTAGAAGAGGCAATCTCAGTGTTGTCTATGGCAGAGCATTTCTGGCATTTAATAGTTGTGACAAATAGCAGCTACTAAGAAGCTCTGTGTGACTTCAACCTTATATAGATATGTGCCAGATATATTTCTATATCAGATAGATATCTTGTGCTTGAATGGCTGCCCCCATGGCTACAAAGCCGCTTGTTTATATAAACTATAGTTGTGTTTATAAAGCAAAACACACCTGTTTTACCATGGTGGGTCAACAGAACATCATATTCTCAATCCTTTAAAACACTTAATTTTTTTGGTGTTACTGTTGAGCATGTGAGGGTCACAGACATTTTACAAGATGGTGACCCACTGTGACAAGTTTAAAGTTCTGGATCATTGCTGCTATTAAGAAGCTGAAACTTTATGCTGCTGCAATAAGCTCAGTATATAAAATATGGCTTTTTAAACCATATTCATTATTAGGGTTTAATTCCTCCCATGTTTTTTATGTTGGTGTACTGAAAACGGTTGTTATTACGATAAAATCATTTAAGATTTGCCTATACCAGTGTAAAGACAGCTTATATTACCAAGTTATCCAAGAGGAACCAGATGGCAAACACACTATAAATAATTCCCATTGCAGCTGCTTAGTCTACAGGAATAAATAGAGTGGACCGTGTATTCATATTATAAACTACATAAAACTAACTAAAAGTGATTAAACAAAACAGAACATTGTTTAGGATATTCAAATCCCAAGCTCCTTGGATACATTCTAAAAGAAAAAAGTTTATATAAAAAAAAAAAACATTGGCACTAATGTCTTTCTGAGATGTAAGAGAGGATCCGGGATGTCTTATCTATAAAAATGCTTCCTGAAATCTCTCGAACCATATTTGACTAGAATGGAAATTTAGTGTCTGTGATAAAGTTCCAAAGTGCTGACATGGAAATGATCAGAGTTTCCTTTCTACAATGTTCAGTGCATAAGCGAATGGAGCCACTTCTTATGCTGTAATGGGAACTGTCTGGGTTTCTGCTCATCTCTGCAACAAACAAGAGCCTAATCTGCTGCATAATATTTAGTCTCTATCAAATTAACCCCCAACCCAAATTTCTATATCCTTACACAGATCTATTTTCTCTCCTCCCGTCTCTCACTTTCTCTGATTTCCCCCTCCTCCTGTGCCTTTATACAATAATCTTTTTGCTTTTGTGCGCTCCCTTTTGCTAGAATTGCATCCCCTTGTACAGATGCTAAAATCTATCACCATGTTCGGTCCAATCCCATCTAACTTGAAATAGCTCAGCTTTTAACCTGTAGCACTTCCTACTGAAGCATATTGTACCTACCCTATAATTTGTTCTTATAATAATTGTTGATTGTAACTTCTTCATAGCATTTACCTTATCATAATAGTTTGTACTCCAAGATACAACGGAAGAGTATATTAAATTCAACCGGCAGCTCAACCTACACTAAGGGGGTTATATTTATCAAAATCCAAATTTTTCTGATAACTTTATTTAAAAAAGTCAGAGCAAACTAGAATCCACAATTGACTTTAATTATTATTATTATTAAGTATGATTTAATCGGATCAGGGAAAAAATCGATAAAATCAAGCTAATATAAAAATAAAATAAATCCGAATTGAAAGATTTTTTTTTGGATTTTTTCTCGAATTGCTCAATTTTCCGGCCTTTTTTCTGAGAAGTCAAATTTTTTTGGATTTTTGCCCGACATAATCAGATTTTGGGGCTAATTCCAGCACAGACCACAAAAACATCCAAACAGGATAGGGACCTGTCCCATTGACTTAAATACAACCTCAGCCGGTCTGAGATGGAGGATTTTTGGATTCAGACTTTTTCCAACCTTGGGGTATAATAAATCTCAAAAAGAATTTCCACTACAAATTCGTATTTTGTAGTAAAAAAAACCTCATATTTTTCGAGTTTTTTTGCATTTGGACTTAACCATTAACCACCTTAGTGAATCGGAATTTAGTACAGTAAAATATATCATTAAATTCATGGCTGGATTCATTGGGGCAAAGTGACTTATGCTGGCGAAAATTCGCCAGCGTGACGTCATTTCGGAACTTCGCTGCGTAAATTCGCTAGAGAAGGAGATAGACTCTTGCGCTACTTTGCACTCTAAGGCCAGGCGAATTTTTGCTCTGGTGAATCACTAAGATGCGGATTTTACTGAACGTTACCTCTTGCGCCAGACTTTACTTCGCCACCTCAGACCAGATGAAGTGCAATAGAGTAGACAGGACTTCCTCAAAAAAAGTTGAACATTTTGCTAATTCACAAAAACGCTGCCTTCTTTTCCTTTTTTCAGGGTGATAGCCTGCAAAAGTGCGTAAATTTTTTTTAGGGTACCCGGCTTCCCCCCTACATTTCCTTACATATGGCACATAAACTATACAGTGGGCTCATGTGTAGGGCAATATAACACCTTTATATAATTTTATTAAGCTTCCCTGGCCTTGTGTAGTGTAATATATTTGCTGCAACATATACGTCCATTGTACTTTAACTGCACGCCGTATGCAAATTAGCCAACGATAGCGTAACTTCGAACTGCTAATCGTATTATCGGTAGTGCAACTTCGCAAGCATTCAGTACCCTGTGCGCAACTTCGAATCTTCGTGAATTAGCGTTGTCCAGGCGAATTTTTGACTGGCGAAGAGTTGCAATGTCAGTGAAACTGTCGCAGGCGCAACTTCGGAGGTAAGTACATTTGCCCTATTATGTGGCGGATGAGCCTAAAACTGACCTAACTGTCCCAATAGTAATGAGTGTCCTAGTAATGAGCATATAATAGTGTACATGATATACTGCAGTTCATGCACAAAGAATTTCATTCTGTACGTAGCCTGCTAGCTTTGTAGCACAAGTCTGTCTGTTTATGAGCGTATATTTGAGTCATGTGGGCGTATTTTAAACATTCTGTTAACACAGGGAGTTTAAGTATGTGGATATGTTTCCTTTGAGTTATCTTTAACAAGTCCAACAGGAGTTGTGGCCCAGCAGATACAGACCTGCTCTTCCTCTTCATAAGTGCTGCAGAGAAAACATTTATGGGCCACGATATAATCAGGACAAACTTCCTCCAAAAATGATTGTAAGTTATAAATGTTTCAAAAATTATCAGCGGTATAGGATCCGTTATCCGGAAACCCGTTATCCAGAAAGTTCCGAATTACGGAATGTCTCCCATAGACTCCATTTTATTCAAATAACCCAAATTTATAGAAATTATTTCCTTTTTCTCTGTAATAATAAAACAGCAGCTTGTACTTGATCCAAACTAAGATATCCAATCCAATGAATCCTTATTGTATACAAAACCAGCCTTGGGTATATTCAATATTTACGTGATTTTCTAGTAGACTTATGGGGGCAAATTTACTTACCTTCGAAGTTGCGCCAGCGGTGGCTTTGCTGCACTTCGCTGCACTTTGCCAGGTGTAGACTCATCAGGGCTGCACAAATTCACAAAGATCCGAAGTTGCGCACAAGTTACTGATCATTTGTGAAGTTCCGCTATCGATTTTATGATCAGTGGTTCGAAGTTATGCTAGCGAAGGCAAATTTGCATACGGCGTGCAGTTAAAGTACAATGGCCGTATATGCAGCAACAAAGACATTACACTACAGGCCAGGGAACCTTAATAAATGTATTCTAATGCCCTACACATGTGCCCACAGTATAGTTTAGGTGCCATATGTTATCAAATGTAGGGGGGAAGGAGGGTACCCTAAAAAAAAGTATATCACCCAATAAAAAGTATAAAGA
The DNA here is from genome assembly GCF_017654675.1 of Xenopus laevis. NCBI lineage: Eukaryota > Metazoa > Chordata > Amphibia > Anura > Pipidae > Xenopus > Xenopus laevis. The sequence continues at coordinate 93,197,393 of NC_054380.1, read as the reverse complement.
TGCCAGTGTTTTTTTGGGAAAAAATGTCAACAATTTTTGGACCATCCCTATCTGCTCTATTGCACTTCGTCTCGTCTGAGATGGCGAAGTAAAGTCTGGCGCAAGAGGTCATGTTCACAAAAATCCACAACTTAGTGAATTAGCGTAGTTACGTCCCTTCGCCAGAGCGCAACTTTGCCTGGCGTAAGGGTGCAAAGTAGTGCTAGAGTAGGTCGACTTCGCTAGCGAATTTACTCCAGCACCCATTAGTAAATCGGCAAAATGACTTCACTTCAATTTTCGCTAGTGTTAGCCACTTTGCGCTTTAGTAGATTTGACCCATGGTATGAAGATCCAAATTACGGAAAGATCCATTAACCGGAAAGCCCCAGGTCCCGAGCGTTCTGGATAAATGGTCCCATACCTGTATTGTATTGTTTATAACTTTTCTTTAATTGACACAAAAAACAGAAAAAGAGCATAATTTGAAGCCACAGATATGTGTATATACATTTCTATATATGAGTGTATTGTTAGGTCTGTATAGGTAAGCGTGTGTGTGTGTGTATAGAGAGAGAGAGAGAGAGAGAGGGAGAGAGAGAGCTTTGCGAGGAGTTGAACTTGAAGGACTTTTATCTTTTTTTGACCCAAACTAACCATTTGAATATCTAAACAACCCCCTGATTCAGCAAATTGAGCACAGCCTCAGAGATAAACTGTACCTATTAGATGTTTCTATGTGACTATAAAATGGAGAGATTCATTGTTATTCCAGTTCAGCATGTGGGTAGAATATACAGCAACCAAACACTGCTGCACAGACACAATTTCTTTCTCACCACTAGAATCTGCCTTTGATTTTAATATTAAAGCCTTGGGGATTTGGCCCTCTCTTCTGTAGTAATAACAAACAGCTGGACTAATTCAGAATCATCATTTCCAGAAATGAAATCTTGTTTGGACTGCCAGAGACAAAATAGCCTGAGAATATGCTGAGACTACAATTAAGTCTTCATCATTAAGCGCCCAAGAAACCAACCTAACAGCTAAAATGCCATTTGCTACTGACTATATTAGCAGTCCAACAACATGATTCAGATTATGAAGCCATGTCATTACACACATGGGGTGATATAATCTTGCTTCTGCAGGCCTGGACTGGCAATCTGTGGGTTCTGGCAAATGCAAATGCTGTAAAATCCAATAGAAAGTGACTATTAAGTGGGCTGGTGAGGGCTGTTTGGTCCTCTATGTACTTGGAATGTCAGGGCCTATTTTGAATCCCAGTCCAGACCTGGAAGATGTTACCACTGGAGGGTTAGATTGAACAAGTTCTGTTATGCAGTAAATATACAGTATGAATGTCCTGCCCAATGTAATTCCAATAAAGGTTACGTACTTAACCAATCGCTTGTGATTCTGCATGCTTATAATAAAGCACATGCCAACAGTAAATAGAAACTGAAAACTGATGTTAGACATACATTAAAAACCCCATTTTGCATTTTTTCAGGGGCCCAGAAAAACTGGTGTAAAATCCAGGAAAATGGGGGGAAATCAGGGAAATGTATTCTGCATAATATATAGGTGGGACCACAAAAGAACAATGTAAAATGAGGGGAAACTTAAAATCAGTGGATGTAAAATTGAGCTTCCACTGTAAGTCACTTCAATCACTGCCATCAAAATGAATGTACTACTCGACATGAAGCACCTTAGAGGGATGCAGATTTACCAGTCAATTTAGCTCCACATCATCTGTTTTCCCTGTAGTCAGTTGTGTGTAAAACCGCTTTCATTAAAAGCCCTGGTGTCAAAACGCACACTTCCACATACGCCACTCAGTCTTTCCTTCCCTTTATTCTGAATCAGGTGCTGCTGCGCCTATAGACACAAGGGAGCTGGCACCACCTCCTGACCAAGAGCAAGCTCCCAGGTTCCCACAGTTCCCTGAATTAATCGGCACAGTGCAGTTGCACCAAAAGAGTAAGGCACACATTTGCATGTCAAGCACTAGAAATTCCACAAGACAGACTTTGAAAATATTCAGTGCAACTGCACCCTAAGTGCATATGCAATTGAGTAAATTGTGGCAAAATCAGTGAGGCACAATTTACACACTTTACGCACACAAGGATGTGGAAAACCTTTCATTGTGGGGAAAAAAAACATGTCAATTGCACTTTTGGACATTAAAGGGGAACTCAACACAAACATAACTTAAGCTTTTTGAAAAGTAAACATAATTTCAGGCAACTTTGTAATATACATCAATTAAAAATTATCATGGTTTTTAATGGTTTCTGACAGTTCCTGAAGCCTAGCCCTCTGCTCTTCTGCTGATCTGTCTGACTACTTTGCTGAGCTGGCTGACTACTGTTACTTTGTCCTCAGCCTGCAACGGAACTTCACTGTGCAATGCATTGTGGGTTATGTATGTAACACCTATTTGGGCCATACGGGGTTAATTCACCAGCTAGTGCACTAGAGCATGGGTTACACGTGACTCTAACACTTCAGGTTAGGGCCTTCGCTATATGGAAGATTAAAGGTGTGGTGTAGTGTAACTACAACTCCCACAGGCTACTGTGCAATAACAAAAGACTTGGTTTATTTAACTATGCACGAGGCAATTGACATCAGGTTTCTACTCACGCAGGAGTTGAGGCAACAGCACATAGAGAGATCATACAGATCTGCAGGCAGGCTCACCTAGAGTGACACAGGCTGACACTCCCAGGGGACAGACTTGACAGGTATCCCACTTCACCTCTGCGACATATTCTGGTAGTGGTCTCTGGATCAACCTCAGGGCAATCATCTCTCCTGATTCCCTCTCCACTGGGATTCCTGTACTACAGACAATATGGCCTGGGAGAGATACCTCCAATCTATCACTCCTGCACGGGGTTGCCTGGTCCCCGACTTGGACACATGCCTTCTTCTGGGCCTTCTGTACTCAGCCCCTCTGAGCACATCCAGCTGGATCAGCATCCAGAGGCAAAGAGGAAGAGGCCACTCCTTACACACACTATAGTGCAGTGTAGCAGGAAGCTGTCACACCTCTCCTGGTAGATCACTCTAAGAAAAAGGTGGGGGCCTTAAAGCTGCAGGGCAGATTAACCCATAGGGGCCCCTACATGTAGTTCCTGCATGCTGTCTGTAAGCTGTGGAGGTTGCTGCAATTTGTAACATCAGTGTTTAGTCCCTCCTCCCCTGCCAGGATTTCAAATGATGCAGAAAGAGAAGAACTGTTAACCAGCTGGATTTCAGCATTGAAAATTACATTTATTTATACTTTTAGAAGAAACAGGTATCTGTGATGGTATATTAGGGGTTTCTGTGTTATGCCTCTTTATCAAATTTTGGTTTGGAAGCCGGAGTTCCCCTTTAATGAGCCCTAATGTGTGCAGTTGGGGAACTGATAGATATGTGATTGCAATGATACAATAGGTCCTTTAGAAACTCAGTCCTCCGGTTGGCCCACTCCATTTCTGGATAGTCAATAATTCCCTCAGGAAGCATCATGTGGTACAACGATGAAATCACAGGAAAGCAGAATTATTACTAAGCTGAATGTAAAAAGTTGCAAAATTCAAATAATTCCTGTAACTGAATCCACTTTAAAAAAAAAATCACAGTTTGTAGTTTTTATTTGTTCTTTATATATTTTTTTTTTTTTAATAAACATAAAATAACTGCTGTCATTAATCTATGATTTCTAAGATTGTGGGCAGCAAATGCCAGTTCCACATCTATTAACATGTTCATGTCCAGCACTGGTGGTTTTATACTGTAACTACAAGCTAACATGCAGTGGGCACTAATCAAAGTATTCTCATTGGATGGATTTATTTGTTGGTTTTCAGCATAATGGGGAGTGATTGGTGGATCAGAGAAGTGATCATGCATTCAAGGACCTTTTGTTTTAAAATCCTACTTGCCAGCAAGCCCCCTTCCCCCGGTAACCAATGGCTTAATAATTGGGGCTACCTGGATAGAGAGGCCTACTAACATAGTAGTATGGGGCCCTGTGATTCCTGATGGTGGACCTGAAAAATAAGCTTAAAAAGTGCAAGTGTGTCTCATTTTGGAAAACATTTCTACTTCCTGACACAGATGAATATTCAATGATCTGTATAAGAACAAAGTTGTGAAAAGGTCACTCTTATAGGGGTAAATTTATCAAAGAGTGAAGTTCTGCCACTAGAGTGAAATTCCGCAGCTCTCAATTCATTTCTATGGGATTTTGAAAGGCGTATTTATCAATGGGTGAAAGTGAAAGTTCACCCTTTGATAAATACGCCTATAAAAATCCCATAGAAATGAATGGAGAGTGGCGGAATTTCACTCTAGTGGTGGAATTTCACTATTAACTTCACTCTTTGATAAATATACCCCATAGTCCGTGAATAAAATATTGACCACAGACAAAGCAGCTATGGTTCTTGAATGTGTCTGTAGAATGTTCGGAATCCCTAGCTTTTTTTTTTGTCGCATTAGATTTTCCGACGGCAAATTTTCACCGCAGTTTCGAGAACATATTTGCTACAAATCCATGCCTGCTGAATTTATTCACCCATCACTCCTGAAGTGTGTCACCTTTTCTTGCCAGTTGTTCCCATACAATTATGTGGACCACAATGAAAAGACAATTAGATTAGAAAATGTAATTCTTAATTACTTAGAATTATTTTTGCTACCCAGGCTGACTTTTGGAGTAGCAACTCCCTGCAGCTCCCAGTAGAGCAATTGTTACATGGACTCTTTCCTCCCAGGTGGGCCCTCACTTTACTGTTATTAGGAAGGATTAACTACGCTAATTCCATAAAGAACTTCATCTTACAAATCCAGTGGTTCTTAAAAACATATGAAATTCTTTATTGATTGAATAGATGCACAATCTTTTTGACTGGCGCTGATTGGATGTTACAAACATCTTTACATTTACTTCAAATACCCTCAGATGGTACTCTTGCTTTTAGCTTTAGTGTTCAATGCAACCCAGAGGTAACACCTAGAAGCACATTCATTAAAGGTCGAATTTCAAATTCATGTAAGTTTTTTTAACTCTATAACATTTGAATTTAATAAAAAAATCGAATATCTTAAACTCAGACTAATTTTACCGACTCAAAAACTTGAATCAAATTTGAATCGAATTTGACTAAACTCTATTCGAGTTCTTTTGAAAAAACTTGACAGGAAGGCTACTAACACGTCCAAATCCGAAAACCTCTCCTATTGACTTATACGTGGACTCAGCAGGTTTTAGGTGGTGAATAGTCAAATTCGAGTTTTTTAAAAGGGCCAGAGTGTGATAAATCTCAAAACTCGATTTCGAATTAAAACTGGAATCAAGTTTGGATAATTCACAAATTGAATTTGAGCGTTTTGACCATAAAATATATATTATTATTACTGCCAAGCTGAATGCAACAGAGCAAAAGTGAAATAAGATGGGTCCCAGCTAAATAAACGGAGTAGTTACTCCTTTCCTGAGCCAGCTGCTAAACACTTGTATGGGATTCATAAAGCAGAGTGCATGAAGTATGGCCTCCCTGTCACCCTCTGAGAGATCTGAAAAGCCTTCCAGATGTTTTCCCTTAAAATGCACCTGGGCTGCAAACTCTAGTACCTTTGTTTTGGAGCGTTTTTCATTTTCAAGGCACGTAATCTCCATAATGGAATATTTTCTCAGTAGCAAGTATTATAAGCATGCAACTTAATGGCACAACTGTATGTATTTCATAGTAAAATGTTTTTATTAATTAAGCATGGACTCAGGTTTTTATAAAATGTAGTATAACATTTTTGGCATATTTGCGTCTAGCCACACTCTCCAGATGTAATAACTGAGATATGAAAGCTCTGGCAATGATCAGAGATATACTGTATAAAGAAAATAGTCAGGGATTCAGATGAACATCAGATGGTAAGGTTGCCATATTGAAAGCCTCATTCCAGGTCTCAGAAGTTTCTTTGTGTGTCAATTGGTCATGCTTCAGCCATAAACCAGTCTTTAAGCAGCCTCTGTTGAAGATATAATCATCCTTTGGAAAGTCTGACCATCAAGGCTTACATAGCTATGGCTGTCACTTGTTGCCAGGTCCAAGCAAGACTTTCTAGGCAACTCCAGTGAAAAGAGGGACCCAATTTCTAGCCAGCCATTTGGAGTTTGTGTAAAAGTCATCAGAATAAAAAACTATTGAACTCCAGCTTAATCTTGAACTTGTATAGGTGTAGGTGGATATTATACAGAATGCTTGGGACCCGAGGATCCAAATAATGGATATTTATGTAATTTGGATCTCTACATTAATCATTTAAACATTAAATAAACTCAACAGGATTGTTTTGCCACCAATATGGATTAATGCAGCGTAGTTGCCATGTTTTACTGTTTTATTATAATGAAAAGGAACATCATAATTTTTCAGTTATAAATATTTGCTTAAAATGGGCTCTAGGACAAATACCTTCCTATAATTCAGAGCTTTCTGGATAATGGATTTCCAGGTAATGGATCCATACCTGTACCGGCTTTGTACTTTATTGAATTGTACTTTTTCACTTATACTATAGATGTTTTTCTGGAAATGTTATTGCTGTTGCACTTTCAATACAAAAATCATGCTGCTTGTTGCTTTAATCGAGAAGGAAAGGCTTGGCACCCTTGGGGTGCCAAATGTTAGGCACAGCCAAGTGATTGTATTGACTCACCTGAACCCCCGAACCGGTGCTCCTATCAGCAGAAAACTGCACCGGCCGGGGGTTATACCAGTGAGCACCACAGAGCGATACTCTTCTGGCCTCTTCTGTCTTCAAATTTCCGACTTTTTAGTTAAAGTTCGACTTTTCATTCTACTGAATCTCTTAATCTCCCATTCGAATTAAAATTTGAGTTGGTGGTTTAAAATTTGACTGTGTGAGCTTTGACCAATGAAACAATTTGAAAATTTGAAGTCAAATTTATCATTCGGAATCGGACTTAAATAAATCTGCACCCTAATCAGAACTTTCAATTTAAAGAAGAATTGAATAGGATTAAATTAATTCAAATTGATCATTTTCAATTGTTATTGGTTAAAATGTCTTTAAATTGGAATAAAATCCTTCTCTAAGTGATTTAAAGTGGCTAAAGCAGCATTTTCCATTTGACCAACACATACTATCTTTGCAGAGTCCCTTATCACGTACCGATTCTGTTCGCTGAAATGGACATTAGGAGTGTCTCTGCAATATGTTGGGCCTGATAAGGAGTAGCACCTATCAGATGAAGTGCAGGGGAGGGGATGCATCCTAGTATTAATGCACTCTATGCTGTGTATACATCAAGCTTATCATTACAATTAGATTACATTTGTACCATGTTCTTTACCATACATATTATATAAAATTTTGTGAAGCATAAAAATAGCACAACTTAAGACACAAATGCTGAAATAAAATTTGCATAACAAAAATGAAGATTTTGTATAAAAGACGGAGCACAATTTCTGGCACAAAAATATTTCTGCAATAAGTCTATACCTACAATGCACACTTTTTCCCCAATGTTAGATGGTTTGCTAATTAGTTTGCAAGGTTATAATAAATTCAGGTAAGGGAAAAATTGTTCACACACTGCATATTTTTCCCAATAATAACATTTATTACATTGCACTATATAGACTATGCACAAATATTTAAATAAGGCATGCTTGTGTTTATTTCAGACCTTGCACAGGGGACAGAACATTCTCTTGCTGGAATTTCCCAACATCAGGAAAAATAGGAAACTTATCAGCTTAGCAAATAGCCGTAAGCAGTCTGGTTGCTCATGCAGGACTCATACCAAAAAATACCGGGGTTTCAGAGATAACCTGTTATTAAAAGAATTCCAGAAAGCATGTGTTATTCCTGTTTCACAAGAGTGAGAATTGTGCTGTTACTGGGAGCACAAAGCAGCAATAGGAAACAGGACTGGAATACAGACAGGATGGCAATACTCCAGCTCCATGTGCGGATTGAAATGACAGTGACTCAGTGGCCAGCTCCTGTTACAAGAGGTTGAGTTGAGTCCCACTTGGCAAACAAATAAGTGCTAAGACCATGTCTCCACCCGTACTTAAAAGCTGGGAAAACTTGGTTGCCAGTGTTTTATATGATATATTTTCTTAAACTTTTCCTGTAAATTATTCGGTCAAGACTTTATCATTGGTATTTTTCCAGCAACAGCAGATTCCCATCAAATATTTGCATTTTAGCCTTTTTTTGACCAGATATGGAAGTGTTGCACTGGGTAAATGAGAGGTTTCACTTGCTTGTGAGACAACACTTTCCAGCATGCACTGTTTCATCTTTATTAAAGAAATATTGGTTAGAAAACAACTTCTCCACATGGCATATTGAACTTGTGCTTTGGGTTAGACATTGTGTTGGTTTCTTTAGGCAGCCAATGGAGCCCTTGGGAACTGCACTAAATATTGCAAGAATGATGGGGTTCAATGCACTTTAACCATCATTCTGCTGCCTAATGGCTCACTGGATTTAAGGGGAATAAAGTAAAAGATTAGGCCAGGGCACAAAGAGAAAAGAGTGGGAGGTTGACAAAGTGATTGGCACGGGGGGTTTAAAGCAGTTTATAATTGCCTTCATGGGCAGCCAAAATGATAGGAAAAAAAGGCTTATTGATTTTGATAACAGCAGTGTGGGTTGGACAAGGGGAGTATTGTAAAAAAAAAGTAGATTCCCATGCTCTTTCCTTACAAATAAGTGTAAACAAGCAGCTTCCTTATTATACAACCTTAAACAATACATTTTATGTGGTATACTATACATAAATATGTAAGAAGTAATGTGCAGGTGACACAATAGGTAGTACTGCCTACTTTCAACTATCAAGTCGTAGGTCTGATCCCATTCCCATCAGGACCCTATTTTCAAGAACATTTCAGGTTGTATTACTCCCCATTTCTGTGTGGGTCTCCTTTGGGTGCTCAGGTTTCCTTTCCCCAAAAAATATACAAGCAGGTTATTTGCCTTGTGACAGAAACATACTCAAGAAAACATTTTTTTCACTTTTTTTATTCACTTAAAAATTTGAATGTTGTGTATTGCTTTTCAAAAGAGCCATCCCACAATATCGTAGTATTGTTTTGAACAGTATGTTGTAGCAGAACTCACGGCACTTTCACAACCAAAAGGAAATAATCACACTGCTCCCAGAATTAGAAACACACATTGCTAATATCTATTTCCCAATACAGATTTAGCTTTGTATTTAACTTCCTGATTCATGTTTCTTGGAAAATAATTATTCACTACCTTCCATTACCGTCACATCAACATTTCATAAAAATCCAATCACAGTGGTCTTTTAACCTCACCTTATTCTGCTCCATAAATGTGTCATTTACCCCCATTGAAAAGGCCTAATTTCATTGTCATACAGATATACATATATATATAAAACAGACAACCAAATGTTCTATCAATTAGGAGAAGTGGAACGTATCTAAGACATTAGTACAATTTCCCATCACAGGGTGATAAAATAATGTTTCAGGAATTGTCAAAAGGAGTTAATAAAAAACAGACATGTTATAATGCACAGAAAACAAGTTTGCATGTATTTGGAAGCCTTGGGCACTCCAAGGGTTACCATAAGGCAGATACAAAGGGCACAGTAGCAGGGACAGGGAGGGCAGGGAACCACATGACTTAGTAGTGCCCCTCCTCTCCGCATACAAAAAAATATGTCAGTGACTCAAATGACACATTTAAAGGAAACATATTGTATGAAAAAACAAGAATGTGCCAGTTCATTATACTATGTTAAATAAAGGAGAAAGGTGTTTCAAAAAGTAGTGTTTTGATGTATTAAAAAATTCTACAAAAATCCTACTAGTCCCGCCCATCTGTTCCACTTCCTTCTGCTTCCTTTTCCAGTGGCAGCACTCAGCACACTGCAATGTAGCCGAGGAACCAATCAGCAGCTAGGTCGACCTGGTAGGGAACTGAAGCCTGTCTTTGCTTGTGTGACTGCAGGGCTGTGACTGGCTATTTCCCTCCTACTGTGTTTCTAACAGGGACCATTAGGACTCGCCCACCATTTGAAACACGGGCAGTGATAGGGTTGCCACCTGTCCAGTATCCACCTGGACATCCCAGTTTTTGGAATATAGAATCACCCTAATCTTGTAAGCAATAATAAATAATATATGGTGCTGGTTTTACTTTGGGCTAAAAATAAAATTATCTTCAAAAATGGCCCCTTTATTGCCACTCCCTGTAGATCTGCTATGTTCCCTGTCTAGGGTTGCCACCTTTTCAATTCTGTGAATCCGGCAGGGGGAGGGATGGATGGTCCGCCCCTAATTTGAAAATCTGGACAGGACATTGTAGTTAATGCCATAGCATCAGCCAATCGATGATCGCCATGTCATCCACCCCTCCCCTGATGTCACCAGCCCCTCCCCTGACATCACTTACCCACCCCCCAACATCATCCGACCCCAATGCCATCCTCCACGCCCCTTGGCCGGATTCACATAATTCAAAAAGGTAGCAGATCTACAGGAAGTGGTAATAAAGGGGCCATTTTTAAAGATATTTATTTTTAGCCTAAAGTAAAACCAGCACTATACATTCCAACCTGTAATTTAAATGTTTCTTAATCTTATTTGATGCAATGGATCTGCACAAAATGTCTAAGCTGGTGCGATGAAATGAGAAAAAAAAATATATATATATATATATAAATAAAAAACCGAAAATTGTCATGTGCATATGTATTCACCCCCTTTGCCATGAAGCCCCTAAAAAATCCTGGTGGAACCAATTACCTTCAAAAGTCACATAGTTACTGAAATGAAGTCCACCTGTGTGCAATCTAAGTGTCACATGATCTGTCAGTATAAACACACCTTTTCTGACATGGTACCACAACAAACCTGCCAAGAGAGGGCTGCCCACCAAAACCAAAAAGGAGGGCATTAATTAGAGAGGCAGCACAGAGACCAAAGGTAACCCTGAAGGAATTGCAGAGTTCCACAGCAGAGACTGGAGTATCTGTCCATAGGACCACAATATGCCATACATTCCATAGAGCTGGGCATTATGGAAGAGTGGCCAGAAAAAAGCCATTACTTAAAGTTAATAATAAGAAGGCATGTTTTGAGTTTGCCAAAAGGCATGTGGGTGCTCTAGTCAGATGAGACTAAAATTTAACTTTTCCGCCACCAAGGAAAATGCTATGTCTGGTGCAAACTCAACACATCCCATCACCCCAAGAACACCATCGCCACAGTGAAACATGGTGGTGGCTGCATCATGCTGTGGGGATGTTTTTCAGCAGCAGTGACTGGGAAACTGGTCCAAGTCGAGGGAAAGATGGATAGTGCTAAATACAGGGATATTCTTGAGCAAAACCTGTGTCAGTCTGCCTATGATTTGAGACTGGGACAGAGGTTCACCTTCCAGCAGGATAATGAGCCGAAGCATACTGCTAAAGCAACACTCGAGTTTAAGGGGAAACATTTAAATGTGTATGAATGGCCTAGTCAAAGTCCAGACCTCCAATCCAATTGAGAATCTGTGGTCAGACTTGAAGATTGCTGTTCACAAGCAAAAACCTTCCAACATGAAGGAGCTGGAGCAGTTTTGCCTTGAGGAATGGGCAAAAATCCCAGTGGCAAGATGTGGCAAGCTCATAGAGATTTATCCAAAGCGACTTGCAGCTTTTAATGCCACAAAAGGTGGCTCTGTAAAGTACTGACTTTAGGGGGGGTGAACAGTTATGCACGCTGAAGATTTCTTTTATTTTGTCCTATTTGTTGTTAGCTTCACAATAAAAAAAAAAATGAAATGGTTCAAACTCTCAAACAATCCATTTTAATACCAGGTTGTGAGGCAACAAAACATGAAAATGCCAAGGGAGGTGAAGACTTTTGCGAGGCACTGTATCTCCTTTAACTCATTGGGGGGACACTGAACCTATGATCCTCAGAAAAATGCCTCAGTCTGGGATACTTTTCCTATGGGAGCAATGTCACCATCTTCTTTGACTTACAAGAGGTCCCTTGCAACTGATCAGTATCTGGAGAACTGCAAGCGGTGCTGGAAAGCGAATGAAAATTGCTGCAAAGTGCTCACTGGGAACGTACACTGGGACAGTGCTTAGAGGAGCATAGGCCCTGAAACCAAGGCAGTTAGCATGATACTTACTGGGGGGGGGGGGGTACTACTTTCCTTGTCCTTTTATTTCCAGCCAAAATATATGACAATTTTAATCTTTCTTTGTGCATTAATAAAGCTTCACGTTACACTGCCGGTTCAAGCAAATTGCCATGTAAAAGTCATACATGTATTCCTGAGTCCATTCTTTTATTGCTTAGCTTCTGTTTGTTGTTTTACAACTATTGCAAACTGTAATTATTTATGTGATTGTTTTATTAGAAAAGACTTTCTGTTGCCATCACGAAAGATTACTGAATGCAAAAATGTAAACTTCTAAAAAGCAAAACAGACAGTTGGGGTTATCAGTAATATGGCATGATTTAACCCAATCATAAGCTTGTGTCCAATATCCAGCTGGCCATGGGCACATTAGGTATTGCTTTTTTTTTTTTTACTGGAATACTGTGAAATAAATTGTTGCCAGCGCCTGTTAGAGAGCTTTTTAAAAGCATGATATTCATTTCTGAAAAATAAAATATACACTGAGGTTTATATACTGTAGCTCTTGATTTCCTCTCCTGGGCTCACAAACCACCGTTTCTTATTCTCCAAGTTTTCTATCCACATGTTTTCAAGTAACTTGGTAACAACACAGATGATAGATATATCCCTGCCTGCTTAAACACAGCAAAGGGACAGGGATATCATGAAATCACAGTCTGCTCCCTGAAAGATCCCAATGCCAAACTAAACCTCAAATGTCTCTCTTGTAAAAACCTTATAATGAAAAGCAGTTGTTGTCTAAAGCTGAGGCCTCCTACAACCATTCACATAAACAGATATTCAGCACGCACATATTCCTAGAGTATTATCTAGGCAAATTCAATTTGCTACTTGTGACAGCAAATGTAAGTAAAACCGAAACATGTAACTTCTCCTGTACATATGCTAAAGCACTAGGAACAAAACAAAACTAGATTTGATTTGAAGATCACCTTCATTATTTGTCTGGCACTTAGCATCCAAGTAGTGATGTGCGGGTGGACCACTGGTTGGGCAGGTTCCATTTGAAATTTGGCCAACCATTGTGGGTTAGGGTTGGGTGCGGGTCAACTGAAGAAGTCCTGGTCCTGAAGATTCCCTGTCTTGGAACCAGAGGCTCACACAGAAGTAGCATAGAGAGGGAGATGACATGGGTACAGGTCCTAAAATGGCAACAAGTTCAAAAGAAATCCTTTTGTGCCATTTTGTTCACTTGCCGAAAAAATCATGTACAATTGAGGGGTATGCAAGTGAACATCCATATCACATCCACTTTGTACATATTTGTGTCTGCATTGTGGGAGGAATGTGTAAAACTGGGCTGTTGTTTGCACTTTGTACAGCTTAGCACATGAGGCCCAGAACCAGGTTACATTTACAGATCACAATAACTATTGCACACTAGTGGGTGTGGTACAAATCTGGGCAGCATTCCCAACCAGTCTTGTAGACAATAAAAAAAAAACACCTTTGTTTACAATATATGGTCTCAAACAATAACAACTTTTCACACATTCAGGTGTTTGTTCAAGTTTGATAAAAGACAACGGGGCAAATTCACTAAAGGGAGAATTGTCGCCAGCATTTACGCTAATTCACTAAAATGCGAAGTTGTGTCCTGGGAGCCAAACTCTGGCGACTTTTTTCTAGCGTTACTTCGGCAGTGCTTCAAAGTGAAATGATGCTAACGATCGTGTCTCCCTAGCAAAACTTCGTTAGTACTCTTACGCTTAGGTCAATTTGAATAGGGCGAGTCATATGGACGTCTTTATTAGAGATGTTGGTGCAAATGCTTGAAGTGGCCACTTATTATAACAAATGTCCAAGAAACCTGAATAAAGATAAGCCCACCCTAAAACGAATGTTCCATGCCCATCAAATGTCTGGGAAAAAATTTTAACACAAAAAAATTTAGTTGGGACTTTTGCATCAGCATTTTTACAACTTTAATGAATTTCTGGCAGACAGGATATGATGTAACGGACATCAGTTTGAGGAAGATTTAGCTTAGTTTAAGCAGTTCGTCTGGTCAGAGGTGGTGAAGAAAACTCTGACGAAAGAGGTAACGTTCTGTAAAATTCGCATCTTAGTGAACTTGCAGAGTTATGCCCATTCGCTAGAGCGAAAAGTCACCTGGCGATAGATTGCGAACAAATGCTAGCGACGGTCCCGCCCGCTAGCGAATTGTCACCTTTGTGATGTCCCTGAGGATTGGATTTCTGGTGAAATGTCGCTAGTGTTAGCCTCTTTGCCCTTCAGTGAATTTGCCCCAAGAAGTCTGGAGCATTGTTGTTATTGCCTGAGCCAGTTCCTTTTATTTACGAGAATTGTCTGGAATGCTGCCAGGATTTGTACTTAAATGTGTCCTGACTTCATGCACCCAACAGTGGATGTGGTATTTATAAGGAATAATGGGAATTTTTTTTTTCACTAATATAATAAGTTACAAATGGCTGTATGTAGAAACGTAACCAGGGAATCTCCAGATGGGCCAAGGCCTTGGGGGGGATCTGGGGTTGGACACATTTCACCAATGCTTATTTTCACCACAGAGCATTTGGAAAGGACAATACAGTGACATCTAACTTAATAAATAGAGTTTGTGGAAACACATGCTGCCTATTCTTTTATTTATTTTTTTATACATATTTGGATTCTTTGTTGTACTAAACAGCATAAGCCAATGATATTAAAATCATTGTCATCTTACACCTGCTTATTGGATATTCAGAGCTATTCAGAAGAAGAAGGTAGTTAATAAAAATACTCTTCAAAGTAAACCCCTACATGTTCATCCTTACCTGTAAGCTCGTTTCTGGAAGGAAGTTTTGTTTTTACCAATTACATTCTTTTTGCTAAGCTTACTCACCCAATTAAAAAAAAAACACACATTTTCTTTATTTGGTTACTACTCGGTATTGGCGTATACTGGTATTTAATTAGAATATAAATAAACACTGCTTTAGCATGCACACATTAATTATATGTTTATATGGCTGTAATTGTGCCCCAGTATCTCTACTTCTTTTTTGTAACTTAGATTTTTATTGGTTTTACAAAAGTCACATAAAACATTGCAACATTACATTTCTGTAGAGCAACATATACAATGGATACAGATAAAGGTACAGACAAGCAAATAACCGAAACCAGGGGAGAAACCCAGTTCACCACAGCGGTCATCAGAATGAATAGATGTGCGTTAAGTCAAAATAGAAGCGGTACTCTGTTTCCGGGACAGACTGTACTAGTGTACCAAATCACCTTCACTAAGTAAAAGTATAGAACGGCACACCAAGCCTCTCACGCCTCGCTAATAGAAGGGGGGTGGATTCCTTGGGACCCATTGGCAACGAAATCTCTCAAATCCCATATGGCCCAAATATTAGTGAACTTATCCATAGTGTTAGATAGCATTGCAATACCCGCTTCAAAGGTTCTGTTTGCATTAATTCTAGTAACTATCTCAGATAGAGTCCGCGGCATAGAGTTCTTCCAGTGCGAAGATATGGCTAGGCGGGTCGCAGTCAGAACTTGGTTAACTAAGGCTTGACCACATTTACGCAGCCGTGGCATAGGTTTGCCTAGCAGCAAAGTATCTCTACTTCTACAAAGCTAGTTCGAACCTTTTTCTATCCTCCGTTGCACAACTGTACTGTACTGTAGCTACTGGTGTTATTACTGACTAGCATTTTTGTATTGAATTGGATTGTAATACCATAATGTAGTTAAAGTGTGCTTCAAAAGCGGATTAGGCTCCTTGCAGCCCCGGGTGCAAGCCGTACCCCCTGCCAGGGCAAAGTATACATGTAGCAAATAAAGCAGCAGCACTCCGGTATTTTTGAAAAATTTGCAAAACTTTACTCAAATGCCATAGGCAACAATTCAGGCTACACGGGCCCTTTGTCAAGCCATTGGCTTGACAAAGGGCCTAATGGCTTGACAAAGGGCCTGTGTAGCCCAAAATGTTGCCTATGGCATTTGAGTAAAGTTTTGCAAATTTTTCAAAAATACCGGAGTGCTGCTGCTTTATTTGCTACTGTAATACCATAATGTCACCCCTGGTAACCCGCAGGCAAGTTTCTTGACCCGCCTCATGGCTGGGGCGCCCGTGCATGTCCACTTATTTTTATTTGAATATTTCTAATGTGTAAGGTACAAGGTTTTAGAATTATTTTTGTCATGTTGGGGTTTCCGCAGGGCTATGGGACAAGATAGAAACAAATACTATTTAGTACAAAGCTGCCAAGTAGTGAGATGTCTGTAAAAAAAAAGTTATCCCTCTCCCAACCCAACTACTGTCAATGCTTATATACTGGCAGCCAGTCCACCCCTCTCTGACATGAACAGAAGGACAAGCAATGTATATAAATACAGAGGTGGCAGCAAATGATACAGAGTCACATTGATGTAGTCAGTGGGAGGGCAAAAAGAAAGTGGAGGCCTGGCTGAACCCGCCCATCTCACAGGTTTCAGGTTGGGTCATGCACCACCACCAAGCCCCCTCCACCCTTTGACAAAGGATAGTTTTAAAGGAGAACTAAACCCTTAACCTGAACATGGCTAAAAATGGCATATTTTATATAGTGAACTTATTGCGCGAGCCTATAGTTTCAGCTTCTTAATAGCAGCAATGATTCAGGACTTCAAACCTGTCACAGGGGTTCACCATCTTGGAAAGTGTCTGCGATACTCACATGCTCAGTGGGCTCTGAGCAGCTATTGAAAAACTGAGCTTAGGGGTCGTCACAAAGTATTAAGCAGAAGATGAGGTTGGTCTGTAATATAAGCTGATGCTACAGGGCTGATTATTCAATTCTGATGCTAGTTGTACTGGTTTCTGTGCTGCCATGTAGTAATTATCCATACTAATTACTAATCAGCCTTATAATGTGACCTTCTATGTGTACTGTATATTTTGGGTCGGTCCCTAAGCTCAGTAAGTGACAGCAGCACAGAGCATTTGCAGTTAATCAGCAGAAAAGAAGATGGGGAGCTACTGGGGCATCTTTGGAGACACATATCTTTACCGCTAAAGGGCTGTGGTTGCCTTGGGCTGGTACAGAAGCACAAAACATAATTTACAACATTTCTAGCTTACTTCTTTAGTTAAGTTTAGTTTTCCTTTAAATTTGTTCCTAAAATACCTTTCATACCTCCTATTGTCTCATAGTTGAATAGAGTACCTGAAGAATCCACGCACAAGTCCCTCATGGACAAACAAACCAAAGAGTCAGTCTCTAGGCTTATATTAATGCCTCAGGCTCGGGGGGGGGGAGAGAGGGAGGAGTGTGCGTCTGAGTCCCAGTGGTGGAACAAGGGTCTAGGCCAAGGGTATGTGAAAGAAGAATAACTTTGTTCTTGTCTACCCCTACTTTTGGCCCTGCAGATGTCAGGCCCACTGAAAGCATTAGCAGGAGGGAAGCTGAGGGGAAGGTCACAAGAAATATAAATGTAAAGCAACTTATTTAGTTAATAATGATATAGTTTTTTTTTTTTTTTTTAGTTTAGTTTTCTTTGGCACCAACGTTTTAAAAAAAAGCTTTACAGAGGTTGTTTATCATACGCATCTTTCCCTGCTCTACTGGAGCTCACAGTTTAAGTTCCATTTCACACGCACGGGTCAGTTAACCTTCCTGTGGTTTTGGTGTACAGGAGGAAATAGGAGTAAAGTACAGGAATGCAGTGGACAGATACAGCTATGCAGACAATATGCTTTTAGTAGCAATTACATTACCAGATAACTTCAAAAATACTGACTATTTTGAATGAATGTATATTGGAAAGTTACTGAGAAATACATTTTCTATTATACAACAATATTTTTTAGCCAAGTTTCCTTTTATTCTTTATGCAGTGATATTCTACCAATGATCTGAGTGATTCTTAGTGCAAGTGAATGCTACATTTATTATGTAGAATGCTTTACCATACCAGAGTAAACAGCTATAGAAACTCTCTCTGTTTAGGATAGCAGCTGCCTTATTAGCTTGGTGTGACATCGCTTTCTCCCTGAGTCTCTCCCTGCTCACTTATAGCTCTGGGCTCAGATTACAGCAGATAGGGGGGGAAAGGAGGGAGAGAGGAGCAAACTGAGCATGCTCAAGCCCTAGCCCTGGTGGTTTAAGATGAAAACAGGAAGTCTGATACAGAAGCCCATGTGTACACAATAGAAGGAAAGAAATGCTGTGTTTATTTTGACAGAAGACTCAGAGCAGCATTAATTGAGGGTTTACTGGTGTATCTATATAGAACTTTCTGATAAAGCCTACTTATTTTTAACCTTTCCTTCTCCTTTAACCATAACAGTGTCACATATGAAATAGCTGTATTTTACCATTTTGCATATTAAAATTAAAGCAACTAAATTCCTAAAAGCCATTATGACAGTTGTTGCATATGAAATGCATGCACGAGGCCTGATGCATTGAGAGTGGGACAAATCCTTTTATTTGCATAAATATACAGATATAGTGCGCATCCCTGTACATGGAATGTGTTTTTGGAACTGAATTTAAAGGGATACTGTCATGGGGGAAAAAAATGTCAAAATGAATCAGTTAATAGTGCTGCTCCAGCAGAATTCTGCGCTGAAATCCATTTCCCAAAAGAGCAAACAGATTTTTTTATATTCAATTTTGAAATCTGACATGGGGCTAGACATATTGTAAATTTCCCAGCTGCCCCAAGTCATGTGATTTGTGCTCTGATAAACTTCAATCACTCTTTACTGCTGTACTGCAAGTTGGAGTGATATCACCCCCTCCCTTTCCCCCCAGCAGCCAAACAAAAGAACAATGGGAAGGTAACCAGATAACAGCTCCCTATCACAAGATAACAGCTGCCAGGCAGATTTAAGAACAACACTCAATAGTAAAAACCCATGTCCCACTGAGACTCCTTCAGTTACATTGAGAAGGAAAAACAGCAGCCTGCCAGAAAGCACAGAAAGCATTTCTCTCCCAAAGTGCAGGCACAAGTCACATGACCAGGGGCAGCTGGGAAATTGACAAAACATCTAGCCCCATGTCAGATTTCAAAATTGAATATAAAAAAATCAGTTTGCTTTTTTGAGAAATGGATTTCAGTGTAGAATTCTGCTGGAGTACCACTATTAACTGGTGCGTTTTGGAAAAAAACATGTTTTCCGATGACAGGATGAATAACATTTAGGATTTGGTGATTTGTGGGGTTGCACACTTAACTGCATGAAGGGAATTAAGAATTAGTGAGTCCATATTTAACTACTGAGCCAACCAAAAAGAAAACAAGCACCGCATCTGTTCATTGATATTTTTATTTAAAATGGCTTTAATCACAAAATGATTTACACAGCTATGTACCAATGCTATATTTACAGCTCATTGTGTATACTCTTTCTTTAACAGTAGGGTACCTAACAGCAGCAATGTTTTTTTTTAAAGATGCAGCATCCATTTCCTTACAGGCAAGGGGACAGGTAACAAAGCACAACAGATGGAGATGCAAGGCACAAAGCAACATTTGAACTCCCTTCACAGTTTCAACTCTAGAGCAACTGCAATGTTGAACATTAGATTTCAAATACAGAGTGGATATAGGGATATTTAATATACTAATGATACAGTGCTAGAGACAAGATTTTCCCTGGTAGTTGAATAAAGCCGAATTCTTACTACAGACTTGTCATTGCTGTCTCACTGCTTAGACTGTAACATGATGGAAGGGGGAAAAAGCAGAATTAATTAAATGGTATGCGACTGCAATCATTAACTGCTGTTAAAGATGAATGTACGTTCTTTGCGTCATCCAGCTATCAAACTACCAGCTCAAAGATACAACACATTGTAACTTTGGTTCTCATTCCTTGTCCCTGAATACATACAGTACTACACAAACACTACTCCAACAAACCAGATTTTTGTAAGCAGCACTGGAGAGGTCGGTAGTATGAATGATGGCAATTGCTAGTAATAGATAAAAATATACAGGTTTCAGCAAAAACAGGTGCAGTTAGGGTTCAACCCAATGCAACTTTAAGCACATGATCTGGCTGATTCTCTTATTCTATATCTGGTTGTACCCGTGAGATCTGCATTAAAGCTCTATATCACTTTATTGCGATATCATTAAGAGTGGAGCAGCCCACATAGCCTTTTAGTGCATTTGACGCTGTTTCAAATTATGGGAACTCAGTCAAACGCATGAACCAGTATCTTTGGAATGTACAATACAACAGCCGCACCATAGCACATTCGTCCCATTGCGTGGGGAAATCTCAGATTACCCTTCAGATCGCAATATGAATATGTCCGAAAATACCTCTTGGCTAAAAAGCATTGACATAACCTCTTTCTAAACAGTTGTATCTTCCAAAAGACAAGAATAATGTAAATATTGCAGAAATGGTTAAAATTGACCCAATCCAACACTTGGGTTTGTTCTCTGCCTGCGCTTTCTCTCACAGTTTATCTAGAAACACATAGAAAAAACAAAGCAAAGTTAAAACATTGAAGACCCTGAAGTAGTGGCAGAAGATGCAACATCTGCCTGAAGAATGCAGGCAACAATGCATCTCACAGTTTCTGGTCCAATTTAGTAAACATTACCCTTTTGTTGCCTCTGCGTCAGAAGATAAAAATAGAACAGTCTTTTCAATCTTCCCACAAGAAGAATTGAATTTCAGACTAAGATTATAGGATAACAACTAACATTTAGGGGCAAATTCACTAAGCGCCGAAAATGCGCCAGCAATGGCTTCGCCGCACTTCGCCAGGCGTAGTTTCCCCAGGGCTGCTCAAATTCATTAAAATCAGAAGTTGCGCCCAGGAAGCCGAAAGGTAGTGAAAGTTGCGCTACGATCATTTATCACCCAAGACGCTGCCAAAATTCTTATTCACTCTCTCATCATATCACGTCTAGACTACTGTAACTCTCTTTTAATTGGCCTCCCCCTCCAGAGACTGTCACCTCTCCAGTCCATAATGAACACTGCTGCGAGGCTCATACACCTCAGCAACCGCTCCTCATCTGCCTCGCCATTCTGTCAATCCCTGCACTGGCTTCCGTTACCTTTCAGAATCAAATTCAAATTAATGACACTGACTTTCAAAGCACTTCACAACTCTGCTCCACCCTACATCTCTGAACTCATCTCTATATACTCACCCACTCGCTTACTACGCTCCTCTACTGACCTGCTACTCAACTTTTCTCTCATTACCTCCTCACATGCTCGCATTCAAGACTTTGCAAGGGCTGCACCCCTCCTCTGGAACGCTCTCCCACGGTCTGTCAGACTTTCTCCCAACCTTTCTGCTTTCAAAAAATCTCTGAAAACGCACTTCTTTCGAGAAGCCTACCCTCACTCTGCTTAACTACCAAACGCAACACCACATACAACACCACATTTTTCCCCCACTTACTTCGATCTTGCCCACTCCCACACCTTGTGTATTACTCCCTTCCCTTTAGACTGTATGCCTATGCATAGGGCTTTCCTCACCTCTTTGTACCTGTATTGATTGTGATGTTTGTTACTCCATATATTCTATGTATGTAATTCATGTGATGTAGTTGTATAATCACATTTACTTTACAGTGCTACGCAATATGTTGGCGCTATATAAATACATGTTAATAATAATAATAATAATAGCGTTGATTCGTCAACCAAATCGAAGTCACGATAGAGATGCCTAATTTGCATACGGCGCCAAGTTAAAATACAATGGACGTATATGCAGCATAAACTACATTACACTACACAAGCCTGGGGAACATTCATTAAATAAAATAGAGTTGTTATATTGCCCTACACATGTGCCCACTGAATAGTTTAGGTGCCATATGTTAGGAAATGTAGGGCAAAGGAGGGTTCCCAAAAAAAAAATTTCAATCTTTTTCAGCCTATCACCCTGAAAAATGTAAATGCCATCGTTTTTTGGGACTTAGAGAAAAATTTCAACTATATTTGAAGATCTACTCTATTGCACTTCGCCTTGTCTGAGCTGGCGAAGTCAAGTCTGGCGCAAGAGGTAAGGTTCAGTAAAATCCGCAACTTAGTGAATTAGCATAGTTACGTCCCTTTGCCAGAGCGCAACTTCGCGTAGGGTGCGTAGTAGTGCTAGAGTATGTCCACTTCACTAGTGAATTTACGCCAGCACCCGTTAATAAATCGGCGAAGTGCCAAAATGACGCAAATTTTCGCTAGCGCTAGCCACTTCGCCCTTTAGTATATTTCCCTCTTAGTATCTTTTGTTTTCCACCATCATATGGGATGAGATGACTTGTCTTTTAAAGGGACAGATTTATCAAAGTGTGAGATTAGAACTCACCACTGAAAGGAATCACTTTCTATTGATTCCTATGGGATTTTTACAATCATATTTATCAACATTTGATAAATATGCTTTTAAATATCACATAGGAATGAATAGAAAGTGAGTGAGTTTTATTCTGGATAAATTCTAATCTCACACTTTGATAAATCTGCTCCTTAGGGGCAAATTTACTTATGGTCGAATATCGAGGGTTAATTAACACTCGATATTCGACTGTCGACGTTAAATCCTTCAACTTCGAATATCGGTCGAAGGATTTACTGCAATTCGTTTGATCGAACGATTTTAATCCATTGATCGAACGATTTTTATTCGACCTAAAAATTTGTCCAAAGTCTATGGGGACCTTACCCATAGGCTAACATTGACTTCGGTAGGTTTTAGGTGGCGAACTAGGGGGTCAAGTTTTTTTTAAAAGAGACAGTTCTTAGACTATCGAATGGTCGAACGATTTTTAGTTCAAATTGTTCGATTCGAAGTCGAAGTCCTAGTCGAAGGTCGAAGTAGCCAATTCGATGGTCGAAGTAGCCAAAAAAAACATTTGAAATTCTAAGTTTTTTTTATTCTATTCCTTCACTCAAACTAAGTAAATGGGCCCCTTAATGTTGCATCTCATAGATATTTATACCAACCCAGAGGTTCAGCAGCCTTACGACAGAGAGGAGTCATGCCTCAAAATGTATCCCTGTAGTTACATACTGTTCTAGAGTTGGCAAGTACTCTCCCTTGGCTCTGGGAACACTGTATGTGCTTAATAGGTTCTGGGATGATCTAACTGCTTACTATGAATGCTGTGATGCTAAATTTGTACTATGCATCTTCAATAAGTTATGACGTGCTTTAAATGAGGTTCTCACTCTCAATAGTGCAAACAGTTTGTAGGTTTGAGGTGAAAAAGCCAACAAAGAGAAGACTTGCTCTATACAAAAAGGATAATGCATCATTGACTCCAATACATTATATAAAAACATAAAAGTACAATAAAGCACAGAGGAGAGCAATAAATAAATTACTGTAATAATTAAAAAACAAGTTTGCAATAAAAAAAAAAATCGCAAATTTAATTCCTTTGCCAGCAAGATAGCAGCGAATGGGGTGATAATAAAAAATAGGATATATAAAAGCCCTTTTGTATGTGACACATATCATTTGCAGCATTCTTTACAGATGTATAAAATTTCCCCCCCCAAATCTAACATTAGCTATAGTCACTTGTGGAGACATGTTCACTAGGAGGGACTAGAAGAAACCAGATTCTTCAGCAACTACAAGTTTTGTTCATTTTCTCCACATATTCTAATGTAACTTTGAAAATGAACAGATATCTTCACTGTAGTTTGCTGTTGGGTGGGATAAAGCAGATGTAGTTCAGATTTGAAGAGCCACACTTCCTCATTCCTACTTCAGGTATGGAACCTGTTATCCAGAATGCTTGGGACCTTGGGTTTTCCAGATAAGGGATCTTTAAGTAATTTGGATCTCCATACTTTAAATCTGCTAAAAAAAACCCATTAAATAAACCTAATAGGGTTGTTTTTCTCCCAATAAGAATTCATTTAAATCTTAGTTGAGATAAGTGGGTTTTTTTGCATATACAACTTAGGGTTTGGATATGATTCAGGAATCTTTGGTATTTTGTCGATTCAAAAAAAAAAAATTCAAAAACTGTGCATTTGGTGCATTCTCACATTTTATACATACAATAAAATGTAAACTTCCAACTACCCTTGCAATTAGACTAAACCAAGTTAACACAATGGGATGGGGTGACTTACTTTGAATTAGGAGTCCACACTTCATACCAGGGCTATTCTTTGACCCAAAGGAAGGCCCAGGTCTGGAATCAAGGCAGATGAGAATTTGAGATAGGACAGAAAAAAGAAGAGGTCCTGAGATGAGACCAGAAGGAGGTCTTTGTGCCACCAGTACCTTCCAGGCAGGGTTCAAACTCACTGTAATTAGTTCATACAATACAATACAGTTCCTACAATTTAGCAAAACACTTTAAAAAAAAAAAAACACACACAAAGTAATGTCAATAAGTAGAGTTTGTCACAATCTTTTCATATGAAACAAGCAATCCTGAAACACCATTCACAGAAAATGCAGCAAAAGTGTATTTACCATTTAAATTTATAATGTTGAAAAGGTGGTGTTGTGTCCTTAAAACAAATCACACTGTACAGTATTTAACTGCACAGTGGATGAATGCCTTTCCTATAAAGATTATATGGTGTTGGTTGCAAGGTGATATAAAGGAAGAATGTGCTCACAAACAGCTCTGAATTCTGACGGTTAAATAAAAAGCCACACTCACAGTATATCCCTGAGTAGAGGCGGGCTAGGCCGGCAGGGCGCCCTAGGCAACGCAGCCGGCCAGCTTGCCCCCTCCTTCTCCTGTAGATTCTGCATGGATGAACGCTGAAGCTCGCATGCGCAGTGAAGTGCTCTGCCGCATGCAAGGTGAAGAACTCGTGTTGACACATGCGAGGTGATGCTCGCGCATACGTTCTGCTAGATGAGGTCTAGGGGTAGGCAGAAGATGTAGCTGCCCAGCGCCCCCCAATCGTTGCACCTAGGCAGCTGCCTATTCTGCCTACCCCTAGTTATGGCCCTGTCCCTGAATACTATCTCACATGAAGGGAATAAAAGAAAATCAGCATGCAAGCCAAGGGTGGTATGCTACACATCTGAAGAATGTTAAAGAAGTACCTTACTTGCTGGCCCTATATAGATCATGACTATATGTTTCTATATCATTACATTTCCATCAATAATCTGCTATCACACCACTAGCAGACCATTCCCAGGTGACATCCCTCACCGACTAGCCAAACTTAATTTTGGATTAATGGGATGAGTTACTTATGGCCAAGAAGCCAATCAAACAGCAGTGACTTAGACAAAGGTTATAAATGTGGGCCAGAAATAGCTTCAAAAGAGCCTGGTAAACGAAGACATATCCAGAATGTGAGGAAATAAAGCAATTTACTAAATGGATAGCCTGTGTGAAGTTTGAAACACCAAATACTTACTTGTAAAGACAACAAGAAGTATAATTGCCAGGTCAATAAAGAGAAACTGGAAGTCCCCTAAGTTGCTGAATATCAAAAAGGCAGGAAACACTTTTTACAACATAACGACAGTTATGAACAAATGATTGACTGCTTATCAGTATATTATTCTAGAATACCAAAATACAATAAAAGCTTTTTATACATTTAAATATAGTGTACTGTTACCCATTTCTGGAGGCAAATACAGTTTAAATAAAATACATAAGCAAAATCAGTTAAAAATGGTTGGTTGGTTAGCCTAGATTTCTGTAAAGACAGTATGTATGGGTATTCTCCTTCTATACATGCCTTGTGATCACACTGTAATCTTCAGTACCATGACACAAGCTGCATTTTGGAAACCCGTTATCCAGAAGGCTTCAAATTACGGAAAGGCCATCTCTCAGACTCCATTTTATCCAAATAATCCACATTTTTAAAAAGTATTTCCTTTTTCTCAGTAATAATAAAACAGTACCTTGTACTTGATCCATACTAAGATATAACTAATATTTATTGGACGCAAAAACAGCCTATTGGGTTTATTTAATGTTTACATGATTTTCTAGTAGATCCAAATTAGGGAAAGATCCGTTATCCAGAAAAGCCAGAGTTCTGAGCATTCTGGATAACAGGTCCCATACCTGAAAATAAATATCACTTCCTAATCAGTTAAATGGAAAGCCCCATGGGCTACCTGCTTGCACTGCCAGTACCAGAAGTTTGTGGCAGGTAAGCAAGCAGCAAAGATCAGTGTGTGACACTGCACTAAAGCTACACATAGTAAGTATAGTTATCACACACAACAATGAAAAATGCTTTTTTGGATGCCTGGTCAGGAAGTCCACCGGCAAATGCCTTAAGCTGGACATACAGTATAGGTAGTGATAATAAGGTACAAAACGAAATTTTGTATAATTTTTGATACATGCTATTGCAGCTGCCCTATCCCAAACAATATCCATGTATCATGGATATAGATGATTCAGGGAACACGAATGTTGAAAATAACTGATCTGCCAATGCACTGCCAGTGTATGGTGCATCAGCAGAAGCTGCAGCTCCTCTTCCTTTCCTCCATGCAACGTATGATGCATGGTTTCAGACTACAGATATACTGTACCTACAACGGTCAACTCAAGTATGATTGCAGTTACTCAGACCACATATTTTATAAGTCTATCACCTGTACAGGTTCAACATAAAAGCCAAATATTAACAATTTGATTTAAAAAAAAATATGTGCAAGCTTTGCAGCGGTACACATTAAACATCACTGAAAGATGCCACTAATATAAACATAAGGATTTACTTACAGAATAGAGCAGGGTAACTGAAAAGTACTGGATAAGACTGTACAAAGTCATAAATTTAAACACACAGAAAGATGCAATTAAAGCTGCCCGTCCTTCCCTGTAAAAGCAAAGCACAGCCTCATTTGAAAGATTCTCACAAGACATCACTGTGTTCACACATGTATTGGCCCCATTGTATTTATCTGACTGTCACTACTCTTAAAATGTAACCGTAGATACCATTACTTACAAGAAAAGCATTTTAAGTCTTTAAGAAATCTTGTGAAGGAAACCCAGTTTCACTGCCAATATTTCCACTCATGGAATACCCTATGGGCTAAATTTTGCCCACTTGCTTTAATGTACAGCCATGGCCAGTCTCTGATCCAATCCCAACTATAGACTGATTTTGCCCTTACTGAGGCCATGTACTGCAGGGTCAAGGCAGGGAAGTGAATCTACAAAAACACATTTGGCATTCCCTATGTGTATATATGAAAATGCACCGTGGGTAAAGTTGCGTAAGAGTATTTTGTGAGCAATACATCTGTCATTGCTCTGTGAGCTGGACCACAGAACTACTCATCGAGTATCACGGGCAACGAGGGGCAGATGAAGGAGATTGAACTGTGACTGTAATCTGTTAGATGGCAAAATGTTGCGTTTGCTATGGGTGTTGAGCCCTGAAGATGTTTTCCTAGAAAAAGTATGACATTTTTCACTTAAAAGAAGCATGCAGAAAAAATTCTATCATACAGCATAAAAAAACTATTGAAAAATCATTAATACATTTAAATACAAACCTGAAATTGGAAGAACTTGAACTGAACAGTTTAAGATGTTTCCTTATAGGCCTCTATGGTTAACTGTCAATTCTTAAATTCTTCCTACAGACATTTAGCATTTAGTGTACATTTGCTCCGCTTTGGGACTTTTTTCCTTTTCCAAAAGGCATTTTAATATTGATATGAAGCTTTTAACTGTAGCAGCACAAGACAATAAAGCAGCATGCCTGTAACTACAGAATTTATGAAGTCAGCTGCTAGGGAAATAAACATGCAGAGAATATACAATACCGGATGAGGTTAGGCACACAGGAAATACTGGGAGTCCTAGAAGTGAAAGGTGATGCCACAGATGCTTCTAGCTCAGACAGGTATATTCCCCCATGGGCTCTCTTCAGTGCCTGCCAAGACACACAGATCATGTTATCGGACTACGAGTGGCGAATAAGAACTCTCCTGCAAATGGTTAATCTTTAGTAAGGACCTAGTATACAAATATGAATCAGTATCACAAAACAGAAGAGCTGCAGCCCAGAGCCACCATCAAAACAGAATTGGTGGGGGCTGGGCCTGTTTTAGCAACTAAGCTAAAACATTGGTTCTTTCTAGGCACTTATGCTATATAATATTTCATATAAATCCTGCTGAGAGACAAGCTTTTTTTTGTTATTTTTGCTATGTACACATATACCTATAACATTTTTTTGTAAAGTAAAATACTTACGCCACAATCATTTGCTCCATCTCCACACATACCAACATTTTAACTACCGTATATACTCGAGTATAAGCCGAGTTTTTCAGCCCCCAAAATATGCTGAAAAACTCAACCTCGGCTTATGCTCGGGTCAAGCGCAAAAACGGTCGCCGGCGTCTAAAAATAGTCGCCGGCACCTAAGAATAGTCGCAGGCTTCCAAGAATAGTCGCAGGCTTCTAAGAATAATCGCCGGCGTCCAAGAATAGTCTCCAAGAATATTCGCCGGCATCCAAAAACGAGATGCTGGTACCTCCAATGGGAGCAGAAACCCTCAATTTTTTGATTGAAACTTACCAGAAGCTGCTGCATTTCTCACCCTAGGCTTATACTCGAGTCAATAATCTTTACCAGTTTTTGGAGGTAAAATTAGGTACCTCGGCTTATACTCGGGACGGCTTATACTCGAGTATATACGGTATAAATGGAAATTTATTTTGCAACCTTTTACAGTAAGCAAATAAAAAGAAAAGGACATTAAAATACAATGGCAGATAAGTATCTTAAAAGTATCTTTAAAGGAACAGTAACATCAAAAAATTAAAGTGTTTTAAAGTAATAAATATATAATGCAATGTTGCCCTCCACTGGTAAAATGGCTGTGTTTTCTTTAGAAACACTAAAATTGTTTATATAAAAGTAAGTTGCTGTGTAGCAATGGGGGCAGCCTTTAAAAGGAGAAAAGGGCTCAGGATACACAGCAGATAAGCTCTGTAGAACATAATGGTGTTATCTATTATCCACTATTTAGCCTGTGCCATATAGCCTTTTTTCAATTTCCACCATTGCTACACAGCAGCTTGTTTATATCATTATATGATATTTTGATTACAAACACTTTCAGTTTTTGGTGTTCCTTTAGGAAGGGAAGGTATCTTTTACGTTCCCATACAAAATAGAAATGAAAAAAGAAAATGTCAGTTACAAAGTGCTCAAAAGCAATCTAATCAGTTTTACAGATGGACAGCTGCATTAATCGGTGTTTCACGCAGGTACAGTATTATTCCTTCATCTTCAGTGGACATGCCTCTGTTCACCATGATAAATTTAGTCTCCACATTTGGCAGAGGTTTACACTGCCCCCTGTGTGCACATAACCTAATACAGTTAAAAGAGCATGAATGTGTTGGGGGGATGACTTTTACTTTCTTAAAATAACTAGATCAGTAAAAAGTGGTATGCTGAACATGTATGAATAAAAAAAAACAATATATATTCAGGATGTTCCTGAAGACGGCCAGAGTTAAGGTGCCGAAACGTTGAAAATAAAAGACCATTTTTTTCTCTTCACTAAATAAGTCCTTGAGTGCGTTTTTTTTGTTTTGATTATTATGTATTGAATTCTTTTGACGAGCACCTAGGCGGATGTTTCCTTGGTTTTGAGTGCACCAGATTGGACTATATATATGTATGTATATATATATATATATATATATATATATATATATATATATATATATATATATGTATATGTATGTATGTGTATATATATATATATATATATATATATATATATATATATATATATATATATATATGTATATATATATATATATATGTATATATATATATATACATACATACACAACAACTACAACTAAGATTAGTTTAGCTACAATCTATACCACTTAAACATTTACCATTCCTTACTGTTTGTAAATGTAAAATGCAGTAAAATGTCAGAATTGCTTTTCAGCTGAGTGTGACATTTCATAGGTCTGCAATCATTTCTTTTTTATACTCACTCAACTTTCTGCAACTCTTGCACCAACTGCGTGTAATGCTAATCTGGGCATCTGGGCTATCCACACCACAGATAGTTAATGTCCAGCTAAGGTAGGAGCATGGGTTACATTTGGACTCTCTCTGCAGGATCCGGGCCTTCGCTAAGTGGAAACTATCCCTTTAAGGTGTAGTGCAACTACAACAACCAGACTACTGTGCATACAAAAATGATTGGGCGCCAGGAGGTTCTTATGATGCAAACAAAGAACTGTTTATTAGTCAGAGACAATGTCCCCAGGTTTACTCACATCCATTGGTTGGAGGAAAAAGGCACAGGCACATCACATGCAGCTTTACACATGCTGACACTCCCTTAGGAAAGACTTGGCAGGTATCCCACTTCACCTCTGCAACATATTCTGGTAGTGGTCTCTGGATCAAGCTCAGGGCAATCATCTCTCCTAATTCCCTCTCCGCTGGGATCCCTTGACGGGTGCAGCTTCGATTCTGCACCACTCCCTTTTTCCTCCAACCATATACCTCCTACCCAATAACACACAGGCACGCCACTGGTTTGGAAAGAGATGGCCGCAGTTGTTTATTAAACAGAATAATAATAATTAACCTGTATAACATTTTACACACCGTTTGTATAACAAACTTTTAACATTCTTTATAATATTAATTTCCCATCTGGGGGAAAGAGGAATGGGGGTGGGGATGGCTGTACACAAACTGCCAAGGTAGGTTCCTGTTCCATTTCTCCCAAGCCCCAAACTGGGCTGTCAACCTTCCCATGGGGACCCAGGCCTACCAGGCTACTTCCACTCCCTATGAAATACCCCCTTTTAACTTCCCCTTGTAAAGGTATGCTCGTAAACTGCAACAAAACCAACCCATATACAGGGAGGGAGGGCTCATTACATTTCACTACATGTCCTTTATGACTGTACACACTCAATAACATGGTCACCAATTACCTTATTCTGTATGATTTACATGGATCAATGGAAACATAGCTATATGGAGGGTTTCCTTCAGCTTTTTAATCACTGCTGAAAACGTATTAAGTGACATTAACCATACCTCGGAGTCCATAGTATCTTATTCTTGGCAAGGAGTCTGCATAATGCCAGTTTATTGCGGCAGCCTTGCCATTTTTGGGAGGTAGTGACCTTTTCCTGAGGCAGAATCATTTGACAGTCTCGTGCAACAGAAATAGCAGTTAACATGTTATCGCCTGTATGTCAAAGGAAGACAAAAAACATGAAATTTACAATCACACAAAAAGAAAAGAGAAAACCCCTAAAACCATGTGAATCAGCTTGTTACACAATTTGATAATGTTTTTAAAGGAGACATATTGTGTAGAAAATAAGAACGTACCAGTGCGTTATACTCCTTTTAATATAGAAGAATTGTGCTTAAAAAAGTAGTGTTTCAAGTTGATTTATTAAATATTTCTGCAAAAACCCTAATAATCCCTCCCTTCTTTTCCACTTCCTGCTCCCTGAATTCCCAGGCTGTGTATGGGAGCCGGTGGCACTCAGTTCACTGCACTGTAGGACAGGAACTAATCAGCAGCTAGCAGGATCTGATAGGGAACTTGTGTGACTGCAGGGCTGTGATTGGCTGTCCCACTCTTACTGTGCTTCCGGCAGGGACTGTTAGGACACGCCCAACCCTCATTTGAAACAGGGACCAGAGAAAAGCTATAGGGAGCTCCAATAAAGGGGCTATATTTAAAGATAATATTCATTTTTAATACCCTGTAAAAGCAACACCATACTGTATATTACTTATAATTGCCTACAAAATTAGGGGTTTTTCATTTATATGTTAGTGCAACTAATAGACCATTACATGTAAATGCTTGAACAGCAATGCGTTACTACTCCTTCAGCACCTCAAAGTACCAAGTATTAGATGATACAAAAACATGTAAAATAATTTTCCATATTTTAGCCAAATGTCATTGCTATGATCACAATCACCAAAATTAGCATCTAACATGCTTTCAATAGAATAAAAGTAGGTAAACTTTTAATAACATGTTCTATAATAAGAACAAGTCTTCTCTAGACTCACCCATGACCATGACTGTACGGATGTTGGCTCTGCGTAGTTCTTCCAGAACCGGTGGAGTTTCTTCTTTAAGTTTATTTTGCATAATGATTAATCCCAGAAAAGTCATGTTGCTTTCAATGGCATCTCTGTTATAAACGATTTTCAACATTAAAGAGGAAAAACTAAAAGAGCTTTTAAACGGGACAGTTAGCTGTAAATAAAGGTGTCTTACATTGTAAGTGCCTATCAAATCAAATGTAATTCATGCACATTTTTCACATACAAATGCATAGTTAAATTATCACTAAACATGTTTTTGCCATAAATGCTAAAGTTTAAAGGGTTTATTTACTGTAAAAAGGATAGCATAATTCTAAGACAAACTGCAGCTTGTCTTTCTTTGTATTTTCTGAATTTCTGTCCTGCATATTTTAGTCTTGAGAAGAACAATAAAAGTTAGGCATCAATTAGGAGAAGCTTTGAGAAGGGACCGTAACCAGATCCCTTATGCAAATAAAAAAAAATGTTAATCAATAATTCTGGATTTTCCAACAATACAACAAAAAAACTATGTTTGAATAAAATCGTCCCTAAAGTGGTGCCTGAAAGTTAGTGAAGTAATTTTGGAATTTAATATTGCTACATGAACATTACCTAATATGTGATCTGTTTCTCACACAAATCCTAAAATTGCTAAGGAGAACCCAATTAAACAAATGAGTCAAAAATGTTAACTTGAGGAAAATGATTACATTCATTTGCGAGTGGCAAAAGCACATATCATTTTGCTTTTAGTTACCCTGTGTGCCTTCCCCCTTGAGCTGCAAGAACCACAACTAAATGTTTCCAGTAAATGATCAGTCCTGCGCATTGGCTTGGAGGAATTTTACCCCATTCTTTCTTACAAAACCATTTCAACTAAGGGATGCTGGTAGACTCCCTCCCATGATCTCTGTCCTTATTTAAAGCAAGGGCACACAGAGTGTTTTTCTGCAGGTGGAGAGCAGTGTATCTGTTCTCTTCCGCATCTCTGTATATCTGCACTGAAAAGTACAGCTCCCACCTGAGTGTAGGTACATAGAGCGGAGATTGATCTCTGCATACGTAGACTCAGGCAGAAGCTGTACTTTTAAGTGAAGATACACGGAGATATGGAAGAGAGCAGATAAGCTTCTCTCCACAGCAGAGTCAACGCCCTGTGTGCCCTTGTCCTTAAACATTTTTTGGTAGATTGAGTCAGGGTCGATGTCTTGTGCAGTACCCACTTTCTCTTAAAAGAGTGATTCACTTTTAAGTTAACTTTTAGTATGTTATAGAATGGCCAATTCTAAGCAACTTTTCAATTGGTCATCATTCTTTATTTTTTAGTTTTTTGTGCCTTCCTCTTCTGACTCTTTCCAGCTTTTAAATTGGGGTCATTGACCCAATTTAAAACAAATGCTCTGTAAGGCTACATATTTATAGTTATTGCTACTTTTTATTACTCATCTTTCTACTCGGGCCTCTCCTATTCAAATTCCAATCTCTTATTCAAATCAGTGCGTGGTTGCTATGGTAATTTGGACCCTAGCAACTAGATTGCTGAAACTGCAGTCTGGAGAGCTGCTGAATAAAAAGCTAAATAACTCAAAAACCACAAATAATAAAAAATTAAAACCAATAGCACATTGTCTCATAATATCACTCTCTATGTCGTAACAAAAGTTAATTTAAACGTGAACAACCCTTTTAAGGTTCAGTTTATTGGTCGAAGAGCAGGGCCCAGCTGGATGAAGCTACACAGAGCCCAAAAGTCTTCCTGTAAACTGAGCAAACTATTTAAAATTTCTTGCAGGGGCTACATCTCACAGGTATTTCACCACTTCTGTTCTTGATATAAGGCAGGGTCTCGCACACTCACACTTGATGAAATATACATGGCTAATTTCCCCTTCAAATCAACTGAAAATCCTAGAGCTTTACATACTTTTGCAACAAATAATGTTACTTTGGAAAAAAATTTCCTCAGGTAAATAAACAAACAAGCATCATGTTTTTGACTCATTTCTTTAATTTGGTTCTTATTATCTAGTTTTAGGACTTGGTTGTTTAGAACTTATTTATGCAGAACTATAGAAAATTCATAAGGGTTCACAAATATTTAACAACCATAGTAGATAGTTTCTGATAACCCTTCAGGAACTCGAACACAAATAGTTTGACACATATCAATAATATGCATACCTACTAATATTTTGGACTTTGTGCCATGAAATTTTAGACTCTGATTTTCGATGTGCAAGTGGGATCACACGGTATCCCTGCTTGGTGTATACATTAGCAAAATCATGTAGAACTGCAAAAAAAAAAAAAAAAAAAAACATTTTTAAAAATCTGAATTATTTGGATAAAACGGAGTTGGCCTTCCCATAATTCAGAACTTTATGGAAAAAGGATTTCCGAATAACACATCTAGGGTTGCCACCTTTACTGAAAAAAATTACCGGCCGGTGGGGGGGCGGGCACAAAAAGGGGGTGGGCCATGATGCAAAAGTGGGTGGGCCATGATGCAAAAGTGGGTGGGGCTACGCAGTGTGCCGCGAAAGGGGGCGGAGCAACATCGTCCCAATGTCAAGAACACTGCAAAAAAAGGTAAGTTCTGCGCGAATTGGGGGCAGGCCGAGGGCTTTTTTTAAAGGGTATTACAAATACTGCATTGCCGGTAAATTTGTAATACCGGCCTTGGCAGGTGTTTTACCGGCTAGGGTAGCAACCCTAAACGCATCCCATACCTACCATACTGTGTGTATGTACAGAGTTACACTTTCTCACCAGTTTCCTGTTTGCACAGACTGGCTATCACTTCAGGGGCCCCTTTCACATATGCATCCATCTTCTTTTCTCCCAGGATTCTAGCAACAATGCGCTGTAGTACGGACGAGAAAGAAAACAGATGCACTATTCCAATTTCATAAGTTGTCTGTAAAAGAAGAACTGTGCATTAATTATATATTTATATTGCACACACAAATTTTATATATAGATATATATATATCTAGAGAGAGAAAGAGAGAGATATGAAAGATACACATTCAGTACAATGTTTTTATTGAAAAACTGCACATCTTTCACCCTTCTCAGATTATTTATTATTAATGATGCACCCAGGCATGGGATGAATTGTCATTTGGATCTGAGATTATGATATACAGATATACACATACTCACTACATACCCTAACATGAAAGTAATTTATAATGTGTACAGCATAGAAGCTGCAAATAAAAGTTTTACTTCTAGTTGGAAAGACTGATCCTCTTCTAGCCAGTAACAAAACATGAATAGCATATCAACTCTGTGCATGGCATGTTCCCCGGCACCCAGATCAAGTATCCCAACTCTCAATATGATTCTGTGAAGCTGTATAAATTACATAGTTACATAGTTAAATTGGGTTGAAAAAAGACAAAGTCCATCAAGTTCAACCCCTCCAAATGAAAACCCAGCATCCATACACACACCCCTACCTACTTTTAATTAAAATTCTATATACCCATACCTATACTAACTATAGAGTTTAGTATCACAATAGCCTTTGATATTATGTCTGTCCAAAAAATCATCCAAGCCATTCTTAAAGGCATTAACTGAATCAGCCATTACAACATCACCCGGCAGTGCATTCCACAACCTCACTGTCCTGACTGTGAAGAACCCTCTACGTTGCTTCAAATGAAAGTTTTTTTCTTCTAGTCTAAAGGGGTGGCCTCTGGTACGGTGATCCACTTTATGGGTAAAAAGGTCCCCTGCCATTTGTCTATAATGTCCTCTAATGTACTTGTAAAGTGTAATCATGTCCCCTCGCAAGTGCCTTTTTTCCAGAGAAAACAACCCCAACCTAGACAGTCTACCCTCATAATTTAAGTCTTCCGTCCCTCTAACCAATTTAGTTGCACGTCTCTGCACTCTCTCCAGCTCATTTATATCCCTCTTAAGGACTGGAGTCCAAAACTGAACTGCATACTCCAGATGAGGCCTTACCAGGGACCTATAAAGAGGCATAATTATGTTTTCATCCCTTGAGTTAATGCCCTTTTTTATGCAAGACAGAACTTTATTTGCTTTAGTAGTCACAGAATGACACTGCCCAGAATTAGACAACGTGTTATCTACAAAGACCCCTAGATCCTTTTCATTTAAGGAAACTCCCAAGACATTGCCATTTAGTGTATAACTTGCATTTATATTATTATTTTAATAATTTTTTACTACTGAGACAGCTATACAAATATACAACAGCTGATTTGTACATAGAGCTTCTCTAAATTCTGCAGTATAGAGGAGAGCAGTCAAATAGCAGTTACTGCTAGAAAAGTATTTTATTGACTACAAATCACACATAGAGCTTCTCTCTATATGCCATTCAGCCATTTCGTGAGATTGGGTCTGGTGCAGGAGCGTCAAAGTTCAAAGACATGTTCAGCTACTGGATCGGTTACCCAGAATACTTGGGGTTTTCCAGACCATGGTTCTTTCATAATTTGGATCAACTTTATCTTTAGTCTGCTATAAATCCTACCCTATACAATAGTTTGGCCACCAATATGGATTTATGCAGCTTAGTTAAGATTACCAATACTGCAAAGAAATTATTTATAAACAATGATAATTATTTGCTTAAAATGGGCTCTATTGGACATGTCCGGTAATTCAGAGCTTTCTGGATAATGTTTTAAACAAATATGCAAACTTAAGACAGACAGGAGAAGCTGGTTAAATTAATATATCAGTGAAGCACATAGAACACTGAATAGATTTGCATGTCTATGCCCATGATACCTTATGGGAGAATTAAAACTCTTATTTTGGTATCTAAGCAGTGCTGTGTGTATGGCATGAGACAAGTAAATACCTTCTGATTTCAGAAGGCTTCACTTTGCATGTATCTTGCATCAGGAATGTGAACTATAATTAAGGGGAAAAGAGCCAAAGAACAGCCAAAGAGACATAGGACAGAATAACAGATTGGTAATATGGTGCAGGGGAGAGATTGGGAGAATGAAGAACTGAGCAAAAGGTATGATGAATTATATGGAGAGAGAAGAAACAAGCAGCTGTAATTGCAAGGTACATACAGAACATAATTGGGAAACCATGTGTCATGTATATATTGGTTGTATAGAATATGGTTGCCGGCTTGTGCCGCTGGGTCTAAACAATTCAGGGTGTGAACAAATACATACATGCCTTTTATTTCCTTTTGGTGGGTAAGGGAATTCATGTACCTTAAACTGCAATTTGAAAAGCTCTATAATGAACATATCTTATTTCTATGCAGTTTTGTCACCAGCTGGAGCGCCAACTCACTTACTGGCAATACCACATCAACTGGAGAAGCAATAAGACATTAAAGGGGACCCATCACCCAAAAAAAATATTCAAAATTTGAATATCACAATAGTCAAACAAAGTGAACTATGGGATTTTAAAAAGCATATTTATCAAATCGTGAACTTCACTGATAAATACAATATGATTCTAAAATTCCCATAGGAATGAATAGAACATGGGTAAGTTTTTCCTGTAGTGAGTTCTATTCTCACATTTTGATATAACTGCCCCTAAATTTTCCTTACTGCTATGACCTTGTTTTTCCACTTTTAAATACCAAATTAGACTGGGGTATTTTTTTTACATTAATAAGAGGAAATGCAAATGACTGCACATTGATATGCAATATATTTATTACAATACACCATCTGGGAGAATGCTGCACACAAACTGCGTAATTGTGGCGATTGTTTACAGCTCATTTCCTTTCCAGCTGCTCTTGCCCAGAGCTTACGGAATACTTAAGCCATGCAAACCTATCAATAAAGCTATCAATCCCTTCTGTCGTTGGATTTCTTCAAAAGCAGAGACTGATTTTTTGTGCTAAAACTCACAAACTCAAATTGTAACTTCAAATCAAATGTGTATAAAGCCAAGCAAGCTCTAAAAAATCAAATGTAAATGAAACTTCAGCAAGGGCATGTAAATGATTAATTTCAAGGTTGAAATTATTTTTTTCATCTTGTAAACTCACAAATTCAAGGTATTCAAGTATTTTTCAAAGATTTTATTCATTCAATTGTTAAAAAAAATGCATGTTAATAATTCATGTCTTTTTTAAATTGTAAATTTATTCAAAATAGAAAAGACCTCTAAAATTACACAAGTCCGAATTTTCATAAATAAGGCCTAAAATGATTATTCAGAAAGGAAACTCATGAGGATGCAGGTATTTCCCCCATATGAATTAAAAGACAGTAAGTTCTTCTTTATCTGTTAGGGTTACACCATTGTTTTAAATTTGTAGAGAAAGGGGGTTAAGTAATAAAATAAAGTTTGCCCAGGAGCAGTAACCCATAGAGAACAATAAGATGCTTTCTTTTAAACAGGTGACCAGTAAATGCTACCTGCTGATTGGTTGCTATGCGTTACTACCCCTGGGCAAACTTTATTTTATTACTTAGCCCCCTTTCTCTACAAATTTAAAACAATGGTGTATACCTTGTTCATATATGTATTGCAACCCTGACAGATAAAGAAGAACTTGAGAACACAGGTGACTGAACCTGTCTATGTTTTATTATTTGGCCAATGTTGTGTAGCTGCCACCTCCCATTACTAAGTTCATGCTGTCAACCCATGGCACACAGTGGTCAGCAGAGTGAGTCAAATGTGTTTATACGGGAGACCATACATGCAAAAGGCTCTACATTCGTGGCTTTTTGGATCTAGTCGTATGTCCAGAAATTTGTCAGGCTAACCAAGCCCAAGTAGTGGAATCGAGAAAACTCACTTTATGGTAAATACCACCAGTGGAGTGTAATTTTGAAAAACATGTAGTGTGAGTAGTGATGAGCGAATTTGCGATTTTTTTGGGAAACTGTGACAAAAATTTGCCACGAAAAGTTTTCCTACGACAAACATCACTATTTGTGAGTCACCTAAAAGTCTCAAAATTACAATTTCATACAAGTTTCATCTTAAGGAAATAAGAAACTAAATATAATCAATCTGTCTCTCTACTTGTAGGAGTTGGATTTTGGCATTGGTGTGTGCTTCCCACTGCCTAAAAAATGTAGAAGAGCTGCACTGTTACTGTTACAAAATATAGTGCAACCTTGATATACCACTTGGTTGTAACTTCGACACAGGTGGAATTAGAATTCAGGCTGCATTATAAAGAAAGGGATTAACATTATTTAACTTTAATTTATACATACTTTTAATTTATACTCTCACTTTCTGGAGTGGGGGAATAAACAATGGAGGAAGTACTATGAATTTTTGTGATTACTTTTTTATGAAGTGCCATAGCATAAATAAACTCTGCATTTATGGAACACACACTACAACTTCACATATTCCATCAATAAAGAAATTACAATATGCACTTATTTTCTGTACCTTTAAGCCTAAGCCTAGAATGCATGTAATGGTAATACTTGATGATTAAAACCATATGCCCATCAATTTCCCACTTTGGATGTACGGTTTGCCGTTTATGACCCAACCCTGTGCCATTAAGGCTACAATAAGTTTTTAGAAATGCTCTGCAGAACACAATTTCTTACATGATTTCTATAAATAACTGAAGTGATGTGCAAAACTGGTCTAACTCTATTTATGTGCCAGATTAGTAACTCTCCTCATCCTCAGATAAACTCATGAGCTCACCCTTTGCAGCCGTCCAGCAGTTCTTTGGCCCAAAAACAGTGGTTACTGAAAGATTACATGTGGGTGACCAAATGGGTAGCGAAAAGAACGGTTTCTTTCCAATGCTGAATGTTTCTCCTATTAGATCATTACTCTTTCAGGGACATGAGTGCATATGGTTTATAGAAAAACAGGCAATGCTACAATATTAGAATGAAACAACAGGAAATGACCAAAAGTCCATCTGCTGATCATTCAATACCAGAACACTCAGTAACCTTTACGGTAAATATAAATGTTCTGGGAAACGCAAAGCTTATTATGGAATTTCTTACATTTGAATACATAATAATATGAATGATATCCTAAAGTAAGCCACTTTAAAGGGGTGGCTCACCTTCAAGTTAACTTTTAATATGTTGTAGAATGACTAATACTAAGCAACTTTTAAATTGGTCTTAGTTATTTATTTTGAATAGTTTTTGCATTATTTGCCTTCTTCTTCTGACTCTTTCCAGCTTTCAAATGGGGGTCACTGACACCATCTAAAAACAAATGCTCTATAAAGCTGCACATTTATTGTTACTTTTTATTACTCATCTTTCTATTCAGAACTCTCCTATTCATATTCCAGTCTTTTCTTCATATCAATGCATGGTTGTTAGGGTAATTGGGACCCTAGCAACCAGACTGCTGAAATTGCAAACCAGAGAGCTGCTGAATAAAAAGCAAAATAACTCAAAATCCACAAATAATAAATAATGAAAACCAATTGTAAATTGTCTCAGAACATCACTCTCCACATCATACTAAAAGTTTACTCAAAGGTGAACAACCCCTTTAACCCTAAGGAACTTCAGTGTGGGCTGTATCAGACACTCCAGCTCTGTCATAAGCATATCAAACCTGCTTTAACTACTACTGACATCTAGTGGCCTTTGTAGCAAGTGTGCAATGTGTGTGTAAATGTTTCATATACTGTATGATGTATGCTAGAATATATTTAAAATAATACTACAAATGCTCCTCTAATACAGTACAATTTTACTCAATCCCCTTTGCCATAGCAGATGTGGGCGCTTCCATAGATTCCAACTACACCTCCCAGAATAGAAGTCATAGGATGAAATTTCTATATTACAGCGCTGAGATTTATGCTGGTGCTATATTAATAAATGTTAATAATAAAATAATAGTTCACCACAGCAGACATCAATAATTAGCACACCTTTAATGATTTACCAAAAATAAGCCCACATTATGAAATCTGAAGTCAATATAGTTTTATAAGCACTGACTGTATTATAGATATGCTTGGGTGAATGTTTATGTCATAATTCTGGCAGCAACCACTCCAACCATATTATAATACTGATTTATAGATATGTGCTTGGGTGCATATGTATGTCATAATGCTGGCAGCAACCAATCCTAAAAAGTTACAACAATCAATGGTATAGCTAGGAAAATAATTAAAGGGATTCTGTCGTGATTTTTTTATAGTATAGTTTTTATTTCTACAGTTAGGCCCATAAATTTTTGGACGGAGAATACTTTTTCAAATTTTGGTTCTGTACATTACCACAATGATTTTTAAATAAAACAACTCCAATGCAGTTGAACTGCAGTCTTTCAGCTTTAATTCAGTGGGTTGAACAAAAAGATTGCATAAAAATGTGAGGAACTAAAGCCTTTTTTTTAGCACAACTTCATTTCAGGGGCTCAAAAGCAATTGGATCATTGACTCAAAAGCTATTTCATGGGCAGGTGTGGGCAATTCCTTGGTTATTTCATTATCAATGAAGCAGATAAAAGCCTTGTTTGCTGTGAACAGACAACATGCTGTCAAAGGAGCTCTCCATGCAGGTGAAACAAGCCATCCTCAAGTTGCAAAAACAGAAAAAAAACCATCTATGAAATTGCTACAACATTAGGAGTGGCAAAATCTACAGATTGGTACATACTGAGAAAGAAAGAACTCACTGGTGAACTCAGCAACGCAAAAAGACCTGGACGTCCACAGAAGACAACAGTGGTGGATGATCGCAAAAGAATTTCCATGGTGCAGAGAAACCCCTTAACAACAGCCAAACAAGTGAACAGCACTCTCCAGGAGGTAGGCGTATCTATATCCAAGTCTATCATAAAGAAAAGACTTGATGAAAGTAAATACAGAGGGTGCACTGCAAGGTACAAGCCACTCATAAGGCTCAAGAATAGAAAGGCTAGATTGGACTTTGCTAAAAAAAAAACATCTCAAAATGCCAGCACAGTTCTGGAAAAACATTCTTTGGACAGATGAAACCAAGATCAACCTCTACCAGAATGATGGCAAGAAAAAAGTATGGAGAAGGCGTGGAACAGCTCATGATCCAAAGCATACCACATCTCTATAAAACATGGCGGAGGCAGTGTGATGGCTTGGGAGTGCATGGCTGCCAGTGGCACTGGGACACTAGTGTTTATCCATGATGTGACACAGGACAGAAGCAGCCGAATGAATTCTGAGGTGTTCAGAGACACAGTCTGCTCAAATCCAGCTACATGTAGTCAAACTGATTAGGGGGCATTTCATAATACAGATGGACCATGACCCAAAACATACAGCCAAAGCAACCCAGGAGTTTATTAAAGCAAAGAAGTAGAATATTCCTGAATGGCCAAGTCAGTTACCTAATCTGAACCCAATTGAGCATGCATTTCAAATGTTGAAGACTAAACTTCGGACAGAAAGGCCCACAAACAAACAGCAACTGAAAGCCGCTGCACTAAAGCCCTGACAGAGCATGTAGATGTTACAGTTCCTTTAAGTGAATTTGTTATGAGGCCCAGTAAGACATTAGCCACAGAACTGGCCATTATGGCAGCAAACACAGGGGTGTTCAGAGCAGGACAAGCTGATTGGTTTATCCCTGAGGGAAAGCACAGCAACAAGTACTCCAGGCCAGAACCCCCCACATCACTGCCACTGACAGGGGAGACTGTTCCAACTCTAGCTCACTAATAAACAGCACACGGTGTTACTGCCGGGTAGGGGGATACACAGAGCCCTACCCGGCCCCAGGAGATTGACACACAAAGCAGCCACTCATAGAGCACAGGCAGAGCAAGGAGGCAGTAAGCACGACACTGTCGCAAAGAAAGACACCACGTGCGACGCCGTAACCATGGGAGACGCTGTCAAAGTGCTGACAGTCGGCGCAGGTCACGTGAGAGACTATTAAATAATCGAGGCAACAGAGCACTTCTCAGGCAATGTTCACGCTGACACTCTCTACTGACTGTTACACTACAGCTCCCAGCATCCCCTCTGAGCTAAACAAGTTACCAGCGAAGCAGCTGGAGAGCCTCATACTAATAATGGTTAGGGACTAAAAGAAGGATGACAGCGAGGCAGACTGAAAGACGATGCGTGCGGTCAGGCCCGATCTTCTGTAGCTCTGTTTCCCGCCCGCTGGATCCGGCGGAGCTGTCAATAGTATCACTCGAGGCCCATGGTGTGTGAGGCCGGAGCCTGACAGCGCGCGGGAGAAAGTGATGGGGGAGGCGTTCGCTTGGCCAGTAGAGTGGCAGACAAGGGCTGTAACGTGGGAGCCTACGGAACGCATTTTAGGGCAAAAGCATCTCAAGCTGTTTATCTGTGTCATGCGGTGTGTGAGACGCGAGTATGTCTCCACTTGCTGTAGGCAGGGGCGGGGCAGCACAATGGATGGGCGTGGCTTCTCTGCCATTTGGGCAGATCCAGGGGGCGGGGCTGAAAGCTGTGCTGTACAGGGAGGCGGGCGTGAATGTTGAGCATTCATTTGCAACAGTGAAGAAATGACTGACATTGTGTTATTAGCCGTGTCTGTTTGTAGCCTCTCTACCTCAGCGCCAGGTGTATCTCTTCTGCACCATTAAATTACACACAGTGCTCCTCTTACAGCAGATACAGTGTGTAGCATGGGCCACAAGTACAAACATTTCATTGTAGTATGGACCGTTGCTGGGGGGGACAGAGTTCACTCTCACAAGCTCTTCCTGTAACAGTGACACTTTCACTACTTCCGACTGTTGGTATTTATATTTGTGCTTAGTGTTTTCTCCGTGTTCATGTGGAAATGAAAATGACCTGTTGTGAGCAGTTGTTGTTTTCAAACATGGCATGGAAAGTTCTTCCAATTTAAAAAAAAGTCTCAAGACTAAAGGTGGCCATAGATGTAGCATTTAAGATCTGTCCTGCGACCATAAATACAGACATGTTAGAGCTGAATCGTCAGCTATACAGGTAGAAACAATAGAATTCTACAAGTATCTGACAATTCAGCACAGTGACCAATGTTTGGGTGGCTTCTGCCGATATCGGTCGGCTTGTCTCCAGCCTTACAACGTTTCGTTGGATATATCATGTCAACATTTGTGCACAAATAAAAATGGTTGCTTTTGTTCTATAAAGCACTTAGCACAGCCTTAAAGGAGAATTCAACCCTAAAGTTAAAAACAACCCTACCCTACATAGACCTCCCTCATCCCCCCCAGCCTAAGTGTTACCCTGGGCAAACGCCCCTAACGTTTTACTTACCCCTAGGTGCAGATTCAGCCATCAGAGTTCACGGGTGCTGTCTTATTCTCTTGGGAAATCTTCTGGATAAGACCGGCGTGGAGCCACAGGTGCAGTTGGAGCAATTTTCTGTTTCACAACAACTGCGCATGCGCCGGAAACT
Source organism: Xenopus laevis (assembly GCF_017654675.1). NCBI lineage: Eukaryota > Metazoa > Chordata > Amphibia > Anura > Pipidae > Xenopus > Xenopus laevis. The sequence goes on along the minus strand of NC_054380.1, from coordinate 93,152,819 downwards.
TAAGAATATTGCAGAAGCGCCAGTCTCATTCCAAAGATTACCGAATCGGCTGAAGATGGCGCCCGTGAACTCTGATGCCCGAATCTGCACCAAACGTTAAGTAAAATATTACAGGCATTTGCCCAGGGTAACACTTTGGCTGGGGGGAGCGGGGTCTATGTAGGGTAGGGGTTTTTAAATTTAGGGTTGAATTCTCCTTTAAGGCTCTGCTAAGTGCTTTATTGAACAAAATCAACCATTTTTATTTGTGCACAAATGTTGACATTGTGAAATTAGAACAAGTGTTTTTCTTACAAGCTGGCAATTTACTTAATCTTTTTAATAATTATAAATTATAGCATGGGCAGTCATTTGTCTTACTGTTGTTGACCTATTTAAGCAAATTGTAAAATTGTTTGCTAGGGATTATTATTCAACTATACAATTTCTCGAGCATTGTTAAGCTCTCTTCTGCAGGAGCAGCCTGAGATTGCTCATAGCCTGCACAGAGAGATTGAAAGGTACACTGACACTGATATGAATGAGAGGTGGGGGCAAAGAAATGTGCTCTCCTGTTTATGGCTGACAGTAAATAGATATTGGTAAATGTTAGGACACCCAGTAAATGGTCTCTACAGAAAAGTCTGGGATGCTATTAAAAAACAATTGCCTTTTTCTGTGGTCCTGTGCATATAGATTATTTTGTTCACTATGTGGCTTGTGTAGTTGCCAACACTTGAAACTCATATCAAACTGCTGCCCTAGCACAGGCCCTTGTGTGTCTATATAGAAGAGACAGCCATGGGTTAAGATGCTACACCAAATGACATGCAAATATTGTCGTCTGTCTTGTACATTATTATGGTTTACACCCTGTAGTAAAACAAGTATTGCCAGGTCTTTACAAAGATGCCAGCAAATATGACTGTGTATTATATACTTTTATTGGGACTTTAAAAGCACAACCTTCCTCTGGAACACAAAGAAGCCAAAAAGAATATCCAGGCCCCAGCCCTGAAAAAAAGAGACCAAACATCTGTCTTTTGTTTAGTGAAGAGGAATAGCCAAACACAGAGCTGCTATTCGACACAGCCCAATATCAGTGAGAGTTTATTCTACCTGCAGTTTATTTCTTATTTTTTCTCATCACAAATGTATGTTGGATATGCCTGGGTGCTCCCAATGTGCCCATGGAGACTGGACACAAATTGTTCCTATTTCACCTACAAACATGACCTTGACACTGCATCTATGCTGGCTATGGGTTCTGGGGGCATTAAAGAGATGCTTACACCAGATATCAAACTTTTTTTACATTGTATTTTATGGAAAAAATGTAAATAGCATGCAGAGTATTTGCCCAATGCTTTTTACATTAACTATTTGATCCCCATATAAATAGCATGCAAAGTATTTGCCCAATGCTTTTTCATTAACTATTTGATCCCCATATTCATCAGTGAGGGGGCTGCCATATTTGAGCAGCAGGAGTCTGTTAATGGTACAAACTTCCTGCAACACACAGCGCTGTAACCTCTGGGGCCCATAAAATAGAAATAACTGCCCACATTTTCTTGAATTACTACTGGTGCTGCTGGTAATCCTGTTTACTCAATTCCTTTATAGTGTTTTCTGACCGAGACTATAATGCAGCACATGAACTGACTGCAACCTTTATGCTGCAGGATTAGAGTTTGTTCTTCTTGCTCCTAAAACATTGTCAGCAGTGTACCAGTGATTCCTGTTTGTTATTTGTGGCAAACTTACATGTTTCTTTTTCCTTTCCCTAGCAGGGAAAAATGACGCTGAGGTCAAGTAGACAACTTCTTGGATCTCGCTGTGCTCTGCTGCCTTCTTCTGCACTTCCCAGAAAACAGTGAGTTTGAGGGGACACTACTTGTTTTTTTCAGTTTAGGCACTGGTTTAGCATTGGATTAGTGATCAGTTGTTCCCCACAAAGCTTTTTAGCTCTGGGGGAAGTAGAAGCCTGAATCTAGTTTGACTTGCTCAATGACCAGTCAGACCACAGACAGAACTTTAATACTATTAGTGTAATGTAGAAATGGGTGTTCAATGGCAACTAGCCTTAATGTGCGGTAGTCAAATATCCCTGTCCTGCTACTTCCAGCCCAAGGCCATTTCTATTTTGTGACATGTGGAGAGCATTTGGGAAAGGTACATCCCCAAAGGAAGTGGATCTGCTAGATGTTTGACCCAAGAGGAGGTTGGCCTGTCACCCACCCACCCAAGAAAAGTTTGTCCAGCCTGCCTCTCAATTTTTTGACCCAAATCTGCCTAGTCCATGGGTCCTGTGCACGTCACTGTTTATCATCTGCATTATGCACTAGTTATTACACCCTTGGGTGACTTTCATTCTTCACTAATTTGAAATCATATGGAATATTTCAAAGTGGAAAGAGAATCTATGGAGTTAACTTCTCTCGCTATGACAGTTGCAAATGAGAAGGTTTTGGGAGGTGTCTTTGGATAATCATTACGGAACATTTGCCTGGGAACCTGTGGCATCCCAAATGGTAACCATGGAGACCATGATGTTAGTTGTCATAGAAACCAAGGAAAATGCTAGGTGTTAGTGCTTACCCACACTTTATTTTTAAAGCTTAGCATGGAAATATTCTGATCAGATCCCAACCACAAAGCAGTTTTCATGGGAATGGAAACATTTCACATAAAATATGTGTGATGGTGTAGACCAGTGCATCATCCTATCTGAACACCCTTGACTCTAATGCAGAAATCTATTGGTACTCTATTCAAATGACCCCCCCCCCACCAAAGCTACATAGTTAAATAGTACTTAGGGTTGAATAAATGTTTGCCCTTTACACCTGCTTTAACGTCATTACTGATACTTTCCATACCCCTTATAAGCTTAGCCACTTTTTTGTTGGGAGAACAGTCTTGATCTTCCTTTTGAGGTTTGGAGGCCAAAACTGCAATGTATGATCTATCTGGATCAGCCATGTCCAAAGTGCGGCCCGCAGGCCAAATGTGTCCCGGTTAAAAATGTACACAGGCCCGCAGTCTCCTTCATGACACATACTAGCAGGTCATGATGAGCTGCTTTTGCCGCACATCCTGCCTTTCACAGCATCCTGCAGTGGCTGGAGAGAGCAGCTAGTAAGGAAACCGACTCCCCTCCCTCTGAAGAAGTAGCGCGCCTGGCTGCTATGCAACGGTTCCAAGAGGCGTGCACTCAGCCCCTAAGAAGAAGTCAGCAAAGGCTCTTAAAGGGCATGTAAAGGCAAAAATATAAAATCCCATTTTTACTTTCTTTAATGAAAAAGAAATCTATCTCCAATAAACTTTAATTAAAAGATGTCTACAGTTTTTATCATAAACCTGACTGTATGCAGTGCAATTCCCCCTTCTTTTACTGCTGTGGATAGGAATTGTCAGATGGTCCCCAACTGCTGTGCAGGTAAACGATCATACTTTCAAATGGCAGGGGGAGCCCCCCCCACCTTACTTCCCAGAACTCGAGCAGCATTGTTGGATTCCCTGTAGAGATTTGTATCCAGAGACGCAGTGCAGTCTCTATATTATGATTATTAATCAGTCTTGCTGTATTGGCTTCTATGGCAGATATTATTTGACTTGTGCTGTTTTGATAATTTATGACGATCCCTAAGCTTAACATCCCAACTGAAGCCCATACCACACTGAGCATGTGCGAGTCTTGATATTGCAGAAATGTCTAACAAAGTTACAAGATGACAGCCCCCTGTGCCAACTTTGAAAGCATAAATCATTTGTCTTATTAGGCTGCTGGAGCAGTAAGTTCATGTTTATATTTAGTATACATAATACAGCATTTCTAACATTATTCTATTTTAGACTTTAGTTGCCCTTTAAAGAGGCTGCGACAGTGAGGAAAGCCATGCCTGCTAAGAGCCATCTAACGCTAGTCCCTTCAACAAGCAGAGAGCGACTGCATTGAAAAGTGAAAGAATGAGCTTCTCCCATAAATCAATAGAGGACAAAACCTTGCTGGCCCTTCCAGGTCCTGACTGGATTTGACTGTTACAGCCCAAAATAACACCAGGTGAATCCATTAGTTTGGCTAACTTGGTAACCCTTCAGGGATAGAAACAGACTGTCCCTGTAAAGGCTGAATGCACTTTGCTCTACACAATATGATTGCACCACAATTGTGACTCTTTTTTTTTCTTAATTTGCCCTGCTGGCCTGGTATATTGGGCTTGTACAGACACTAGTCTTGTAGTGTTATGCTTGTGCCGCCCACACAATTGCCTTTTCATGGCCCTATCTGAAACTTTGTTGTAGTACAAGATTGTTTTCCCCCAAGATTTCCCTAATATGATTGGTATGATAGTAACTACAGGGTGTAACATGTGCCCCACTCCTCTGCATGGCCGCCATTGGTCAAATGGATATTTTGCCCAGAGACCATGTGCCATTCTATTAGGATCCTGTATTAGCCTGGGATCTCATCCACTACAGTCAGGCAACTGATGGGCAGCTTCTGTCTTCCTGGTTATTATGTATTTGTCCAGTTTCATTGAAAGCAAATATGTAGCTCATTAATTACTGGGCTGGCTTCATTTAATAGAGTGAATAGAATCCTCAGAGAAAGCTTTGGGCACTGTACCTGAGCATTTTTAATGGAAACGTTTTTTTTTTTAGATTTCAGATTCATTTCCAGTTGCTCCAATCAGAATGCATTTAATCAGGGGGGGTCATGCCATTGGGCTGATGATGAGAGGCCAAACAGACTGCAGTAAGGATGTACAAGAGAGGGGAATAGCCAGTGGTGTTCATTATTTTGCTTTTAAGTTTTTTGTTTTTTTTAGGGGGGTAAACAAAGTACTCTTGCCTGCTGACTGTTATAACCCATACAGGCAGAGACCCAGTAATATTATTTTGGAGGTAGCTTAAGCATAGATAACTCAGGCGTAGCTTAGTGATTTGTCTGTACATTCTGTTCTTGGGTCTGGTGATCATTTTATTCATGTTTAGTGACTTAAAATATGATTTTATAAACTCTGGTATCTGGAGGACAGTCAGATGTTAGTGTCCCCTATGTTACATTTAGTCCCCTCCTTTTTAGGAGGGTGCAAATGATCCATAACTAGAGCAGGAGTTGTGCTGCAAGAATATGAATAGATGGGCCCTGTGGAGACATAGCAGCACAAAGGACTTATTGCAAAGAAATTGGATTTTATTAAAACATAAAAAGAATTACTTTTCAACAAGACCATAGTCTGAGCCAGCTGTGATTACCTGTGCTTAAGAAAGCAATAGTAACCATTTAAGCTGAGCTACACTACTAGTTGTTTAACAGCCATAGCCAAGCTCTGGTAAGTGAACAGCTGCTCATTGCCTGTCTGGTCTATAGGAACAGATAACAGATGCAACAGAGTGTTCAGTTTAATATGAATTGCGACTTTGAGGAGGACCACAATACCAAAATGCAGAACATTGTCCAAAACTCCTGGTAAGGTATTACCACTTTAAATAAAAAGCCCATGAAATGATGGTCGTTGATGATGCTTTTTGATGTTCTTAGTTCCTGAAACAGAACAGACTCTTGTTCCTTCCTGCCATATTGCACAGCATACACAGGGACACCCTGCTGACAGAGCACAAGTACTGAGCTGATGCTTCAGCATCCATCAACCTGTGTCTGATCCTGGGCATCTTTGTACTGTGTTGTCCATGATTTGGGGGTCTTTTTGCTGAATCTGGAAACAAAGGCATAATTTGTTGGAGTTGGGGATAACTGGTTGGAGAATCCCATTTAATCAGAACAGAGAGAGGGATTTATCCCCAGTGTGGGCAGTGCAACGGCAGCATTGGTACTCGAAATATACCCAACATAAAGCTGCAAACAACTGTATTCCCATGTGGTGTGCCATGCCACAGCATAACAATGCAGGAGTTCATGAATTTTGGTCTTCCCTTTTTCCAAACACCAACTACAGCAATTTGACAACCTCACATGCAGCTTTTATAATATACGCTTTACATGTTATGTACTTCTGTTTTACAAACAGAAGTACATCTGCCAGTTGTGTTGCCACTGTTTTGTGTGACATAAGTCTGTATGTAATCAAGGGGTTGTCTAGAGATCAGATAAGGGTCTCAGAAAGAGTCTATTCACTAGTTATAATACTAAGGGATTTTGCACAGCACTGTGCTCAGGTGGAGGTAGTCAAAAAGCCCAGAGCAGACTGTTACCATAGAACGACATGGCAAATGTCACAACTGTAATTTCTCTCACCTGAGCACAACAGTAGTCAAAGCACCCAGTGACTATATGCCTAAGGTGGATCAGATTTACATTCCCAATCCATTAGAGGGAGCTACGGTTTAATATATTCTCTAAACTCAATGCAGCAGTATCTTGGACGGTTAATGGTAATGAAAATAATGTTGTGTCTTATGCAAGCTCCTGGATGTAAATGAAAATGTTAAATGACTAGTATTTCCCAAGAATAACCTAAATAACAAGAGGCAAACTTGCACCATGTCCCCAATACAAATAAATACAGTTCTTAATGTTCACTCATTCAAACAACCTGTGAAGTGTCAGTGATGTCCTTTCCCCCTCAATTTCTCCCAAATGATCCTATAGGAAACAATGGCATTTAACCGTGGTCTACGCTGGTGTGGTAGTACCAGAATGAAATATTTCCAGCAAAAGGCACACACCACAGCAAAATGCATCCCTTACACTCTCATGCCATCTCCTTGTACCCGCTGCAGCTTGTTGGTAAGAATGTATATATGGATCTTTGTGTCAATCTCCTCCAGTTGAAAGCCAAACACCTATGGGGTTGGAAGAAAAGAAATAACAGTAAAAATGACAGCTCACTTGGTCTGAATTACTGATCTGTGAGCCAATCTCTAGGGTTAGAATCTATGGGAGTTTGTATGTGCATTTTGGCACACTGTGTACATACAGTTTATGCAGATAAAACCCCAGAATGGCGGTGGATTGCAGTTTTAGTACAAGCATGACACTTTTGTTGGCTACTAAAGAATGCTTGCCTAATGCCAGGTGATGATGACCGTGGGAAGATGGCATACTTTTCCTACAGGACCCTGCTATTAGCATCCCAGCTCTAATCAAGATCAAACCTACAGACATAAATGAAAAACACACCCTGTCTGCAATATACAAGGTGAGTAAAATGAGCTAAACTCAGATTCTGCTTTACTTGGTGCACCAACAACTATGCTTTAGAGGAGCTAACCAAACTGCTTTCAGTTGCCCTTTAAAACAAGTCTAGACATTGCTCAGTTCCTAGCATGAGCACTTAAACCAACCCCTCCAGCCTGACAGCTAGGCTATTTCTCCAATTCACAAAGCTGCGTAACTCACCTGTTGCAGATCGATTTGCGTACCCCGAATGATTTCGGATTAACGTCCGTGTACCACGCTTCTCACAATATCTGAACAGGATGGTTTTACAAACATTTGCCATAATGACGAGAGTAATTTATTTTGTGCCAATGTTATTTCACTCCTTTATATAGCACTTGCATATTGTGCAGCAATTTCCAGACAATATACATCATTCCCATCAGCTCCTGTCCCAGTGAAGCTTACAGTCTAAGGTCCCTAGCACATTTACACAATACTAGGTGTCCGGTTGGCTTGGCCCGGCCTGGCCCTGCCCACAAATATCAGGAATATATACACCCACCCCATATTTGACTTATTAAAAATTAGCTGTAAACATGCAGTCTGCAGGTAATTTTATGTCGGATCTAATAGGGCCATTGGTTTAGTCTGGTCATCACGAAGGAAAACTTACATTGAATAAAAAAAAATATTAAAAAATATATATATACAAGCAAACTGTGATTTGCAGATTGTAAATGGGTAGGTATAAAAGTAATAAATAACCACCATTGTGGAAAAGAATTCCCAGTGCAGGTGGCCATGTTGGGGCATGCTTATAAGGATCAAGTGTTACAGCTTGCTAATTGTGTGCATGTGTGATATATGTATGTGCATGAGCATGCTAGATCACTCATAATACACGTGTGTGACCCGACATGGCACTGGGAGCTCGCTTTCAGCACAAGGGAAATAACGCTCAAGAGGGGGTGGGGGTTCTTGTAGAAATACTGCTGTTTCCAACTATAGTGTGTAGCTTGCACCACCATTGGGGAAAATAATTTGATCGGATGTTTGCCTTTACATTATACGAGTGGGTATATATCAAGATTATTCCTTTCTAACAGTAATACCTTAAAGCACAAAGAATCATCAGTATGAAATCAATCTGAACACAATGATCAAGACGACAGATCAACTCACCTGCCCGTTTTATATCAACAGGTACTGTACCACTTCACCCACCTGGAGGGGATAAAAACTCATTGCAAGGCTGAATTGTATCCATTGCAAGTACTTTGGCACAAGGACAGGCAGACAAGAGTGTTTTGTCCACGAGATGGCAGTGAGCCATAAACCTTAGACATAAGTGGCATCTGTCAAATGTTTGTAATTGTGGATTAATAGATACCTGATTACCCCAAGCAGCTTTTTGCAATATAAATATCACCACTATGTACTTATTCACTAGTGCAGGGCAACACTGTATTATATTTTTATTACTTTTAAAGCACTATCATTTTTATATTATTGTTCCTTTAAACTAGCCATACAAAGGTCAATAAAGCTGCTAACTCAGTCCTTCTAAACCAAGTTGGCAGTTTGTTGGTCCATATATGGGACCTTTCTGACAACAGTACCCTTCCGTTCTCTGTATGATCACCCCAATCTGACAGTATTTGGCTGGCCAAATGGCAAAGATACACTTCTCTAGGACCTCTCCAACAGTGGCCACTAAGGACAATGAGCAATCTCTGTATAATGTCTCCTCTGTATATAGAAATGATCAGAATCATTTTGTTGCTTTAATCATTTTACATAAATGATTCTAAATTAGACCCTCTGATGATCTTCTCCAGGCAAAATCTGTGTGCTGCTCTCCAGGGCAGGAAGGCCACAACTCTCAGGGTCTCCAGCACTTTATACTGCAGAACAGTGTTACTGTGTGGTGTGTTATAAACAGCCAAGGAGGAGTCTCACCCAAGGCCGCTCTGTGCACACCAATGTGAGGATGCATGGATTTGAACCCACAAACCAACTGTGAGACACCTCCAGTGTCAATAGATACTAAACCCCTAAGCCATCTCTCCACACTGCTTAAGCATGGATGTGTACACTGTTGCCCTCAGCTGCTTTTGGGTTTTTTTCTCACACTAAAACACATTTGCATTAAATTAATTTGCATAGAAGCTTTATCCATCAGTAAATGTATGTGTATTCCAAAGAGTTGCACAGACATACACTCCCTCCACAAAGAAACCAGGTACTAATATCCAAGTGGAACTGAAGTGTGGCATTGGCGAAATAGTTATGAAATAGAAAACACAATGGAAGTGTATTTGCTTAAAGTGATTCACTCTATAAAGTGAACATTTAGTATGCTATAGAATGGCTAATTCTAAGCAACTTTCTAATTGGTCTTTTTTATTGTTTTTGAATGGGGGTTACTGATCCCATTTAAAAAACAAATGTTCTGTGAAGCTACAAATGTATTGTTTTTGCTACTTTTTATAACCCATTTTTTCATTCAGGCCTCTCCTATTCATTTTCCAGTCTCTCACTAAAATCAATGCATGGTTGCTAGTTTCCAGCATGTTTGGGCCTTCGTTGCTAGCATGGCTAGGTCCTAGAAACCAGATTGCAGTATTTTATTAAAAGCAATGCATGGTTGCTAGGGTAATATGGATGTTGGCATGTGTGGATTTGTCTTGATACCTCTGGGAAAGTGCACCCCTCGGTACACTGGAAAGCTGTGAGTCGCTAAAAGTGGCCATACACAGGCAGATTTAAGCTGCTGTTTCAGGTCCTTTAGACCGATTCCACAGCATTTCTGCCCCTGAAAGGAGCCCTCCCGGACCGATATCTGGGCAAAAACCGGCCATATCTTGATCGGGTAGGCTTTATTCTTATGTTGGATAGAGAACCGCATAGGTTCATTGATTCAGTCCTCACTTTTTCGTATCCCTTTCATTGTAATGCGATATCTCCCGCCTAAGGTGGGCCTGTCGGGGGAAAGATTGGTTGTTTGCTGACCTCACCAGACAAACAAATTTCCAGACATTTTGATTGACAGCTGAGATTTATAAACAAGTTTACAACAGCTATGAACGCTTTAATAAAAAAAATAATTTGGATTTCATGCTTAACTTGAAAAGGAATTTTATTATACAAATTTTTATGTCTGGGCGACAGGCCCATTTTAAGCAGGAAAAAAAAAACCCACATCGGCCTATTGGTTGATATAATCGCCCTATGGCAAGCCAGTAGGGACTTGTGGGGGAAGTTTAATGTAAGTCTTTATAAGTTTCCTGGCCTTTGGAATTAAGAAAAAAGAATGTCTGATACCCCTATAGTTCTGTGGGCATGTGGTGCCTTGATAAGGCAGGCCAGGAAATCTCTGCTTCCTCTTGTGACCCTCACAAAAGTTTATTTTTACCCTGGAGTTTACCCTCAGGAGTTACTGAGGAAACCTCTGAGGTACTTGGCTAGTGTCGGCCATCTTGAAAAGTCACATTTCTAGAACACTAGTTTTCTTGAAGGAACAAGAAACCAATTAAGAAATGCTGATTAAATTTTCTAAGAAGTGAGCGTGCTTATACTCTCAAAATATATAATGTATCATTATACCTCAGTAAAAGAATAACTAAAAAAGATAGTTGAACAGCGCTCCTTCCAAACCCTTGCAATGCTTCATATACATAAAAGTTACTTATTAGACATTAAAAGTTCCCATAGTGATCTTGTCACTTATGTGTGTGTGAGATATCCAGTGTTTTGGAGTCTCTTCCAGATGAACAATGTATAAGTGCAGTAGTAGGTGAGTAAATCCTGCTCCTCCACTTGTAATCCCGCCAAAACAAAATCACACATAGTTCATAGCGCAGCAGACTTCTTATAATAATCCCTGTGTAGCGATATAGTAAATAGAGTGCAACGTTCTCTAACTATGAGCTCCACTTCCAATACTATGCTCCGGGTGAGACCTAAAATCTTAGGTCTCGCAAACAGTGCGGAGGCAGGGTGTAGTGTTACTGTAACTAGGTGCAGCGCCGGATTTCATTGACTGGCGCCCCTAGGCCGCGTGGTCCGACCAGGCGGCCGCGCGGTCCTAGCACCCACCTCCCCTTCCCAGCTGCTGTAATTGAATGGGGACGCACACGTCCCCATAATACGGCTGGGCGGCATGCCGCCCCTATTTTTTTGCCGCCCTAGGCCCGGGCCTATGCGGCCTTGCCGCAAATCCGGGCCTGACTAGATGCAGGGTGCAATAATTGGGCGCCAGTGGTTTTTATAACTTAACCAATGAACATATTTATTGAATATAATCCTCAATGGATTGTACATAAGAGCAAAACAGGATCATACAGAACAGTGGATAGGCATATACTCACAGTACCTTCTTTTGGTTAGTATTAGTCTCCACAGGGAAGAGAACATACACAGCAGCAATGAAGGTACACCCAGCTTTCAGTATTTTCCCTAAGTGGAACCCAGGGGAATCTATACATCCCTAAGTCTATACACTTAGTCCCTACTTCTGGGCAATTAGTACCCGGGATCTTAATCCCTCTGACTCTCCTCGTCGGAGCCTTGAGCTACTCAGCTAAATAGCCTAGATTGACAACCTGTGTGGAAAAAAAACCCTACCCCCACCCCAGGTAGCCCTCCCTCCCTCCTCCCCTGGGGAGATGCCCCATACTCCATACATACCCCTCGATGCAGATTCTTCCAGCGACGTTCCACACGTCCATCTTCCGGCTCCTCTGTAAGCTGACTGAGATATCAGCAATTTCCGTGTAATTCCGCGCATGCGCAGTTGTCACTAACCAGCAAACTGCTCCAAATGTGCATGCGCAGAAATACCGATCTCTCAGTCAGCTTACAGAGGAGTCGGAAGATGGATGCGTGGAACTTCGCTAGAAGAATCTGCGCCGAAGGGTAAGTATGGAGTATGGGGCATATCCCCGGGGGGTAGTTAGCCTGGGGGGGGTATAGAGGGAGGGCTAACTGGGGTGGGGGGTTTTTCCCGACAGATTGATTTCTCCTTTAAGATGAGTAGCCTATCCTTACTAGACTTGACCTGTCTAGGTTCCACTCGACCTCTGCCTGCCTGCTTAGGCTAGAGCCAGCACAAGATGGACCCTGAAAGCATGGCTACAAAGGGTTTTATACTTTAGCACAGTGCCATCCAGTAACTATTGAGAACAGCAGGGGCATAGCATAAGGCAGAATAATGAAATAGATCGGTAGATTGCTTCCCTTCCTCCCATGTGACTTTCCTTCCGGTGTCTGCAGGGTCCTAGTGCTCTCTCTTCAAGTCTCTTCACTCAGCATTCCCAACAGCACAATAATTAGAATACAATGATAAGGTTTTTAATCAATTCAACACAAAATTATAAATCCAGACTAACATGTAAGATTCCTTGACACGGCCTAACACGTTTCATGTATACAATACACTTCCTCAGAGGCTTCCTGTGTACCTTGGGCATCCTCCCCTAGTAGTTGTAGGTTAAAGGTCATAAGGATATGCTGAATTGTCCAATTTAAATATGCATTAATAGGTAAAGCATTTTGCACTCACTTGTTTGAAACCTTTTAATTTAGTAAAACCTCAGTTGTACAATTGTACACTCGTAAAAACTTTCATAAAACAACATGTTAAATTGAAATCAATATTTAACCCCTGAGGTGGCAACGTCCCCAGCTGGTATATCCATTTAGTTTCTTCTTGGGAGTGTCTCCTCCTTTCCAGTTGGGTTTCGTATGACTAATCCCCTTGAATATAAGGCCACTTGGATCTTTATTGTGTGCTTAGCAAAATGTTCAGCTAAATAATGTTTCATATACCCCTTTTTTATATCCTTTATATATTCCCCCAATCAGGTCTTAACCTTTGTTGTCGTCCACCCCACATATTGTTTTCCATTCCAAGTTACTCATATTGCAGCTCAATTACAGTGTAACTATTCCCATTTGTGGCCCTAAATTCTTTCCCTATCTTTACTGCTCAGCTAGTTGTTTTGCACACCTACATTAGATGAACCCTGACTAGAGAATAATAGGAGAGCACTAGGACCCTGCAGACACCGGAAGGAAAGTCACATGGAAGGAAGGGAAACAAGCTACTGATCTGCATTTGAAGGAGAGTGAGACTGTTTGTAATTTAAACAACGTGGAATTTCTCCAGACTCAAAGTAAGTTGCTTAATAGCATGCTGTGCTATGAACTCTGTGTGATTTTGTTTTGGCAGGATTATAAGTGGAGGAACAGGAGCCAAAACACTGGATATCTCTCGCACACATACGTGACAAGAGCACTGTGGGACATTTTAACATCTAATCGGTAACTTTTATGTGTATGAAGCATTGGAAGGAGCGCTGTTCAACTCTCTCTTTTAGTTATTCTTTTACTGATGTATATTCGTACATTATATATTTGGAGAATATAAGCGAACCTGTTGTCTATAGAAGAGGGGAGCACACTCACTTCTTAGAAAATTTAATCGGCATTTCCCAATTGGTTTCTAGATCCTTCAAGAAATCTAGGGTTCTAGAAATTAGGTGACTTTTCAAGATGGCAGACACTAGCCAAGTACCTCAGAGGTGCAGCCTGCCGGGTTTCCTCAGTAACTCCTGGGTAAAAAAAAAAAAAAAACTTCTGTGTGGGTCACAAGTAGGGTTGCCACCTTTTCTGTAAAAAAATACCAGCCTTCCTATATATTTAATTTTTTTCCCTATTAATAACATCATTTTTACCGGCCCGGTGGCAACCCTAGTCGCAAGAGGAAGCAGAACTTTCCTGACCTGCACCACATGCCCACACAGTTATAGGGGTGTCAGACATTCTAATTTCTTACTTCCAAGGGCCAGGAAGGAAGAGAAGAGAAATTGGCAATATCCTCTCATCACTGAGGGACTTACATTAAACTTCCGCCACCTGTCCCTACTGGCTGATGTGTTTTTTTTCCCCCGCTTAGGTGTTAAGGCTCCCATACACAGGCCGATAAAACCTGCCTGCAGACCAAGTCGGCAGCTTATTGGCCCGTGTGTGGGGCCATCCGAAAGTCGGGCAGATCTTGATCGGGCAGGTTAAAAAAATCCCAGGCGTTCCGACCACCATTATCGAATGCACTATGAGCCCGATTTCGCCCACCTCAATGTGGGCATATCGGGGAGAGATCTGCTTGTTTGGCGACAACGCTAAATGAGCGTATCTCTACATCTATGGCCATCGTTAGACATATGGTACCCTGCATAGCAAGGCGATTAAACAGATACGTGCGTGCATCACTGTAGGTTTTTGTCACTTTTTGCATGCCGCCGTAGTGGGAGGTGCGTGCGTATTTTGGCTCTGCTGGAGCGAAAGGAGGGGCTTTCGGTTTCTGACTGAACTTGACGTGAGAATTTGGCGGGTCAGTGTTGGGTTTGTGCGGCTATAGCTTTAAGCGCTGTGGATCTGTTCTCAGGACTTTTACATGCGTGCAACTATTGTGTCGCAGGCGTTATATATTCGTGTGGCATGAGGTGTCCACAGAGGCAACTATTGCCTCTCACAGCGCTGCTAGTCTTGATATGGCATGATGGGAATTGGAGTTCCCAAAATGTACCCTAGCTCTATCCCAGGGTTGAAGGAGCATGATGGGAAACAGCCGAGAAAGGGCAGTACTGAGGCTGAGGCCCAGACAGTCCATTGGTGCTCTGCCAGCTGTACAGTTCTGCCCTATAATAACAGCGTTACACTTTAAGGGGGATCTGCTTAAAGGAGAAATAAACCCGTATGTTCTACTCATAGGCCCATAAAAGAGTTGTGCACCTTTAACCTTTAGTATGATGTAGAGAGTGATATTCTGAGACAATTTGCAACTGATTTCCATTTTTTATTATTTGTGGTTTTTGAGTTATTTTGATTTTTTTTCAGCATCTCTCCATAATTTGGTTGCTAGGGCCCAAATTATCCTAGCAACCATGCCTTTAAGGTTGCCACCTGTCTAGATTTCACTCGGACAGCCCGGTTTTTGGAAGGGCCGTCCGGAATTTCAAATTAGGAAAACCGGACGGGACATTGAAATGAATGACATGGTGATCAGCCAATCGCTGATTGCCACGTCATCAGTCTCATCCCCCATGTTACCGCTGCCATTGCCCCCGACGTTACCGGTCAGCCCCCGATGTCAACCACCCCACCCCCTGCCTATTTTTTCCCATGTGTAAAGGAGATTGCAACCCTACATGTATTGATATGCATATGAGACTGGAATATGAATAGGAAAGGCCTGAATAGAAAGATGAGAAATAAAAAGTAGCTGAAAAGAGTCAGAAGAAGGCAAATAATTAAACTATAAAAAAGAATGAAATTCAATTGAAAAGTTGTTTAGAATTGTCCATTCTATAACATGCTAAAAGTTAAAGGAGAAGTCAACCTGTCCGGGGGAAAAAACCCTTCCCCCGGTAAGGATCTTCTACACAGGGGAGGGGGGGAGGGACATCTCCTTTAACTTCAAAGTGAACTGACTGCAGCAGACATCCCACAGTGACCCGGGACTGAATCACAGAGCTTGTTATGTCTTGTGCTTCACTTTCTGTCCCTGATGATGTGCATCGTACAGTACGTCACTTGTATCCCTGTGTCCCGTGAATTCCCCTTATCCAGATCCCAAGCATTCCATTCTACCCATTCCTGTATTAATCGTGCATATCCTTTGCTGTTTTAAGTTCAATCGTTTTACATTAATCTGCTGGTCTAGTTTCATTAAGGGAATCAGACTAATGGAATTGGGTTCATTGTGTGG
This sequence comes from Xenopus laevis, assembly GCF_017654675.1. Taxonomy (NCBI): domain Eukaryota; kingdom Metazoa; phylum Chordata; class Amphibia; order Anura; family Pipidae; genus Xenopus; species Xenopus laevis. Next base: position 93,136,938 of record NC_054380.1, on the reverse strand, counting down.
TCGTTTTCAGGTTGGAGCGCCATGTCACAGCAGAGGAGGAGAGGTCGGTCCAGTTTGCTGCGGGACGCTTCCCACCTGCAGGTAACAGGAGAGGCAGAGATGTAATTATTGTATGAACACAGGGATATGAGACTGGAGCCAATACTCTTTATGGCTGTGCATGGGGGGGGATGCTCTGGCCTGTAGGCCAATTAGATTTTGAGTGTAAGATTATTGCTTATTCTGAATGTTACTGTCACCTTATTTTGCAGTAAGGGCCTCCTAAGCCAATAATGAAACACAACAGGAGCCCAGTACTAAATATCTGGAAACTTTATAAACTGATGTAGGAATACACTGGCACTCGAAGGCAATTGAAATGCAGGGTTACCTCTTGCTGTTTATTACATTCGTGCAAAATAAACAGCAAGGGGTAACCCTGCATTTCAATTGCCTCGAGTGCCAGTGTATTCCTATGCCATTGACTCATTGGGGGTTGCCGTACCCTCCTGCATTGTGCACCAGGCCACCTTACGGAGGGAAGGTTAAGAGAGTGCTCGGCTTCATCTTGTTTTAACTTTATAAACTGAGCCACAAATGTTACACTTAACAGAACATGGACTTTTTACATTTCTAAACTTCTATCCAGAGGAGCAGAAAGCCATCCCTCAAGACTGACACACGAATAGAACTCACAATCCCCTTAAAGGAAAACTATACCCCCCCAAACAATGTAGGTCTCTATAAAAAGATATTGCATAAAACAGCTCATATGTAAAATCCTGCTTCATGTAAATAAACCATTTTCATAATAATATACTTTTCTAGTAGTATGTGCCATTGTGTAATCATAAATAGAAAATTGTCATTTTAAAAAATAAGGGCCGTCCCCTGGGATCGTAGGATTCACTGTACTAACAAACATACCAACAAACCATACATGTTAGGTCACATGAGCCAATTAACAGACAGAGTTGTATCTTTTAATTCCACACTTCTTCCTGTTACAGTTAGAGTTGTAGTATTTCTGGTCAGGTGATCTCTGAGGCAGCACACAGACCATCACGAAATGGTTGCTCAAGGCAAGAGATGTAAAAGGGCAATATTTACTTAAATATATATTCCAGTTTGGTAAGATTCTTTAATATGCCACTTAATGTTATATGTTGCTTAAGTGTTCATTTTGGGGTATAGTTTTGCTTTAATGATTTTATTCCTATAGCTGTATTTTTACCATTGCATCACAAGTCTTAAGGTGGCCATACACTGTAAGATTTGTTTGTTTGGTTAAGTCGCCCAACGACCAAATCTTTCCCCCAACAGGCCCAGATTGATGGGGGAGGCCTGTCGGAGGGCTCCTTACAGGGGCAGTTAAGCTCTGGAATCAGTGTAAAGAACCTGAATCTGCAGCTTAAATCTGCCTGTGTATGGCCACTTTTAGGGACTCACAGCTTGCCAGTGTACCAAGGGGTGCACTTTCACTGAGGTATCGGGACTGGCAAATCCACACATACCAACATCAAAATTACCCTAGCAACCATGCATTGCTTTGAATAAAAGGCTGCAATCTGGTAGCTAGGACCTAGCCATTCTAGCAAGAAGTCCCAACCATGTTGGCAACTAGCAACCATGCATTGATTTTAGTGAGAGACTGGAATATCAATAGGAGAGGCCTGAATGGAAAGATGGGTAATAAAAAGTAGCAGAAATTTGTAGCCTCGCAGAACATTTGTTTTTTAGACTGGTTCAGTGTCCCCCATTTTAAAGCTTGAAAGAGATCGAAGAAGACAAATAATTCAAAAACTATAATAAATAAAAAAAGACTAATTGAAAGGTTCCGTAGAATTAGCCATTCTATAGCATACTAAATGTTTACTTAGAGGTGAACATCTTTAAGCAAATACACTTCCATCGTGTTTTCTATTTCATAACTATTTTGCCAATGCCACACTTCAGTTCCATTTGGATATTTGTACCTGGTTTCTTTGTGGAGGGAGTGTATGTCTGTTCCACTCTTTGGAATACACATACATTTACTGATGGATAAAGCTTTCAATGCAAATGTGTTTTAGTGGGGGAAAAACAAAAGCAACTGGGGGGCAACAGTGTACACATCCATGCTTAAGCAGTGTGGAGAGATGGCTTAGAGCTTTAGTATCTATTGACACTGGAGGTGTCTCACAGTAGGTTTGTGGGTTCAAATCCATGCATCCTCACATTGGTGTGCACAGAGCGGCCTTGGGTGAGACTCCTCCTTGGCTGTTTATAACACACCGCACAGTAACACTGTTCTGCAGTATAAAGTGCTGGAGACCCTGAGAGTCGTGGCCTTCCTGCCCTGGAGAGCAGCACACAGATTTTGCCTGGAGAAGATCATCAGAGGTTCCAATTTAGAATAATTTATGTAAAATTATTAAAACACAATGATTCTGATTATTTCTATATACAGAGGAGATGTTATACAGAGATTGCTCATCGTTCTTAGTGGCCACTGTTTGAGAGGTCCTAGAGAAGAGTACTGTCCTGTCAGAAAGGTCCCATATATGGACCAACGAACTGCCAACTTGGTTTAAAGGGGCTGAGTTAGCAGCTTTATTGACCTTTGTATGACTCGTTTAAAGGAACAGTAATATAAAAATCAAAGTGCCTTATATTAATAAAAAATATAATACATTGTTGCCCTGCACTAGTGAAACTGCTGTGTTTGCTTCAGAAACACTAATATTGTTTATATAAATTAGCTGCTGTGTAGCAATAGGGTGGCCATTCAAAGGACAAATGGCTTGGGTTATATGTAGCAGATAATCTCTGTAGAACATAATAGTGTTATCTATTATTCACTATTTAACCTGTGTCATTTAGCCATTTTTCTGCCATGGCTACACAGCAGCTTGTTTATATGAACTATAGTAGAGTTTCTGAAGCAAACACATCAGTTTTACCATGACAGGGCAACAGTACATGATATTTTCATTATAATACTATATAACACTTATAATACAATACAACACTTATAATACAATACTATTAATGTTCCAGTCTTGTTGTCAAACATGTAAGTGTTGTTATGTAAGAATTAAAGGTTGTTGGTTCTCTGACCTAGTCATCCCTTCCTTTGGGCACTGGAAATGGTAAGCTATCATTCAATAACTGTACCATATGTGATTATTCTTAACTGTTTGCTTAAGAGTCCTTTTATTTCCTATATTTAACCCAATCCAGGCAGAAGACGTGGATATGGAGGAAGATTCTATAATGCCGACTCAGTCCTTATCACAGGTTCAAAGAAACCTTCAGAATCATTCACAGGAACAAGTTAACCTGAAGGTATTTGTGGATGGGTAATAATCTGATGCAGAAACCATTGAAGATCTATTTACAGTCATACTTAGAAAATAACCAGTTTAGTGCAATGTGAGGGGTGGTAGTAACTATGGTTACCCACAGATGGAGTAGGTGCACTTTACAGTCCATAGTTACAATATATAGCAATTGCTCACACCTGAACGTCACGCCCAACACTGCTGTTTACCGGATGCCTTCTTCATCAATACTTGATAGAAGTAAAACACTGTGATACTACTTGTTGAGGTTTAATGGGGTTGAACTATATTCTGCCAGAAAAACCAATACATCTCGGGATTAGGGTGTCTCTTCACAATATCGAGGTATACACCAACCGTATAAACCTGCCCCACGTCAATACCCTGTAAAGTGTGAAATTAATTGTAACCATTTCTTAATTTGATATTTTCAAATGTAATCACTGGTGGTGCATCACAGCTGCCTGGCCGTGCTTGTTAGTGGGAAATTCAAAAAGCCTGGGCAAGTTGGCTTTACTCTGCCAGCGTTGCTTGTTGAGTGATGGGACATTCCATTTTGAAAGTACATAGTGATGACCTTTATAGTGCAAAAAGCTGCTCAGGGTAATCAGGCAACTAATAATCACAATTACAAACATTTGACACATGCCACTTATGTCTAAAGCTTATGGCTCACTGCCATCTGGTGGACAAAAAACACTCTTGTCTGCCTGTCCTTGTGCCAAAGTACTGGCAATGGCAGTGGATTTAATTCACCCTTCTAATGAGTTTAAATCCCCCCCCAGGTGGGTGAAGTGGTACAGTACCTGTTGATAAAAGATCAGAAAAAGCTCCCTATAAAGCGGGCAGGTAAGTTGATCTGTCATCTTGATGATTGTGTTCAGATTGGTTTCATACTGATGATTCTTTGTGCTTTTAGGTATTTCTGTTAGAAAGGAATAATCTTATCTATACTAACTCGTATGATGTAAATGGAACTATCCTATCAAATTATTTTCCCCAATGGTGGTGCAAGCTAACAAAGCCCACACTATAGTTGGAAACAGCAGTATTTCTTCAAGAACCCCCCCACCCCCTCCTGAGCATTATTTCCCTTGTGCTGAAAGTGAGCTCCCGGTGAAGGCAGCCATGTTACACACACGTGTATTATACACACACACGTGTATTATGAGTGCTCTAGCGTGCTCATTATGCACATAGGATTGTGGTATGTGCGGTACCTTCATTACACACATGCACACAATGAGCAAGCTGTAACAAGTGCTATATAAAGGATTATAATAACATTTGCACAAATAAATTACTCTTATCATTATGGCAATCAAAGTTAATTTTTAAAACCCTCCTGTTAAGATATTGTGAGAAGCGTGATTAAGGAATACAAGGACATTTACCCAGAAATCATTCACCGTGCGCAAATCACTCTGCAACAGGTGAGTTAAGCAGCCTTGTGAATTGGAGAAATAACCTAGCTGTCAGCCTGGAGGGGTTGGTTTAAGTGCTCATGCTATTATATATTCCGCCCAAAGGCTTAATAACACACACACACAACTGAGCAATGTCTAGACTTGTTTTAAAGGGCAACTGAAAGTAGTTTGGTTAGCTGCTCTAAAGCATAGTTGTTGGTGCACCAAGTAAAGCAGAATCTGAGTTTAGCTCATTTTACTCACCTTGTATATTGCAGACAGGGTGTGTTTTTCATTTAGGTCGGTAGGTTTGATCTTGATTAATAGAAGGGTCCTGTAGGAAAAGTATGCCATCTTCTCACGGTCATCATCACCTGGCATTAGGCAAGCATTCTTTAGTAGCCAACAAAAGTGTCATGCTTGTACTTAAACTGCAATCCACCACCATTCTGGGGTTTCATCTGCATAAACTGTATGTACACAGTGTGCCAAAATGCACATACAAACTCCCCTAGATTGTAACCCTAGAGATTGGCTCATATATCAGTAATTCAACTGAGTTGTCATTTTTACTGTTATTTCCTTTCTTCCAACCCCATAGGTGTTTGGCTTTCAACTGGAGGAGATTGACACAAAGAGCCATATATACATTCTTACCAACAAGCTGCAGCGGGTACAAGGAGATGGCATGAGAGTGTAAGGGATTCATTTTGCTGTGGTGTGTGCCTTTTGCTGGAAATATTTCATTCTGGTACTACCACACCAGCGTAGACCCGGGTTAAATGCCATTGTTTCCTATAGGATCATTTGGGAGAAATTGTGGGGGAAAAGGACATCACTGACACTTCACAGCTTGTTTGAATGAGTGAAGATTAAGAACTGTACTTATTTATTGTAGGGATGAGAATACATCCAAGCTGGGTCTGCTTATGGTTATTCTGAGCCTCATCTTCATGAAGGGCAATACAGCTAAAGAGTGTAAGTGCATTGCTTACTATGGGATTCCTTTCATAGAAAACTATTTCCAGGGCTTGAAATGTTCACTTTAACATTGCAAGTTTGCCTCTTGTTATCTAGGTTATTCTGGGGAAATACTAGTCATTTAACATTTTATATTTAAATTTACATCCAGGAGCTTGCATAAGACACAACATTCTTTCCATTACCATTAACCATCCAAGGTGCTGCTGCATTGTGTTTAGAGAATATATTAAACCGTAGCTCCCTCTAATGGATTGGGAAGGTGAATCTGATCCACCTTAGGCATATAGTCACTGGGTGTTTTGACTACTGTTGTGCTCAGGTGAGAGAATTTACAGTTGTAACATTTTTCATGTCGTTCTATGTTAACGGTCTGCTTTGGGCTTGTTGACTACCTCCACCTGAGCACAGTGCTGGGCAAAATCCCTTCGTATTATAACCAGTGAATAGAATCTTTTTGAAACCCATTATCCCTTATCTGATCTCTAGTCAACCCCTTGATTACATACAGAGTTATGTCAAACAAAACTATGGCAACACAACTGGCAGATGCTGTCAATCACTTAGCAGAAGTGCCGAGAGTAGCATTTGTGTGGCACATGGGCAAATTCGGGGAGATTAAGTCACCTGGCGACTAATCGCCTTTTCTGTGGGGCGACTAACTGCCTTCCACCTGCTATAATGAGAAAACGCCAGCGCCAATGCACTCGCGTTGCTTTGCCGAAGCTGCCTCGCGAGGAAAATTCTGGCGGCTTCGGAAATCGAAGCACCGCGAGTGCATTGGCGCAGGCAATTTTTTTTTAGCAGGCGGAAGGCAGTTCGGGGAGATTGCCGCCCCAAAGAAGAGGCGATTAGTCACCTGGCGACTAAATCTGCCCGTGTGCCTCTGCCCTAATTGTCAGCTGGAAATTGGGCAACTCCTTTTGGTTGCATTGCTGTATTCCCATTAAATAAGCAAGCTGTGTCTAGCAGTATCCAGTGTGCAACCCATTGCACACCACTCACTAATTGTGCTCCTTTTTCATGGCAGCTGCTATTTGGGAAATGTTAAGGCGTCTGCGTATTGAACCAGGGTAAGTTTGTGTAAAAAGTACCCACTTTCACTCTGTCATTTTCCATATGTTTCAGTCACCTGAATTCTGTTTCTTTTTAACCAAGAGAGATGCACTCTGAGTTTGGGGATGTGAAGAAGCTTGTCACAGAGGAGTTTGTTAAACAGAAGTATGTAACATGTAAAGCCTATTTTATATACGTAAACTGCATGTGAGGCTGTTAAATTGCTCCATCTGGTGTTTGGAAAAAGGGAAAAACCACACGGAAATACAGATAGTAACAGCCCTTGGTTATTTAAAGTTATCTCCAGTATTGAAATCACAGTTTAGAATGAAAAAGAAATAAATTTAGATGGATCCATATTATTTTTTTTTTTAACTTTATTTTTTTGAATTTTCAAAATGCAGTTATTACATGCGACATAGATTACATTATCACTTTCCACCTACCAGTTATACATTTTGTGCGTTAAGCAGTCATCACAGATCAATTTCGCGTATAATAACAATTATCACAAAAAAGAAAAAGAAAGAAAGAAAGAAAAACAAAGAATTGCAGATTGTGAACAGAGAAGGGTTCAGTTTTGACAAAGTGGACACCTAATTATATCGGTTCTAGTCATTCAATAATTTCAGTGATCGGGGGGGAAGGAATAGATCCAGTTTCCCCATATTTCATGAAATTGAGGGAGCGATCTGTTACATAGGGCTGCAAGATACTCCATCCGTTTCACCTCCTCTATTTTATCCTTCAATTCCCTTTCCTGTGGGGTGGCTTTTTGCTTCCATTTTTGACAGATCAGCCTTTTGGCTGCCGATAGGATATGATTCATTAACTTCCTGGCTGCCTTAGTGAGATTAAGTTTAGGTTTCCCCAAGAGAAGAGTCCATGGCTCCCTTTGTATGGTGGTGCGTAACACTGTTTGCAAAAGTGTTCTCACCATATCCCAGTAGGGTATAATCCTGGGGCAGTCCCATAAAATATGTGGCAGTGTCCCCCTGTGCCCACAATCCCGCCAACATCTATCTGGGGTTGAGGGGTAGATTCTAAGGAGTTTCTCTGGGGTATAGTACCAGTTCAACAGAATCTTATAAATATTTTCTTTATATTGGACACAAGTTGAGCTTTTCTTAGCATTATCCCATATACCTTCCCAGTTCCTATAACTTCTCTGCCGGGAAGTTATCTTCCCAATATACCATATATTTATATTTCGGGAAGTCATCAATGGGCAACTGTATCAATACATCATAGATATGAGATATAACCTGTTTTTGACCTGGGCCCTTGTAACATAGTTTTTCAAAGGAAGAGAAAGCCTGCTTCGTACTCGTTTTCATTTTGGGTCTAAGATAGTGTGAGACTTGCAGGTACTGGTAGAGGGGGATATCCAAGTTCCCAGATCTTGTTTTCAAAGTTGCTAAGTCCACGGGCATTCGCTTAACAAAGTCCCATAGATCCCAGATATGGAATACAGTAGGATGGCCCCAGTTCTGCCCAAAATCTAGGTTACAACCCGGGGGAAACTCTGGATTCCCTAATATGCTCCATAAGGGGGAGGACTGGGATTGTAAGGTATGATGGGACTGGGCTGCCTTCCATATTTTTCTGGTAAAGTCGATAGTATGTATACATATTGTTATTGAACACTGAAATTGATGCAGTATGTTCCCTTTAACTGCATTCTTTTATATGGATAAGTAAGGGGTGGCAGCCTGACCCCCATTTAGAGTACGATTTGGGTTAGTTGTCTTATTCCTGACCAAATGTTACTTTTATTATATAAAGCATAGCTGTCTTTTCCTTAGATATTTAGAATACAACAAAGTCCCACACATAGATCCTGTAGAGTATGAATTCCGATGGGGCCAGAGAGCTTTTAAAGAAACCTCAAAAATGAAAGTGCTGGAATTTGTCTCCAAGGTAAGGCAGTTCCTGTGTCCCCTTTTAATATTTGGAATACAATATACAGGTACCTCTTCCCAGCACATGCTGTTTATTAGCCAACTGTACATGTTTTGATACAAGAACCTGGAACCTGTTCTCAAAGCCAAATGAGCATGGTTTGAATGTTACTGATCATAATATGGAGTAGTCTGCTATGAATCTGTTGGAGAAATGCTCTCTAGAGCCCAGGCTGATACAAGTTATCAATGTTAGAGCTTTAAGATACAATGGGCAGACATATATTAACCTTTGCATTTCAGTGCAGTGGAACAGATAATCTACAGTTGTTTGCAGCTTTATGTTGGGTATATTTAGAGTACCAATGCTGCCGTTGCACTGCCCACACTGGGGATATCCCTCTCTCTGTTCTGATTAAATGTGAGTCTCCAACCAGTTATCCCCAGCTCCAACACATTATGCATTTCTTTCCAGATTCAGCAAAAAGACCCCAAATCATGGACAACACAGTACAAAGATGCCCAAGAACAGACACAGGTTGCTGGACGCTGAAGTCAGCAGGGTGTCCCTTTGTATGCTGTGCAATATGGCAGAAATAAACAAGTCTGTTCTGTTTCAGGAACTAAAAACATCAAAAAGCATCATCAACGACCATCCATATTTAAAGTGGTAATACCTTACCAGGAGATTTGGACTATGTTCTGCATTTTGTTACTGCGGTCCTCCTCAAAGTTACAATTCACATTAAACTGAAGACTGTTGCATCTCAAAAAGCTGTGGAAGCCGTCCATACTTGGGTTATCTATTCCTATAGACTAGACAGGCAATGAGCAGCTGTTTCCGCACTGCTGTTTACTTACCAGAGCTTGGCTATGGCTGTAGAACAACAAGTAGTGTAGTTCAACTTAAATGGTTATTATTGCTTTCTTAAGCACAGACAATCACAGCAAAAGTTTATTTGTTTTATGTTTTAATAAAATACTATTTCTTTGCAATAAGTCCTTTGTACTGGTATGTTTCCACATGGCCCACCTATTCATATTCTAGCAGCACAACTCCTGCTCTAGTTATGGATCATTTGCACCCTCCTAAAAAGGAGGGGACTAAATGTACCACAGGGACACTAACCTAAGTTTCAGATAGGGCAATTAAAAGCAATTGTGTGGTCCAAGTATAACACTACAAGACTAGTGTCTGTACAAGCCCAATATAGCAGGGCAAATAAAGACAGAATAAAGAGTCACCAACCTGGTGCAATCATATTGTGTAGAGCAAAGTCAAGAGGGTGGTCACCATGAAGAATCTGCACTTACAGATGGCTTTTCCCGAGTGAGTGTTCATTGCCTCAATATTCAGATAAATGGATTCTACTTTACAACCTGGAAACAAAACATAAAAATAAATGTTATCCCTCCTCAAAACAACTGCACAGAACCAGGAAGAAGAAAAAATGCACTGCTACAGCAGAACTATGAAAGGTCTCGCTAGTGGCAACATTCCCCTTTAGTAATGTAACACTGGGTTTAATCAGGGCACTTCACAATAATTTTAAACCTCATTTCTTAACCTTGTGGTTCCCAGATGGAATTGAACTCCCAGCATGTTGTAACCTGTAGTTACATGGAGTCCAGCAACACCTAGAGGGTAATTTAATGAATGGCACTGTTTGCCCAGGAGCAGTAACCCATAGCAACCAGGTAGCATTTACCAGTCACGTGTTTAAAATCTTTTAAACACGTGAAATAAAATGTTTGCTTGTGAGAGCAGGGGATCTGATGACACATTGAGGTTCACTGGAAACACTCACCATATGCCACAGGGGTCAGTTTCAGCACTGTGTGGAGGGGGCATTTCAGGTATGGACGTTCCTCTGGAAGTGTGGGGAGAATAAAACAGATCTCAAACTCATGGGAAATGATTGCAGGTCTGGTTACCTGGAAGTAGTCCAGCAGGAAGTACATGACCGCTTGGTGACAGGTGACCAGCACATTCTCCTGCCGCTCCAGCTCCATTATGATTGGTTCCAGCCTCTGTACAAGATCTTCATAGGACTGTGGGAAAAGCAAGAAAAACAACCATGAGAACACGGCTCATTTCAGCTGGACTCCTGTAAAATAAACTCCTGCTTAGCCCCCGCCCCCGCCAAGTTGAAAATCCAATGGGTAATAAAATACCCTGAATTTTCCAGTCTGCCATTTACTCTTAAACATGTGCAACAGATGCGGGGTACCTCCTTGTTTTCAGCAGCACCCACTCACCTCTCATTTGGGGTATCTGTACCTTGTCCTGGTCTCTCAGGGAAGTTCTTTTGTATCTCATATGTCAATTCCTCATACACCCCCTGCCAGTGAGTCACAAACAGGAAGTCATTAACCAATCATTAGCCTTGCACTGTATACATTTATATTTATTATCCTATAAAAGGGCTGTTGGAGCAGCTTTCAACAAAAATAGTTGTGGGAGCACTTACCGGTCACAAAAAATCATCTCATGTGCATCACATCCACTGCAATCCCAGCAGTCACACGTAGCAGATATAATAGTCAAAAGATGGAGCACCAAAGAGATTCTGTGGTGGCCACGAAATGCGTTGAGGACGATAGGGGCATGCAATATTTTTAATGATGATGGAATAAACTCAATTTTTTAAATGGCCTTCGACCCCCTTTGGTGCTCCATCTTTTGACTATTGTATCTGTTGGAGCAGCCTTATGGGGTGATTCACCTTTACGTTAACCTTGAGTATGTTACCTAAGCAGTTTTTCAATTGGGCTTCATTTTTTCTTTTTTATATAGTTTTTTTTAATGATCTGCCTTCTTCTGACTCTTACCAGCTTTCAATGGAGGTCACTGACCCCATCTAAACGTTAACTTTTAGTATGTTATTGAATGGCTAATTCAATAACAACTTTTAGTATGTTATTGAAGCAACTTCTCAGTTGGTCTTCATTATTTATTCTCTACAGTTTTTGAATTATTTACCTCCTTCTGACTCTTTCCAGCTTAGAAATGGAGGTTACTGACCCCATCTTAACAAATCCTCCGTAAAGCTACACATGAGTGCTGTCAGCTAAGACCAACAGAACAGACATAGTCTTACATCTCTAATCTTACTTGTGTTTCCCTGGTAATGCATCCGACCCAGCTACTGTAGGAAAAGAAAATGGATCAACAAATACAGAAAAAAATGTAGATCTCTCAAGATATGCCTTGTGTAAAATTTCAAATACAATTCTGAGCAAAGATCTTTAAGGTTAAAATAAAAAATAAGCCTGAGACTATAAAACAGTAACCAGCTACAACTACACTACAACCAGGACTACAAATTATTATTAACGTGTTAACATCAGTTAATAAACATGAAGAATTATATTGCCAACTGGCACGATATGTCTGGGTAATACTGTCTGCAATGTGGCAAAACTATAAATTCGATTAAATGTCTGTACAAACCTCCCCTCTTCCCATCTAACCCTGCAATCATGAGACACCTTGTGGTCCATTATGGTTTTGCTGCAAAACAGCTTGTAAAGCCAAGACACAAAGCAAACCTGCTTTATTTTACATGAAATAACATGTTATCAGATTATGTGAATAACCAGGGGCACCTCATTCAATTGCAACTAAATGCCAGAGTGTAAGACAGAAACAACCAGACCCATAAATCCTAATGTTTTATAACAGGGAAAAAACAAAAATACGGCATCCCACTGGAAAATATTTAATGTGCCATTTCTTCCTTTTTTGGAAAAAATACAAGTTGCTTCTTATTACAAAGTCCATAATAACTGAGCAGTGATGGAGCAATAAAGAGAAACCAATAGAATGTAGCTTCACATTTTCACCATGACACATCTGTTCAGCTAATCAGTGCTCAGCACATGCATGCTCTGTAAGGGCAGGCCTCCACGGACGATTCCACCATGATTCGACGCGTGCGTCTGCATCCAACAGTCATGTCGCGTTGCATCAACCCATTATCGATATATTTAAGAAAAGTTATCTCCTCCCAGGCAAATGTCACCATTGGTTCCGTAATGATTATCCAAAGACACCTCCCAAAACCTACTCATTTGCAACTGTCATAGTGAGTTAACTCCATAAATTCTTTTTCCACTTTGAAATATTCCATATGATTTCAAACTACTGAAGAATGAAAGCCACCCAAGGAGCATAATGCAGATGATAAACAGTGACGTGCACAGGACCCATGGACTAGGCAGATTTGGGTAAAAAAATTGAGGGGCTGGCTGCTGACAGGTCAAACTTTTCTTGGGTGGGTGGCAGGCCAAACTTGGGTCAAACATCTAGCAGATCCACTTCCCTTTGGGGATGTACCTTTCCCAAATGCTCCACACAGAAGGTTAATGCCGCACTTCCTTGACATCATTGGAAGGGAGTCAAGCCACATGTGAGTCATAAAATAGAAATGGTCTTGGGCTGGAAAGCAGCAGGACAGGGATAGTTGACTACCGCAAATTAAGGCAAGTTGCCATTGAACACCCATTTCTACATTACACTAATAAATAGTATTAAAGTTCTGGCTGTGGTCTGACTGGGCATTGAGCAAGTCAAACTAGATACAGGCTTCTACTTCCCCCAGAGCTAAAAAGTTTTGTGGGTAACAACTGATCATTAATGCTAAACCAGTGCAACAAGCAGTGTCCCCTCAAACTCACTGTTTTCTGGGAAGTGCAGAAGAAGGCAGCAGAGCACAGCGAGATCCAAGAAGATGTCTACTTCACCTCAGCGTCATTTTTCCCTGCTAGAGACAAACCTGCAAAGGAGAAAGAAACAAGTAAGTTTGCCACAAATAACAAACAGGAATCATTGGTGCACTGCTGACAATGTTTTAGGAGCAAGCAGAACAAACACTAATCCTGCAGCATAAAGGCTGTGATCAGTTCATGTGCTGCATTATAGTCTCAGTAAGAAAACACAATAAAGGAAGAGAGTAAAAATTTGTCAGTATTACCAGCAGCATCATTATTAATTCAAGAATATGTGGGCAGTTACTGTATTTCTATTTCACTGGCCCCAGAGTTTACGGCTCTGTGTGTTGCAGGGAGATTCTACCTTTAATGGACTCCTGCTGCACAAATATGGCAGCCCCCTCACTGAAGAATATGAGGATCAAATAAGTAATGTAAAAGCATTGGGCAAATACTTTGATTGCTATTTATATTTTTTCCATAAGAGACAATGTTTAATTTCTGGTGTCAGCATCTCTTTAATGCCCCCAGAACCCATGGACGCAGTGTTAACGTCATGTTTGTAGGTGAAAAAGGTACAATTTGTGTCCAGTCTCCAGATGGTATAAATAGTTAATTTTAATAGTTAGTAGAGAAGCCACTTCCACATAAGTATCATGTGAATCTAAATCAGTAAGGCCTGTTATATGCAAATTAGTGTTGTTTTGCACTTTCATGTTACAAAGGTGCATCCGAACAAGGACCATTTGAGGTCTGAAACATGTAGTTCCATGTTACTTAAATAAAAACTACATCACTGTATTATTTGTAGGGTAGCACTCAGAGGGCGAGCCTCCAGGCAGTTGTAGTAAAAAGATCTTTATTTAAGTATGGATAGCAGCTTAGATAAGGTGTTCTCCATACTTCTTTTTCAATAAAGACCTTTTTTACTACAACTGCCTGGAGGATCGCCATTTGAGTGCCTACCCTACAAACAATACGGTAATGTCCACTCCATTTGGCTGAAGGCTCAGGGCAGAGCACCTGAGTCTTCTTATATACTTGGTGAGTCTCTTTATAATGCTTTGGTGATGATATTAAATAAAAATTACACTGATTTGAATATTAAAGTTTCCCAGGTTTATTTGCATATTTAGCCTGGGCCTACAGCCATTCAGACCAGCCTGTGTGGGCTGAAATGAAATAACAGGCGCTCATGCCCATATGATGCCATGAGGCTAAATGCTGAGTGGTTTTATACAGTTCATAGAACGCTAATGTGACTAATAAATATCCTTATATTTTACAACTGGGGGTACATTATTTTTAATACCTAAGTTTCATTGAGTCATGTGACAAAAAATAACTAAGCACCAATTATAACCGGTCATCACTAGGCACTGTTTATAAGGATTTAATTTACAGATTATTCATGGCTCTTGCGTATTATGATCCATTATCAAACTGAATCTGACCAGTAAAAAATGCTCAGAAATTAACAGAAGAAAACTACTTTCTATTTTGACCCAGCTACTTTATTTCCGATTGCTGATTAACTGTCTGCACTGTAGTAACAGAGTAATAAAAAGGTTCACTCAGCTAACAACATGACATCTAAGTTGTATTCCTTATTACTCATGAATCCTTTGCCCGCAGTCCACGTTAGCTTTGGGCTCATTCTTTGATTAGGGCTCTCCCAAGTCCCCAAGTTGCTCTCTTCTTCCCTATAACATGCTTCAGAGAATGGAAGTGAAATAATGGGGGCCAAAATTTTGCATGCGCTGGAAGCCGTCAATTGTGGGGAAATGTGTTCTTGAATTTGTATGCATTCTCATTATCACTCAGGTGAAATTGTTAACTGATGAGGAAAGGTTCTGCATCTAAACAGTGTTAATTCGCTTTTTCAGTCTTCTGATTCCCAGTGTAGAAAGTGTGGCATGTGCGCAAGGACATATGTGTACTATTGTTGCTTTGCCACCATTTCTGACAAATCTTACCTTTTGTCTCCTTTACCACTCTAACTTTATTAAAAGATTGTGAAAGTTGTCTCTTTGTAATAAATAACATTGTCCTGTGTAAAATAAATGATGTAACCAGGAATGTGCAATGCACCTTCATTTAGTAGTGTTTTTTCGTGAAAACAAGACAAACTGAATTATTTATAGCCTTAAGTCTGCCACTTTTATAAAAGCCTTCCCTGATTTCCCCAGTGAAGAGCATAAAGTAAGGTAGTAATGTATTAAAGAAGTAGTTCACCTTTAAATTAACTTTTAGTATGATGTAGACTTTCTATTTTTCTATTTTTTATTTTCATTTGAAAGTCCTTCTGGAACTAGGGTTGCCACCAAAAAAATACAGGACTTCCTATATATTTATCTTTTTTCCTTATTAATAACATTGGGATCAGGCATCATTTTTACCGGCCAGGCTGGTAAAATACTGGCTAGGTGGCAACGCTATCTGGAACTGATCCTCATAAACGTCTGCCTTGTGGTCCCCTTTTTAACATCATAGTAAAATGTTATGTGCTGTAATAAAGTATGAAAGTGTTTTATGGCAGTCATTTCTATGTGAACGCCGAAATCCGGTCTCTTTGACTAGTTTTGTTTCTGGATTTGCTTTAAGTACAGGTTATGTTTCCCGATTTCTAACAGACTAAAACTACACAAAAGCCAATATTGAATTGCTTTTTACAGACAAATATTATATTCTCTGCCTTAACTTGTCCCAGTGACTTTAATCCAAGTTGAATGCGATTATAATTGACACAGTAGAGTTCCTATGTCAGGAGTGGGTGTGAGCAGCAGTGGGGGTGTTCTTCTTATATTTCTAATATTCATGGGAATAAACTCAAGAAAACTTTGCACTTTTCTCTGATAAGTTATTACCCATAGTCTCTAGCTGATTATAACTATAACTAGCATAATATTGCAGTACCTAAAATACACCCATAGGTGTCAAAGTGTGCATAATACTTGACTCAATAACTATAGTTAGACAAACACATATGTAAATATAGGTAGGACTTAAAATTATCAACACAGTTATGGACTTTAGAAACAACTACAGTGTACACCAATGTTGTGTTGTTGTTTAGGCAAGAGCCCAGTGCAACAAATACACTGCACTAGTCTGACCTACAGTAGGTGCAGAAAAATGACATATTCCATTCTAACCAATAATGGTTAGTTACATATACTGTATAATGGGGAAGAGCACAATATTTCTTTTTTCGCTTTGCACTATGTCACATTTGGCAACACTACTGAGAATAAATTTAAATGCTGCTTCTAACTGAAACCATGCTTTTGTTAAACGCAGATATTAACTATATTCTGGTGATAACTACTCGGAAATGTGTCCATTCATACCTGACAGTAATTAAATTCAACCACATCAGCCTAAAAACCCATTGGATCCAGAGAGGTTATTGCAGGGTTTATGTGCATCCTGCTATATAAGACTCTAAATCAGGCCCAGATGTATTTTGTGTGCAGCCCTAGGCAAATCAACGGCTCTTTGAATCCCCTACCCCATTTATGTTCACGTGTGCGCAGGTTTTCTGCCAAACCACTGGGGATTTAGCGTACGTCCCCAGTGCTTTGTAAAAAAAATTAGGATTTGACTGGGCAACATGGCGCCCCTTAAATCTTGCAGGCCTAGGCCCAGGCCTTTTTCGCCTTGCCAAAAATCATGTGTCAACAAAATTCTTTTTGTGTCAACTCCAAAGTGAATCCAGTCATTATTTTATTCTAAGAAGAAATATTTTTCTATTGGGGAAAGATTTCCAATGGCTTTCATATTCTGCAGTGAAGCTTAACTCACAGTCGGCAATATATGCAGATAATACATTTATGAAGAACTTGGTATGTTCTTGAGTTTTGTTTAGCCAGTAGAGTTCAAATATCAGCTTATTGTATATGACTCCCACTGGCATGTTTAGAAACAAAGCAAACTGTTGTATCACATGCTTCTTGGTCATTGCTAAAAATACATTCCCCTTATATAGTCACCAATAAGACTTGTTTTACGCAAACATATATAGTGTAATGTTCTTTTCATCGTGTGGTTTATTTTTAAAAAACAATACAGCATGCCAAATAGGATGTATGTTAAAAGAAAACATTAAGGGGCAGATTTACATAGGGTCAAATATCGAGGGTTAATTAACCCTCGATATTCGACTGCCGAAGGTAAATCCTTCGACTTCAAATATCGAAGTCGAAGGATTTACCGCAATTAGTTTGATCGAACGATTGAACAAAAAAATTTTAATCCATCGAACGATATTTCTACGATCACAAAATTTGTAGGAAGCCTATGGAGACCTTCCCCATAGGCTAACATTGCACCTCGGTAGGTTTTAGGTGGCGAATTAGGGGGTCGAAGTTTTTTTTAAAGAGACAGTACTTAGATTATCTAATGGTCGAATATTCGAATGATTTTTATTTCAAATCGTTCAATTCGAAATCGTAGTCGAAGGTCGAAGTAGCCAATTCAATAGTCAAAGTAGCCAAAAAAATCATTTGAAATTCGAAGTTTTTTTTCTTCTATTCTATGTGCCTCTAAGTCTTTATGGGTTATAGTCAGAGTTAGATAAATATTCTGTCTGAGAGGGGATTAAAAGCATTCTCCTCCTAGAATAACTTTAGGCAGAAATTTGGATTTTGATGTATTTTTCTATCATTAAAGGGGTGGATCACCTTTAAGTTAACTTTCAGTATGTTATAGAATGGATAATTCCTAGAAACTTTTGTCTTTAAATTTAATTTTTATAGATTTAGAATTATTTGCTTTCCAGTTTTTAAATGAGGGTGTGTTAATACACTGAGTTAACACTGTTTCTTTATGTGTATGAATTAGTCAGTTAGGACCTAGGGACAGTGTATTTATTTGATTTGACTGTAGCCCGGTTTGATATTGCAATTATTAAACACCAGCAGCACATTGCAAAGCAACCGTGTCAAGTCTGTGAAGATCACAAGCATCAGAGAAGAGGCCAGAGAACCAGCTGAGAGAAACTAGAATCTCAGTAACACAATTTCAGTTCTCAAAATAAATCTCCAGGAGTCACCACATCAAATAGATGATCCAACAAGGAAATACAGCACACAGAGATGTTTCTACATGAGGAAGCAGCCACTCTACATATGCTTTTAAAATACTTTAAGCTGCAGAAAATATCCTTTCTCAAGTGTAGAAATCACCTCTCTTTGGGCATTCATATTTTGAGCACAGGTACTTAACTACACTGATGGTTCAGGACTTCACTTTCACAAATATAGTGCATGCAAATAATCATTGTATTCTAAAATTCTATGTAAATGTGCTAGTGTGAAACTGTGAAAGAAGTTCTGTAAAAGCTTTAAACCCTGAAGGAATGTAACATAATTGCATTGAGCACGCTCAATTACCATCCATAGTGGTCAGCTTATTGCAGTCTCAGAAAATTGCAGTAGATGGCAGCATACAGCAGTCTTTCTCTACCAAGGCAGTTCATGGATTGTTACCTGTATGTTTCTCAACATGTGAGATAAATTAGCAGCAGCAAGACACATAAAGCGGATACATGTTTGAGGTGTCTTTTTCTAATTCTATTCATTAAAAGTAATAAGCTAGTTGTTGTCTTTATAATAGAACTAGCATTTTTAAAACAGTTGCATACAGTGTTTTGATGGTCACTAGTTGTCCCCATGTTTCCATAAAGTCTAATGCAGGAGTGCCCATATTTAAATAATGCAAGGTCTACTTTTAGTGATGTTGTCCCATTTTGATCTACATTCATAAAAGCAATGTTAGTATTCTGTTCCATGGAAAATATTATTTAAATATTATATTTATTTATGAGATCATTTTTATTGCCATATTTAACAAACAACTATTCCTTGTGTAATCTTAACATAATAAATATCTAAATGAAAAGCATGAAATAGGAGGGTGATTTAGACAAGCTGTTTTGTTGACAGTGTCTTGAGATCTACTGATCAGCAGCTAAAGGTCTACTGGTAGATCCCGATCTACCTTTTGGGCACCCCTGGTCTAATGTAAAGGTATTTATGCAATATAAATTATTATTATTATTTAGCAACCCATGAAAACCAAAAAACACTAATGGGGCAGATTTATCAAGGGTCGAAGTGAATTCGAAGGAATTTTCAAAGTAAAAAAATTCAAAATTCAAAGTAATTTTTTGGATACTTCGACCATCGAATAGGATACAAAGACTTCGAATTTACATACATAATCGAAGTACTGTTTCTTTAAAAAAACTTCGACTTCAATACTTCGCCAAATTAAACCTGCCGAAGTCGAAGTAGAATCGTTCGACCGTACGATAAAATCACACGATTTTACTTCGACCGTAGAATACCCAAATTCGATGAAAAAAGTTTCGATATTCTGTATTTTTTACTTCGAAATTCGACCCTTGATAAATCTGCCCCTAAATGCTACTTGCCAGACGGTTGCTGTATAACTAATTGTAACATGCATGAGTAGACATTTACATCTTAAAATGTTATGAATAGGTTATGAATATAATAATAATCAGGAGTGCCACAGAAAGGAAAAAGCTGGGGTTCATTTACCAGCAAAGGGGGACATTTTACCTTGTAACAGGAACCAATCAGCTAGCTGCTTTTATTTTTTTTTACCTGCATACAGAGCAGATCTAATTCCTGATTGATTGCTACTGGTTACTGCAAAGTGACAAAATGATCCGGCTTTGGTAAATGAAAATACACTGATACTATTCTAGGGTGTGTGTATAAACTGATAGTACACTTTATTTTCTTTTAACAACATATAATGCATCATGCAGCTTTATAACTGTTTAGAATTAGGGCTCTTACACAGATGCATGTATGCACCAAACGCAGTTGAAATGCAACATCCCACATGCGTTTGGCACTTACATGCGTCTGTGTGAGTACAGCCCCCTTCACAGTAATTAAGTGGGTCTACTCCTGTGCTCCCCTGCGGCTGAACAGAAGAAAGCACAACGCAGGGGAGCGCAGGGAAAACTGCCCGTGAATAAGAGCCCTTAAGGTGGGAACAAGGGTTGTTAATAACCACAGTTAATATAAAAAAAGCAGGGCTGGATAGATGCATCCACTATGCAATTTAAAGTGCACCATATTAAGAGGTTTGTTTGTACCCCTAAGTAACCTTCCACACCTTCTGTTTTGCAGTCACTGACATTGTTTAATATAGTACAGTTGTATTTGTAACATTTCCTATTACTGAAATGTTTAGTGATGTCACTTTTGACAAATAATGGCCAGACAGAAGCAGTTCTTTATCATCAGCCACAAGGTGGCCATTCCTACCCTGCCAGGATCTGTATATAATAAAAGTAATCCAGTCCTGCATCCACTTCAGCTCTAGAAAGTAAGCAGCACTCTTGAGAAGTCTGCATTCATTTTATTTAACAAAGTGCACTTTGTGCACAACCCTGGAGAGGGTAAGTTGCATCTTAGAAGGAGCAGGTTAGTTTACATAATATCCAGGTCAGGCTAATTCTGGCTCAGGCTGCTCCCAGTAGATCTGTCAGCCTACAAGTGCAATGAATTATTTAATTAGCCAGCAGCATTCAAGCTCGTTAACCATTTGCCAGCCAGGTTCATTTTGCTGGCAGAGTTAAGTTGTGGAAGTGGTGATTTTAATGACTTCCCTGTTTAAGCAGAGGCTTTAGTATACATACCCAATATCAAGGGGTTATTGATTTTAATACAGCCCTGCTTCTTGCTTAAGAGGGAGTCAGGGTGGAGCTAGTTATCTTATCTCTTGGTGACCTTTAGATAAGTTAACTGATCCATCAACCTGTATCAAGTCCCAAAATGAGCCAGACAATTTTGTGGTGGTTTATATTGATTGAATAAGCAAGTGATTTATCATTGCTGTTATCTACAGTGTTCCAATACAGTATGTCCCTTGTTCCCAGCACACGGTCATGTTAGCTATTAGCCAACAATTCAGATATGAGTCACCTGCTTGGTCATATAAAAAAGCTGGATTTTTATGTCTAATATTTGTCCTGTAAATGGGGAAGTGGTTAAACTGGGCATTGAAATGTCACATGGTTTGTTAATATGTTGGGAAGAAGGTATTGCAGCTAATCATTGCAACAAGTATGATAAAGGTAAAATATTGCCGCTTTGCTCTTTAGTTTCCCTTAAACTGACTGTGCAGTATGGTAGCTCTTGTTGTGTCCACAGAACCTTATTTCTCCGCATACCTACATTAACACATTCATGTGAGCTGCTATTTAAAGGCCCTTATACACAATTTTTAACCTGTGATCCTCTGCAGTGTTTTTTGTGTGTTCCATTGCACATGAACACAGGAGTTAACCCTATAGACTCTTATTAATGGCGATTGTGGTGATGGGATCACACTGTGGAAAAAGCCAATTGCAAATGATACAATGTGTGTTTGGTTTTTCACTGCCCGCCCATTGGTACATTCCCTATAAAGAAGCATGGGGTCGGTCAACTCCTGTGTTCCTATGCACTGGAACACATTAAAAAGCCATATCTCAAGTTTCCAAAATTTGAAGATTTCATAGTTTTTCATATAAGGTCCTAACCAGTGACATAACTACCAGAGGTGCAGGGGGTATGATTGCACCCAGGACAGCTGGAGCCATGAGAAGTCTTAGGGTGAAGACATATGTGGCCGGGAGTGTGGCCACATGTGCATCCGGGGAAAAATAGAAGGTAACCGCGCTTGCACACCCTGGCTCTCCAGGAAACGAATACCTGGTGCTTGGTGAAGGAGGCCTCAGCAACCTCAAATTTCATAAGTAGGAAGAATTTCACTGGCACTCAAGCATGCTCGACAAAGGGGTTTACCCTGAAAAGTTGCACCTTCGCAAAATAAACTCACCAAGGGCTTGTACCTGCTTGAATTGAACCTGAGTGCCAGTGAAATTCTTCCTACATATGAGCAACCGGGCCTGCTGATGACTAGTTATGCCACTGGCCCTGACTAGTTTCCATGCTGGGTCCCCTAACCGCAGCATTGGTCTCTCCTAGGGCTTCAGCTCCAGTTTGAGAAACACTGCTGTAGCTTCAAGCTGTATGGTAACTGTGAGGGGGTCAGAAGTGGAAAACTAATACACCAACTGTAATTTGGTATCAGTTAAATAAACCCTTGTGTTTTAGGTAGTGGTTAATGCAGGTGCGAGTTACTGTATATTAGAACAGTCCGACTGAAGGTCTACAAGCTGAAAATATCCCTCAATGAGATTTTTAGTTTGGATCTCAGACTTGAATATAATTTGATATCGTAAATATTATAATATCTGCACACACAAGATGATTATGCAGTCGGGGAGTAGACCCCTTTTATTATGCCAACAAAAATTCAACATTTCGGAGGGAACACCGTCCCTGATGAAGGCAGGGTGTTCCCCCAGGGAGGGTGTTCCAAACGTGGAATTTTTGGTGGCATAATAAAAGGGGTCTACTCCCCGACTGCATAATCTCGAGTGTGTGCGGATCTGTTTCCAAACATTTGTTGTCTAGAAGTTTAAAGAAAGATTGCCCCTGTATCCAGTACAAGCCATGTCTGATCTAGGCATTGCAAATAAGATAAAATATAGTGGCTGTATAGCGGCAGAAAAGTAAAATTCTATAAATCATAGAATAGGACTCTACAGTAAAGGCACCCGTAGTGCTTGAAAGCTTTCATATCTACTTCTCATTCATATGATTTGCTGTGCGAATGGCCAGGTGTAATGATTTGGCCCGTTCATTGGTGCGGCTCCCCTGCTTTGGGAGGGCGAATGGTTCACTCCAGACTATATTTACAGCTGCACTGAGCTGAGTCTGACAATGAGAAGGCAGGGAGCGAGTGGCGGAGTCGGAGGGAGGAGCGTATTGTACATGAGATGATCTGTAGCAGGCGCTGTACACATCCCCGCTGCTCAGCACAATGCCGCGTTAATACGAGCGCTATCAGTGCGCCCTGCGCTTCACTCTCCTCGGCTGTTATTTGCACAGCGACATGCTGCCCTGGAAGAAAAGCAAATTCGACCTGATCGAGGAGGATCCGAAGCAGGGGAAGCAGAAGGGCTATGCGGTGAGCCTCAACTACAGCGCCCTCACCTCCTTCGCTAAGTCCTGCCCGGAGGGGGCCCTGACTCGGGTGGGCAGCATGTTCAAGTCCAAGAGGAAGAAGATCAAGATCACGGGGGAAGACCCGACATACACGGTGCTGTACTTGGGCAACGCTACGACCCTTCAGTCCAAGGGAGAGGGCTGCACGGACCTAGCGGTGAGCAAGATCTGGAGCAAGAGCGAGATGGGCAAACACGGCACCAAGATGAAGCTGACTATCAGCTCGCAGGGGATCCGCATGGTGCACGTGGAAGACAAAGCCAAGCGGCCCGGACACCTGTATCTGCTGCACCGAGTCACCTACTGCGTGGCCGACCCCCGGCTGCCCAAGATCTTTGCCTGGATCTACCGGCACGAGATGAAGCACAAGGCGGTGATGCTGCGATGTCACGCGGTGCTGGTGTCCAAGCCCGAGAAGGCGAAAGCCATGGCCCTGCTCCTGTACCAGACCTCCGCCAACGCCCTGGCCGAGTTCAAGAGGCTCAAACGGAGAGAGGATTCCCGGCACCAGCAGCAACAGCTGATCGGCGAGCACAGCATCCCCTTAGTGCCCATGAGGAAGCTCCTCAACGGACAGTCCTGCTACAAACCCCCCGTGGAGCGGAGTCGGAGCGCCCCCAAGCTGGGCTCAATCACGGAGGATCAGCAGGGGGAGGAGGAGGAGGAGAGGGCGATGAGCTTCGAGTGTGAGGATGTGCTGGATACCGGGGGTGGAGGGGAGCCTGGGGAGGAGGAGGAGGAGGTGAAGCGGGAGCTGTCTCAGCTCATCAGTGATCTCGGGGAGATGAGTCTGGGCAATGACTTGCAGACCCTGAAGGCGGACCTGAGAGTGACCAGGCTCCTGTCGGGGGAGAGTACGAGCAGCGAGTCGTCTATAGAGAGTAACCAGGACTCTGGACTCATCACCAACGGCTTCGAGGAATGCAGAGAAGCAGAGACTGTATGAGAAGGGCCCCCCACTGGCTCATCCTCACTCACTGACTCTGCCCAGAACACTGACACCTCATTTATTCTTCAGCCAACCTGCTTCTTCTTTCCTTTCATCTTCAGCACAGACCATTAAGTCGCAGCTTTTCAACCTTTCCGGTACCATATTTTATTGAGACATTGATTCCCCGATGGCACCTTAATCCTGTACCACATGTTCATTACTTTATGGAATGGAAGAGCCTATAGAACCTGTGTGATTGTCAGGAGGATCCTTATTGCTGGCATAGAGTGAGGATCTCCAGCTGGAAACCCTCTGCTTGTATAATCCTTATTAGCAGGCTTCAGATGTTGGGGGTAGTGATACTATAGATCAGGTGGAGGCTCACTGGGCAGACATCACTGACTAGCTGTAATGCATTGTGCTTAATGGACTTTTGTTAATGAAAATGGACATTTCTGAACTGGTGATTGTAGGGGAGGATTGGAAGCACCATTGGAATTCACACTGACAGCAATATGGGTGCCTGCAAGGGATCAACTTAGTATTGGGAGTCAAGGTATATGCCATGAAAACTGAAACCAGGTTCCCTCCGTGGTCAGTCAGATGACTTTATATTGCACTGGGCTGTACACTTTTCTGACACTGGTTTAACTACCCTTTGTGACGGTGAATGTGTTGAGATGCAATAATGTGTAAGTCCCTGTGTCTCACAGAATGAAGAGTTGTTGTGGGCAGGAACTCTAATTACAACTCCAATAAGAGCTACTTAATGTAGTAAGACCGCTTTAGAATAATTGTAAAAACTGCTTCGCAGTCATAGACCCCAGCGTCACAGCTGCCCAAAGGAGAAGAGTCGATCCTGCACAAGGGTCTCCAAAAACCTACATAAAAGAATAGGGTTATAGAATAGTACTCTTAGGGGCAGATTTATCAAGGGTCGAAGTGAAAATTCAAATTTTCCAGGTTTTTTTTTTTAGTTGAAATTTGACTAAGGAATAGTTAAAATTAAATTTTTAAAAAAAATTAAATTTTTGAAATGTATCATGTATGGCCCTTTAAGAATTCAAATTCGACAATTTGCCACCTTAAACCTGCTGAATTGCTGTTTTAGCCTATGGGGGATGACCTTGGATCAATTTGGAGTTGTTTACAGCCTTCCTGAAAATCTTTTTTTTTTTTTTTCCCCTAAGAAAAAACTCCTAATCAGATTTGATTCGAGTTTGCGGGTTGATCCCATTCACCCGAGTTTGAAAAATTTGAATTTTTTTGAAACATTTTCAGTGGTCATTTTTTATTTGAATTTGAAGTTGATGGGAGTTTTTAAAAACTCCTAAGAACTCTAAATTCGACCCTTGATACACCTGCCCCTTGGTGAATTGGCTCTTCACCTTCTGACTAATATTCCCCTGATTTATATGCAGTGAAGATACAGAGATTAGTGGAAGTTGTGATACAGATGTGTATCTCCTAGTAAGGAATGTGTGGCAGCAACTGTGAAGCCATGTATGCAGTAAATAAGATGGTGTGTGCAATAATTATTTTGGGGCCTAATGCAAGTTCTATGAACCTGTGGGGCTTATTCACCAGAGAACAGTATTATTTCTAGCACAGCCTATAATTACTGTAATGAAACCTAGTTTCACCCTAAGACCTAGCTTGCATTACAAGCCAGGCCAAAATACTTGTGACATTAAAAATCTATATAATACAAACACTTGTATAATTACCCAGTCTCTTCTAGTTATTTAGCTAATTGCTTGCCATGGTTGAGGGCTTGATACAAATATTTCTTCAGTAGCCTTGTTTTTTTTTGAGGATCTTTGTGCCATTTTTTTTGCAAAGGAACTCCAGATGGGATTAAGACTAGCTTTATATGCCTTCACAGAGTACCCCAAGGCATACACGCACATGTAAGCACTTTTTTTCGGGTCCTTCTTCGCTTCCAAATAGGCAAAGTGGACTCCAAGTAACAACCACATGGGACAATGTGAGATTTTATGTGCAATGGCAGGGAACGATGGGAAGTTCCACTTGTAGATATTCTGATTTTGCACACTTGTTTGTGTGCTTAAGATAGTTGTTAATAGGCCAATATCTGTTCCTTCTCTCTTGTATGTGGGGCATTGTTGTACATGTAATGGTAGCACTGGATTTGCCAAACTCTTAAATTGTGCAGCTAAACCCTTGGACACCTGGGAAAGCTTAATGAGATTCTTGCAGTGAAGACGTTTTAAAAACATGCAATAAAGCACCCATGTAGCAATATATGGACTTACCATGGTACCTGGTACAATTAGAGCCTAAATTAAGCAGAAGTGGGATTGTATTATTGTCTCCACCATGCTGGGATAGCATCAGCACACCATACTTCCTGATTCTAATCTGTTATCTAGAAGTGCTCATAACATTAAAATCTGCAGTAAGATACATAATAGATGCCCATGCCTTACACTTGTATAATCTAAGTTCTTTTTTCATTTGCTACTAAAACCCATTTTAGTCATAAATAGGCCTTTTAGGTTTCTGGGACTGAAGCAGTTGGGAAGTCCATGGTTGAACATCCCCATTCTAAGAGGCAACTTCCCACCCCATATCTGACAGTGTTTCCCAACAAGTGGTAAAATATATAGATATTAAAATAGATACTGTCATGGCAAAACATGTTTTTTTTTGTTTTTTTTTCAAAATGCATCAGTTAATTGTGCTGCTCCAGTAGAATTCTGCACTGAAATCCATTTTGTCAAAAAAGCAAACAGATTTTTTTTATATTCAATTTTGAAATCTGACATGGGGCTAGACATATTGTCAGTTTCCCAGCTGCCCCCAGTCATGTGACTTGTGCTCTGATAAACTTCAGTCACTCTTTACTGCTGTACTGCAAGTTGGAGTGATATCACCCCCCCAGCAGCCTAACAAAAGAACAATAGGAAAATCTAAAAACATCACTCAATAGTAAAAGCCAAGTCCCACTGAGACCGATTCATTTACATTAAGTATGAGAAATGTTTCGATTTCAGTGCAGAAGTCTGCTGGAGCAGCACTATTAACTATGTTTTGAAAAAAACATGTTTTCCCATGACAGTATCCCTTTAAAAACACAGTGAAAGAGATTGGCAGAATTAATACATTCAAACACTACGACTGGCCATACATTTTACTTCCAAAACAAGCTGCAGTACATGTGCCTGCGTTGGTGCCCTTGTGCCCCATAATGCATTGCAAATGTCAGGGGGCAAAATAAAGCAATGTTTCCATTCACATGCACAGGCTTGGGATCTATCTTTATACCTCAGAAAAGAACCACCTAACAGCCAATACTCCACTTGTAAACCATCCTGGAGAATCTGGTACCTTATTATGTTTACACTTTGTTTTTGGAACCAGCCCAAAAGGGATCACTTCCTGTTTCAATCACATGACATTCCATGATGGTTTTGTTTCTTTTTAATACTTGCACTGTTGTGAAGTACTTTGCCAGTGTTTCATAAATGTAAATAGATCTATTTTTTGTACATAAATCACATAAATATAAATGTTATCTTTGCTGTGCAAAAGAAAAATTGTTGTTGTTCACTTGTAAATATTTTGTGTATATAATTTCTTTTTGTTACTTTTTAAAGGACAGCACTGTTCTGATGTGTTTGCACATATGGAAAATAAAATAAATTAATATAAGGTCACTTTTTATTTTACTCTTTATCAATGTAATGCTGGATATTTAGTTGACTGGCTCAGTATCTTGTGATTATGCCACACATTAATTAGCAAATTGTTATATTCCTTTTTTTAAGGTTTTATTTATTTTTGTAACACGTTCACAAACTAACATATTTGCAGTTAATAGCAGTGTATGATCAAACAGCATTTAATTAAGTTTTCCTTTAATAATCCATTGAATAATGACCACTTTCTTTGATTAAATTCATAGTTTTATTCAACTGTCTCATCATCCAGCCACAAAAGCTGTAGTAACTTAACAAAAGCACCAGTAACTTAATTTTGGGTAAAAATGTTCATCCAAATAGGCAGTAATATCACTGGTAGGCTGAAATTACCAAGCATTCCCAAATCTTATGAAAGAAGCCCATATTTGAAACACAAAACCTAGGGCAGCATGCCTTTTGTAATCCTACCCATACACGTTCTCCTTCATGGGGCAATGTTAATCTGGCGGATCTCTTAAATTGCTCATTTTGTCTTTGGTATAAATTAAATAATATGAAATATTAGTACTTAAAGCAACTACTACAACAGTGTAGTCCCATATAGTTGCCAGTCCAGTTTACTGACCATCCATTTTTGGCCATGTATAACCTTTTATTGCATAGTTGAGTTAGTTTACTACTGTTGAGGAATGAGATAGACCATGGGTTTTGCGTTATTAAAGGAGGTCAAGGCAATCTGTCCTTTTTATGGTGTTTTTATTTCTAAATTACACTGCAAATAATTCATTCTACCATGTAAAATTTAATTTCTAACCCAACTAGTGTATTTTATTAGTTACATAGGTGTGTAGGCGGCCATCTCAGGTTATTTTTTCCTGGTCATGTGCTTTCAGAAAGAGCCAGCACTTCAAGATGGTACTGCTTTCAGGCAGGCTATTATTTCTCCTACTCAATGTAACTGAAGGAGTCTCAGTGGGACTTGGATTTTTACTATTGAGTGCTGTTCTTATATCTACCAGGGAGCTGCTATCTAGTTACATTCCCATTGTTCTGCTGATGGGGTGGAAGGGAGGGGGTGATATCACTCAAACTGCAAAATGTTCAGATGATGCAACACAGCTACATGAATTCAGGATTATTTGAAACCAGTATGTAAAGGCAACCCACATACAGAAGCAATTTGTGATCACACCCACCTTATGGTTTAAAATGTAGTAGTAAACACAACTTTCCCCTTTTGTTGAGCAGTTTGATGGTGTGTGTATGGACTGTGCCATGTGTTTGGGGAAGTAGACTGCAGTTGCTTGTCCAGTGCATAAACGCTTGTTACTTTTTCTAACCAATGAATGTTCTCAAAACCAGGCTTCATTACATGGTTGCCCCATTACTAACAGGCAGTTGTGCACCATTGACAGACAGGTGCCCATAAAAGAAGCGTAAGGACAAACACTATGTGAGAATGCGGGTCACAGGGCTGCCAACCATTTCTTCCCTGCATATTCAATGAATATCTTTTTTGTTTCTTAAATAAATTGCCTGATATTTATAGGAACATTCTATGTCCCTGTGGTTACAAAGCTGTTCATTGTACAGCCTTCATTCAGGGAGCACAGCATTGGTACTTTTGCAAGGAAGGCCCTATTTTTAGACATCCGGTTTCTATACCAGTCATGGTCCTGACATTACATGTACAGTAAGAATAATCAAAGCTTCAATCTGGTCGATGCTGGCTCATGCTGTTTGCTCTTTGTTCTGCATCTTGACCATGGCATTTCCTGTGTATGTGTAAAAAAGAAACTGATTTTTGAAGGAGATAACCAGACTTTTCATGCACAGGCAATTGTATTGCAGGATCGGAAACATCGTCTAATAAATCATGGCCACATGCTTAACATGGATACTGCTCTGCTAATTTTAGACTTATTAATAGAGGTACCGAGTATAGCTAAATGTTATATATCCACCGTGCTTTGTTCTTATACAGGGCCTTGCTATGTACTTTCATTATAGCTATGTTTACTTTGCTTGTTTTCTAGCATTCCGTTAATGGATCATGTACACAATGGCTTACCTTACACAACAGCATTGAAACTTAATGGCATGTGTCCTGGGCTCCAAAAAAGTAGTCTGTGAGTGCTATAGACAGGGTCTCAGAATGATTATGCCTATTGCATAATATATTATACTGTGATATATAAAATATGCGTGTGCTACAAATTGCAGTTGTACAATGGCTTAAAGGAACCGTATCACCGAAAAATGTAAGTGTTTTAAAGGAATGACAATATGCCTTGCACTAGTAAAAGTGATGTTTTTACTTCAGAAACACAAATATACTTTATATAAATAAGCTGCTGTGTAGCCATGGGGGCAGCCATTCAAGCACAGGATACACAGACACAGTTCTGACAAATCCCATTGTATACTATAGAGCTAATCTGTTATCTGCTGCGTATCCGGTACATTTTATTCTTTTTTCAGCTTCGAATGGCTGCTCCCATGGCTACAAAGAAACTTGTTTATATAAATGATAGTAGTGTTTCTGAAGTAGCAGTTTTACCAATGTAGCACAACAGTACATCATTGTTTCAATACTTTAAAAGACTTTCATTTTTTGGTGTTACTGTTCCTTTAAAATCAAGGCACCCTAATGGCTTGAATAAATGCTAAAGGGCTTTCTTAGATCATATTATATCACAGGGTCAAGCAAATGGATTCCAGTGGCTCTCATTTGTACTGGGGTTGCAAAGGCTGATATAAATGATGAGATCCTTTCCCTGAAACCAGCGCAAGTTAGCAACTACCTGCAGCATAGCTGGGTTGTTTTCAGCAGTAAAAAGATAGTTTAAGAAAGTATATTAAATGACCATTTAATATGTCAGATTCTATATACCGGTAGCCTGTTACTAATAATCTGCCACAGTGGAACTTTGTAGCTCTACTTACACTCATGTATTTGCTTACACGCAGTTCCTCTTAAGGAGAAGGAAAGCCATTTTTACTCGGGGGTGCCAAAAGTTAGCCACACCCAAGTGATCGCATTTACCTACCTGACACCCCGGGCCGGTGCACCTATCAAGAGAAAACTACCCCGGCCTGGGGTTATTCCACTGAGCAAATAAAGAAAAAGGTGCAAAAAAAACTGTTTTTGGCACTGTCCCAATGTAATAAAGAGCAGTAAGTAAATAAATAATACCGTAAGTAAATAAGTATAGTAAAGAAATGGGTGCATATATACAAACCAATAGCGAAAGATGTGAGTTTTTTCAAAAACAATAGGCCAAAAAGTAGTTAAAAGTTCAAATACATTTATTAGAACAGTACAGGTGAGGCCTAACGCATGTTGTGCCTATTGGGGCACTTACGCATAGGCTCAGCAAGCACCACAGAGCGATTGCCTTCATGCTTCTTCTTTCTTCTCATGGCTGCGCATGCGCAGTAGAGCGGAAAACCGAACTTTAGCGAAAAAGTTGGCTGTTTCGTTCTACTGCACATGCGTCTACCCCAGGAAATTTGAAGAAAGAAGAAGCACGAAGACGATCATTCCGTGGTGCTCACTGAAATAACCCCAGATCAGTGCAATTTTCTCCTGATAGGTGCAATGGCCTGGGACTTCAATTAAGTAAGTGCGATCACTTTGGCGTGCCTAACATTTGGCACCCTCAACTAAAAATGTCTTTTCTTCTCCTTTAAATTATGCAAATTCTCAACCCCTTTTTATCTGCTTATATTTGGTTAAAAAAAGAAGCCAAAGAAGCGCAGTGAACTTGCCTACATAGTTCAGCTGTCACCCTGAGGTGCTTTTAGACAACATGAGTTTGGCACCATGCATTAACTTGTCACAAAGCTGATAAGTGTGACGTCTCTAGGTAACAAAGTGCCTCAGAAGGAGGAATTCCTTCTGTAAAAATGCCATGAATATAGTACATTACAAGCAAAATATGCTAAACTCTTTGTTCAGCAGGTCATGACAGAATTTGAAAACAATATAACCATGTGTACAACTGGGTGGACTTTTTTCATCTGGCAGTACAATCATTTTGGAATCAAAGTTGGATCACTTTTAAATGGTTTAATATCAAGTAGGAGTGTGCCTGCCATAATCTGTAAGAGTTGAATTTCTGGGTTTTAAACTGGAAATTTGTCTCTATTAGATCATGATCGTGCAATCCCTCTCCTGACCTGCTCCAACCCAAGCTAAGGTAAGAGCAGTGGCGGGGGGGGGCATTACAGGAGCTGCCTCAGGGCCTAAATCACCCCTGATATTAAGCATAACCAAGGCCATTTTAGTAAATGGGCAAAAAGGCAATTGGCCTAGGGTACACCAGACATTTTAGCTGCTATAAGTTTTGTATGAAGCACCCCCCAGAGATGGCAGACCCCTCATTTTTTTTCTTGTGGTGTTAAATGTGCAGGTAGGTTGTGAGGTTCTGCATGAAGAATGAAGAAATCTCTTGTTTGCTTCCTTTATTGCATGTCTGATGGCAGACCCCTCATTTTTTTCTTGTGGTGTTCAATGTGCAGGTAGGTTGTGAGGTTCTGCATGAAGAATGAAGAAATCTCGTTTGCTTCCTTTATTGCATGTCTGAATACTGTATATTAAAATTGTCTTGCCTAATGATAGTATTTGGCAGGACTTCTCACCAGTTATTATTTTAGCTAACCCTAGATAAACTAACAATAGCTAATATATGCTACAATACTAATGATAACCTTTTTCCCATGGGGTTACCACTCCATTCTTTTAAGACTCACTGGATAAACATAATAACACAATGCATGACTAGTTTATCCAATTGAAGATCTCTTTTATACCACACTTGTTTTGCCCAGTTATGGTAAATGAGCACCAAGTTTTGCAAGAGCCCTATTCCTATGACTGCCTCAAAGTGATCTGATCTGTTTCTAGAATTCTCCGCATCTTTCAAGGTTGCCTGGAAATTTTCTGTGGGTAACTTGAGGGTTAAGGCAAAAGTGTTGAGGATGGCAGGTGCAACCTCAAGTAGAACAAATATTGTTTCTACCTTCAAGCTCAAGGGGGGAATGTAGTTGGATTTTACACATAGGATAGGTTTGGTGAGACATGGCAATTGTTTGTTTTTTTTACTTTTTTTTATTGATGAACAGACAATCAATACATATCGTAGGCAGCCTTGATTCATGAAAGTATTGGTACAATAGTTTTACAGCGCATATTGATTCACCTCTTTTTATTTATTTATTTTTTAGATTGTATACATGTAGTTTTGATAAGCATCATCATAGCTCCAACAGAATACATTTTCAGTGAGAATAAAGTGGTGCTTCTCTTCTGTGAGGCAACATATTATTTCATACAATATGAATATATGGCAGATATCTCACTTTTTCCCTTTTTTTCTCCCCCCTGTGTGTCATGGGTGATCCACAAAATAAATTTTGCTGGGCCCCAAAAGTTACACAATTGCTTGGACATTATATAAGGTAACCCAATTTTTCTTCTTGTTTATTTGAAGCCTGATCATGTTTAACTCACGTTATTCCCTTAGTTGTGAGATGAAATGAGTTCTCAGTATGCAAGCCTTCTCTTAAGAGATTTATTGGTCTGCTCACTCACTGACACGAGCAGTAGAACAATTAAGATCACAGGTTAGGGAAAAAGATGGCGATAAGTTAATTGGTGGCAATAATGGTGGCACTTCAGATAGCTAGACCAATGGCAAGCTACAGAAAACTTGTACAAAGCAGCAGGAGGGATGAACATTTAATGAACACAGCAGCAGTGAAAGGAAGCAATTTACATGATCAACATAAAGAGATGAGAACGGCACACTTAGTTAAGTTGCGTGAGTAGAAGATTAAGCAGAAGCAAATAACGCAGAATAGTTCTTATGGTTTGTAGCCCACAGGCTAGCATTTAAGTTGTGTGTAGCCCTTTCTTGCTAACTGATGTATAACTCATATTGTTCTCTTTGCTTGTGAACTAAAATAAGTTCCCAGCCTGTGAAGTATCTCCCAGCACCCCACCCCTTGAGAAACCTTTGACAGTCACCTGACCTTGTTCTTGTTATAAAAGTTTACTAAAAGCAAAAAATTTATATAAATATGAAATTGGATGTCATACATCCAAATAGTACATTGTAATTGTCTCCATGCATCTATAATTAAGAATAGTTTATTATAACTTGTTACACCTGTGTGAGTGACCCACCTTGGGAAGAGGGTAGAATTTCTGACTCATACATTTATTTATCAAGGATTTTGCATTCTGCAAATACCTGAAATACCAACAAACTGCTGCATCTGCCTGCACCTCTCCCACATGAAAGGAGATCCTTGTAGACCAGTGATGATTAATCTATGGTTGGTATCCAAAAACAATGGATCATCGTGCTGTTTTTTTGTAAACAATTTAGGTGTCTATCATCCTCTTGAAAACAAATAGGGGTTGTTCTTTTAAAGAACATAAAAAAACTATTAAAAAAATTCTGCCTGGTCAATTCTAAATCAATTGTGTCACTAAGCTGAGAACTACATTTTATCTTGGCCCCGTGAAAAACACATTAAAAAACAATTGGATAATTATTCAATGGCTAAATCCCAAAATCTAGCTCCACATAGACCTGCTCGGCAGTTCAGAGATGACATTCATATCTCTGTATTTTTGTGCCTCTGCATAGTCTCGTCAAAATTTAGCTATAAATGTTATATGTTAACCAGACTGCTTCTGCGGAAACATGACACTAGAAGTGCAGAGGATGTGTGTTTAGATCATATAGGATAGGTCCCGTAGTACTTAAAAACTATTTGGTAGTTATTTGATGGAAACCCATCTACATGCTTTGTTTGGCACATTCACACACAAGACAGGGCAACTGTTAAAGGTAGCATTTTATACTATAATGCTGCACTTCTGTGCTCAGTTGCAGCTCCCTTGTGAATTGCACAAAAAATGTGGATATATATATATATATATATATATATATATATATATATATATATATATATATATAGTTACTTCATTATTGTATTACCATATTTCCATAAAATCTGGCATAATGCCATTCTGAGTACTCAGAGGCCACATGTGAGATCCACTTCTACTAGAGTGCTATAGACTAAGAAAGGCTTGTTGAGCCAGTTGTGAAATATATATCTTATGCATGACTTAACACCAGGTTTGGCATCTTGAAAATGTGAATTACAATCTATTGCTTCACTAAATCGTCTAACAGCAAACATTGGGGGAAGCAGTTTGACTATGCATGCAATCTTTAACACTGTTTGAGCAGCTACATAATGGTTTAAATCCATTAAATTTAACCTAACAGCTTGTGGGCTTATCTGCATTTGCTGGCACTGTACATTGGATTTCCGACAATTATGTAACAAAACTGCAACAACAGATGAAAAGAATTACACTAATCCCTTAACTCCTTAAATACCAACAGGATTACTGGAATATTACAGATCAGCAGTATTTAACAGGCTTCCAGCTGTTCATTATAAAACAACATCGTACCACAAATATTATGACAATATCAAGCTGTTAATGCATGTGGCCTTCAATATTATTTCTTAATGACGACAATGCTAAAACCTATAAAGAAAAAATAGATTATCAACTAAATTATCTTCCTTTTACGGTGGCCATACATTTTTAAAAGATCTTTTTGTTATTGTAGGACCAAGCTTATCTTGAAACGATGGTTTAAATGTAGGATTTGTCCATCAACTAAAAAGACCATTTCAAGAGATATTGGGGTATATTTATCAAAGAGTGAAGTTAGAAGTCGCCACAGTCCTCAAGAGTGAAATTTATCAAAGGATGAAAGTGAAAGTTCATCCTTTGATAAATACGGCTTTCAAAATCCCATATAAATGAATGGAGAGTGGCGGAATTTCACGCTAGAGGACTGTGGCGAACTTCACTTTTTGATAAATATACCCCATTGTCTAATTGAAGCCAGGAAAACTGTGGTTAGCTGCCTCTTTGGCTCTGCAAACAATCGGACAATGGATAAATTTCACTGTGAATGATGAAAATTTACTAACCCGACCGATCGATGTCATCAAACGAGTGGGTGATATCGGGCTGATCCAATCGTGGGCCTTATGGCCCAACGATTAAATCATAATAAAGGGTAAACGGACGGTCAGATCGCTGAACCGCATCAACTAACAGATGCGGCCACGATCCGATGGGATTTTAGTCCTGCCCGATCGACATCTGCCCGACTTTCGGCAAGATATCGATCGGGAAGCCCGTCGGAGGGCCCCATACACGACTGGCAGCTTTTATCGGCCTGTGTATGGCAACCTTTACTCTGTAGGTAAAGTGCTGATTGTTTGCTATCTTGTCAGGATATATGGACAAATAAAAACACAGAAATATACAAACAGTGGATTTAGTTATAATTTGGTTTGATTCTTCTTCTTAGGTGCCAGTGCATGCAACATATCACTGGTGTGCATATTTTCAAAATTGTGAGTTAATATTATATAAATAACATGATGCTGGGTTTTCATTTGGAGGGGTTGAACTTGATGGACTTTGTCTTTTTTCAACCCAATTTAACTATGTAACTATGAAAATATTAATGAAATAGAGAGAAAATGCATATAGTGCTTTATGCTGTATATCTGCATGTATTCCTCGTAACATGTCTGCCAATTTAAAGTTATTAAATAAACTACAGTTTGGTATTTGGTCACTATTGATGATACTGAACAGCATTTTTTTAGGTATTGTTACTCCTGCCTTGAGGCAAGGTGAGGTGAGAAAAAATAGACATGGGGTCGGATGATCTGGGTATGCAAATATACTGACCTAGGTAATCCAAATTATATCATTGTGTATGACAAGAACATGTTTCTTATAATTGTTAGTATGAGCTGAAAGTGATCAGAACATAAGACCCTGAATAGGTAATGAATGCAAGAAATATGAAAACCTCAGCTTAAATTTCCATGAAGTACTGTATGACTCAAGATTCTTCATTTCTTTGTGGCTACAACTACACTCTTTGCAGCCATCTTGTATGATGTTTAATGGCACACCTTATGTTTTTGGCAATTTCCTTTAGCAGGGAAGATATGTGCCTCTGAAGATGCCCCAAGCAGCACATGGT
Organism: Xenopus laevis; assembly: GCF_017654675.1. Taxonomy (NCBI): domain Eukaryota; kingdom Metazoa; phylum Chordata; class Amphibia; order Anura; family Pipidae; genus Xenopus; species Xenopus laevis. Next base: position 93,099,773 of record NC_054380.1, on the reverse strand, counting down.
CTACTCTGTTTCCTGAACCAACTCACAATATACAGTAGATATAATATAAGATTCACAGGTTCAGCATAGACACCACTGCATTTGACATTATTAATTAATGATCACCATCAACTGCTATGACAACTGAAACACAATTTCTGCTGATGTTTTAATGCTTTTTGACAACCTCTAATTGAAACTTCTCAACAGCATCTCAGAACACACTGAGCATGTGCAGTGACACTGCAAGATGGCATAACAAGATCCAAGTTGGAGAACTACTGTGGACAGATTTGAAGGCATGGTTCAATCATTTTAATATATACAAATTTGCATATCTAGCCATATTTTTGTTAATGTTTTAGTTTTCCTTTGAGCTCCAGGGACCCATATGCCAATGTGTTCAAGGATCAGCTGGGATTCTGACACTGTCCCTAAATGCATTGAATATAAAGGTAGCTGTGTATATTTTAGTGTCTGAGCAGATTACATTCCGATTAGATTCAGTCTAGCTTTCAGTCAGGTAGTTATTTGTGTGAGTTAAAATGCCCATAGCACTAATTAAAAAGTCAGAATCTAGAAAACGATTTAACAGTTGCAGTGGCTGGTCTAATTCTGTAACAAGTACAAACTAAAATAAATGAAGATATTAAGCAAAGGTATGGCAATTAATCTCTGTAGATATGCATTAAGTCTCTTATAAACATTCCCAGGAATTTATTCTGGAAACTTGACAATGATATCTATTTTAGGAAGAGTCATGGAAAAGACTCTTAACCTAAGGCTTCATGCCTAGCCCTTTAGTTAGTTGAGTGAGGTTGAGTTTACTGGAACCAGAACACATCAGTAAAAGTATGCATTTGACAACACAGTTTATTTACTAAGGTAGGTGCTACATGATTGTGAATCCTGCTAACAAATGTTTTCTGTTTGATCCCATACCCGAGGATCCAGGCACTCACTTATTAGGCATATGTGTTCCCCCACATGGTCCCCCACACCAGGAGCTCCCTCTTGGTGTGGGGGCCAGAGCACTTGATAGGGGGCTTTTTTTTTAAAAAAAAAAAATCCAATTGTTTCCCCATCAAGGGTATGGGCTTTGTTAGCCTGCATCTATGGAGGGGGATGGATACAATTTGTATGTGCCCTTTAAATTGAATATACGTGTAAAAATTGCAGATTCTTTGTGCTCCAAAGATACTTCCCCTTTATGTAGCTATATAATACATCTCTAATAATTGCTACATTGCTACTGATAATTTAACATCCTGCTATTATCTATAAAACTTCAGTTTCTACAGCATTGTTCCACAGCAGTGTTCCTTATAAAATAGTACAGGTCTTCAGGGTCATATACAGCCTAGAAGAGAGATTAATTAAGTGATAAACACAGGCAGGCTTTTTCCTACTCTGCTTTCATTTGCAATTCACTATGAATCTGTTTCAGTTACCCATAGGAAAAAACACTAAATGCATTCTAGTATACACTATTTATTCAACCAATCTGTTAAATGTGGTATTTTGCTGTCCTATGAACCCCTACCGAATTAAATGAAATAAAAAGGTTAAAGTAATTTAATACTTTTAAATTTGCAGATATTTAGGGGCCTATTTATGAAGCCTCTAATTTTTCTGTTAGAGTTTTAAAAGGAAAAAAATCATAATTTTAAGAGGAAATAAAACTCAAATTTTTCCAAATCCTAAAATACTCCAGCTAAAACCTGTCAAAATCAAGTCAATGGCAGATGGTCCCTATAACAATTGGATCATGTTTTTTGCCTTCATGATTCTCTATATTTTCGGGCTGTTTGACACTGGTTTTTGTTTGAGAATCCGAAAAATTTGAGTTGTTGAGGTGACAATTCTATAAAGTGGAGTTTTCTGTGCGACAATTTGAAAATGTCGCACAATTCGAATTGTCACATGACTTGGTCCCCACTTTTTCCCACACTGACTTTTTCAAACAGATTTATTATTAAATTAAGGGGATTTGGGAGTTCGGTCTAATTTTTTTCATTACAGTGAGAAAAAAAAACGAGCTTTAGTAAATATCATTCTGGTTTTATTTTTTGCAACAAACAGAATGTCATGTATCGTTCGTCCTTTAGTGAGTTTTTAAAAAACATCTGCAGAGAATTCACAACAAAATCAGTGCTGTTTTAGTGTGTATTTATATAAATCTTTAGCCCACTTCCTTTCCCCTGACAATAGTCATAGAAATTATATTGGCCATAGGAATGTATATTCTATCGTGTTGGCTAACAAGTACCCGTTTCCAGCTCAAGCTAGTCATATGCAAGCAGATATAAGGTGCCGTAATGGTCTTATTGGCCTGTTAGATCAATATCTGGTGAAAAACTGCCAGATATCCATTAGGCAGGTTAGAACATACAGTATGATGATTACTGTATCAGCGCTTTGGTGAGGTCTTCTTTTGAAAGGTCTGCATAGGCCTGTATTATGAACCAATCATTGGGCCATACTTGGTTGGTCTTAGCTGCCAAAAATTTTATAAAGATCTGCTCTTTGTATGTCTTGTTTTACTCCTTGATATGTGAAGTCCTGCCCATTGTCAGTATTAATTAGGGTTAATACAAAATTACTTTTTATTCTTGGACAAAAATGTCTTACTGTTTTCTAATATATTTTTATCTATTATAGTATATAAGTACAATACATCTGCTTATATTGCCCTCCTCTAGTGTTAGAATGTCTCTTTTACTCTCATTGTTAGACCGGCCACAGGTTTTCCAAGCTTCAACAAAGATGAGCCATCTTAATTTTTCATGTGAGTTATTGCACTTTTCATAGGAATATACAGTTGTGTTCAGAATAATAGCAGTCTGACATCAGTAACCTGATCAATCACTGTTTTTGTAGAAATCATATTTCTCATGGCAATAATTAATAGGTATAGTAGAGTAATAGAAAACCAACAGATCCAACAGTCATCATGGCATTGTTCCAAATAATAATTTCTTGTTCCTAATAATAGCAGTGTGGAGTTTAATTAGTAAGTCCATTCATTCTGTGAAAAGAACAGGTGTCAATTATGGCCCTTATTTAAGGAAGAAGGCAGTAAATGTTGTGGATGCTGGTTATAGTGGGTCTTTCTAGACATTATTTACAAGAACTGCATACTTTGATTAAAAAGTTGATTGGAGAGGGGAAAACATATAAAGAAGTGCAGAAAATGATAGGCTGCTCAGCTAAAATGATTTCAAACTTTCATTTAAAATGTCAACCAAAACCAGAAATACGTGGAAGAAAACAGAAAACTACAATTCAAATGTATAGAAGAATAGCCAAACTGGCAAAAACTCAGCCAATGATCAGCTCAAGGAAGATCAGAGAAGGTCTAAAGTTATCTGTGATACTGTTACAATTAGAAGACTCCTATGTGAAGCCAACGTCCCATTGTTGAAAAAAAGATGTGCTAAAGAGGTTACAGTTTGCCAAAGAACCCATTGACTGGCCTTAAGAGAAATGGCACAACATTTTGTGGACTGATGAAAGTAGGATTGTTCCTTTTGGGTATAGGGGCTGCAAGTCACAGTACAGTATGAAGACAGTGAAACATGGTGGCACAAGCATCATGATATGGGGATGTTTCTCATACTATGGTGTTGGGTCTATTTATCATATACCAGGGATCATGGATCAGCTTCAATTCTTGAACCGGTCACGTTGCCTTATGCTGAAGAGGAAATGCCCTTGAAATGGGTGTTTCAACAAGACAATGACCCCAAACACACCAGTAAATGAACAACATCTTGGTTCCAGACCAACAAAACTTGTGGGGTGACATCAAACATGCTGTTTCCAAGAAATCCAGAAGAATTGTGGAATGTAACAGGTGCCAGAAGTTGGTGGACTCTATGCAACACAAATGTGCAGCAGTTCTCAGAAACACTGATTATACAACTAAATATTAGTTCAGTGATTAAAAGGAAAGCACAATCTTGAAACATGTTTCAGTTTATACAGTGAATCTGCAGACACTGCTATTTTTTGGAACAGCCTAAAATCCCTTTTCTTCACTTTCTGTAAATGAATAACACAAATTTGATACAATTGATACAAAATGTTTTGATTTGGAATGTACAGTGTTCTTAATGCATTTGTGTGTATGGAAAATATTTTTATCACTTTTTTAAACACACTGTTATTATTCTGAACACAACTATCTAAAATCCATACCATAAAACTATATAGACTGTTGTTGTTTGCCAGATATAAAACTAGAAACATTTATGTGAGTAACAGAATTCCCTCAAGGACAAGAAGTGCCAATAATATAGTCACCTAGGGTGCCTCAGACTAAGGGTGCCAACCTAACGATGTTTTCTTCTTTCCTTCAGCTCTGCTATAAGTCTGTAGAGCAGGGATCCCAACCTTTTAAACGCTTGAGCAACATTCAAGTAAAAGGAGTTGGGGAGCAACACTAGCATGAAAAATGTTCTTGGGGTGCCAAATAATGCTGTGATTGGCCATTTGGTAGCCCCTATGTGGATTGCAAACCTAAATTGAGGCTCTGTTTGGCAGTGCACCTGGTTTTTATACAACCAAACTTGCCTCCAAGCCTGAAATTCCAAAAATAATCACCTGCCTTGAGGCCACTGGGAGCAACATCCAAGGGCTTGTAGAGCAACATTTTGATCACGAGCTACTGTTGGGGATCTCTGCTATAGAGGCTATGCAGCAGCCATACAAATAGACTATATTTATGACAGCTGAAACATCCACCTACACAGCAAAAGTTGTGTTACATTTTTTAAGAGAAACAAAGTCCATCAGATAAAGTGGCCAAGTTAAAAGGAAGCTGAAGCACCTGAGTTGTTGAGGTTTCCAAGGCAACACTAACACAGAGTTAAACAGGAGGAAAACGTGTTCTTTAGCTACTTTGGATTATTTTGTTTCTTTAAGATACCTAATAGGGCATGTTAACAAAAACCCTTTTATTAAAGGTGTTATTTTTTTCTACATTGTACTACAACAATGGCAACAGTTCAAAGTGGGGACTACATACTGCTGCTACTTATGGTTCCCTCTTTGAATGGTTGCTAACCAAAGCACATATCTAATTAACATATTGTTAATGTTTTCTTATTCTTGGGATCATTTTTTCCAGGTAATTGATATGAATTATTTAGAAGTATCAGGTAAATGGTTTTTAACTTTGTTTTTCACTACCAGCTATAGGCGTCCTTCTGGAGCCCAGACAATGGCACAGACAGCCTCTGAACTACTAGATGGCTTGGCAGCTTCTTTAAAAGTTTATTATCAGTGCTGGCTGTGCAATAGAGATAATATTGCTTCATTTCTGGCCAGGCATCTAAAGCTCCAGGCTTAAAGAGCTGGCTAATCAAATAACAAATGATAGTGGCAAAAAATAAGTCATTACTGGAGGCGAGAACAGAAATGTAGCTGGGTCAATGTTACTTACAAAAATTGCCAATATAACATCTCTATATTTTTACAGTTTATGTGATGCTTCAGACTAACTTTATCATGGGAACATGAAAGTGGTTTGGGGCAGCCATAAGTGCCAATTTCTTTAGTATTTTTTTTTTCTTTTAAAACTATACAACTTGTGGAGGGCTTTATCATGCATGCTGAAGAGCTGAAATAGAAGACTGTGTCTTGCAATTTGAATTCACACAAAGTCCAGTAGGAAAATACAGAATTTAAAGTAGCATTATACCTACTTTTTCAGTGTGAGTTCAATGAATAGTCCTTCTGCTGAACATACTTTGCTCATGCCTTTTGTTTAATTAAGATATACAGGTATGGGGCCTGTTATCCAGAATGCTTGGGACCTGGGGTTTCTGGATAACAGATCTTTCTGTAATTTGGATCTTCATACCTTAAGTGTACTTTAAAATCATGTAAACATTAAATAAACCCAATAGACTGGTTTTGCTTCCAATAAGGATTAATTATATCTTAGTGTGGATCAAGTGCAAGCTACTGTGTTATTATTACAGAGAAAAGGGAAATACTTTTTAAAAATTTGGATTAATTTATTTTAATGGAGTCTAGGGGAGATGGCAAAAATCGGGAAAGAATTAATGTTTAGTGAAGACAGAGCCCAAATATTCTAAAAATGAAAAACGCTTTATTAGGACATACTGTAGCCTGAAGCGTTTTGTGCCAAAGGTGGGCACTTACTCATAGGGTCTTACTATAATTCGGAACTTTCTGGATAATGGGTTTTCGGATAATGGATCCCATACCTATATATGTTTTTTCTTGTTTCTTGCACTAAACCTCTTGAAATCATTCCATTTCAAATTTCCTATCCATTGTGCTCCCTGCTGGACATTGTAAAAATATTAGCAGTCACCAAGGAATCCCAAGACCATGCAAAGGTTTGACGGTTTTAATGTGCAATATTGTATCACTGAAATAATGACTAGGCCAGAGCATGGCCTTATTGTAGGGGGACGTTGTTATGTCTATAGAGGAAGAGGACCCTGCAGCAGAAACTTCTATTGAGTTTTCATGAGATAAACCAATATTATAATTTGTTCTCATCAAATTGAATATGACTTTTTTTTTTGATAACTGACATCAACAAACCTGCAGTTATGTGCTTTGAAACACAGAATGCATTTACTTTAGGTAACTAAATAGTCCATGTTCCGTTACCATTAGGGATGCACCAGGATTCGGTTCGGGATTCGCCTGGGATTCGGCCTTTTTGTTACAAAACAAGGAAGTAAAAAATGTTTTCCCCTTCCCACCCCTAATTTGCTTATGCGGTATTCAGTTGAATCTTCAGTTCAGTGAAGGTTTCGGGGGATCTGCCGAATCCAAAATAGTGGATTCTGTGCATCCCTAGTTAGCATTTAATTTTTTATCTAATGCAATAGTGGTGCTTTAATGCAATTCCAAAAAAAAAAATAACAATGTATAAATCTGTTATTAAGAGATTAGTACAGCCCCCCCTTTTTTTAAAGGTATTAAATAAAATATACCAGACGGGAGAGCTGTCACTTTACACGGATAAGAACTGACAGTCCTATGAGTCATCACGGAAATAGTTCCAACTACTTATCTATCGAAATATAAGGTATTATCAGACACTGTATGATGGAGAAAGCAATACACTTGGAAACACAAACATTGGTTCTGCGTGCTGAAGACCGTTCAATCTTCCATTTTTTCCAGCTATATGCTACTTTCTTGGTCACTCGGGTTATCTCAATAAGTCTTTCCACTGCTAAACTGCTAAATGTGGCATATAGTAGTCTGAGTCAATACAGATACAGTATGTGTTTCTCCACCGGCAAACAAAAGAAATCGCCTTTGCAGTAGTTGTGCAAATATCTTTGTACAATTTCTTTGTACGATTTGATTGTTAAAGCGAAACTAACACCAAAACTAGAATTGACACTTCGGATCAACATCAAACAGAACTGGAATCACAAAGTCGGCCAGTATAATGTTGAAGACGTCTTTTCAGTGCACTTTTGTCTGAGTAAGTACATATCGTTTGTTTGCTAAAGGAAGGCTAAAACAGGCAAATATAACTTCTAAATGTGAAACTGGGTATTGGAGAATAGTTGATAACCCTGCTTTGTCTGAGTGAGTCATGTGATTAAGTATTTGCTTAATTAAAAAGAATTTAAGATGGCCCTACATATCCAGATTTTGTAAATTACATTCAACCCTTCTGCCTGTCTGGGCCTAAATAAATAAAACAGTAGCATTTGGCCATCCCTGTGAATACACATCTCATATGATATGCGGCTGTCTGCCCCACAGTTTCATCAATTAGCTACTCTGCAGGTTGGCTAGTGTATAGTCACCTTAATAGGAAAATATGAGGACTAAGTTAAGAATGTGCAAAGAACAACAATGGATGAGAGTAGACATGCAAAGTCGTATCTGAAGAGACTGAGCATGACATTTAGAAATACAGGTACAGGATCCATTGTCTGGAAACTCACTATCTGGAAAGTGCTGAATTATGGAAAGGCCGTGTCCCATAGACAAATCCAAATTTTTAAAAAATGATTTCCTTTTTCTCTGTAGTAATTAAATAATACCTTGTACTTGACTAACGAATCCTTATTGGAAGCAAAACCAGCCTATTGGGTTTATTTAGAGGTACATTTATCAAGGGTCGAATTTCGAATTTATGTGAGATTTTTTTAACTCACATGAATTCGATTTTACTCGAAATTCGAATATTTGATTATTTATTTAAAAAAAATAATATCTAAAACTCAAATGAATGTTACCAACTCAAATTGAATTCAACTAAACTCGATTAGAGTTTTTTCTCTGAAAAAAACTCGATTGTCAGAAAGGCTACTAACATGTCCAAATTGATGCCTGGACCTCTCCCATTGACTTATACATGAACTCCGTAGGTTTTTGGTGGCGAATAGTCAAATTCAAGTTCTTAAAGGGCCAGAGTATGATAAATCTTGATATTCGAATTCGAATTAAAACTCAAATCTAGTTTGGATAATTCACAATTCGAATTTGAGAATCTTGACCATAAAAAGAATTTTCTATTCGACCCTTAATAAATCTGCCCCTTATTGTTTACATGATTTTCTAGAAGAATAAGGGTAAAACTTCACATGTGCTTTTCATCAGATTTTGTAGGTCAGATTTTAGCTGATCCTCCATGTAACACCACGCAACCGCACGAGATTTTGTAGGATGCTATAAAATCTGATCCCTCTAGGCTATAATGTAAAGTCGTATCAGATAAAGTCAGATGGAGTCTTTTCTATATACGTTTACATCCGACAATCAATATCGTTCAATGAGAAAAAAGTCTTTCTGACACCATCCGTTTTTATCTTGTCAGACGCAGCATGTAGTGTTCCCATCCGACAGTTGTGTCATGTTGGATGGAAATTTTTTTTACATGTACTGTTTTTTTATGCATCAGATTTTTATATCAGTCCCATTATATTTTGAGCCATGCAACTACATCCGACTTGGATGCATTTTGTCGATTTGACACAATCCTTCAGAGACGCTTATGCAGTTTAGCCCTTAGGGCAGAGACAGACAAGAAGATTCAGGGAGATTAGTTGCTGGGCGACAAATCGCCCCTTTTTCGGGCGACCAATCTTCCAGAACTGCCTTGTATATGTTCATTTCTTTTTTTATTTTACCAGCAATTGATTCTAATCCTGAAACCTACATGTTGTTCTTCCTGTTTGTTTATGAACATGATTTGTGGAAGTAACCTGGATGACTGTAGGTAATATTGGATAAGTTTATGACTTTGCGCATAATCCACAATATGTAAACATTTCTTGATTTCAACTTCCTTAATATCCATTGAACTGATAATAATATGTTCTACAAGATCATTATAGCAGTCTGTGATACCGTATGTAATCAGATTTTATGGCTGCGACCATAAAAACCAATATCTGTAGATTTACCTCCATGTACTCTAAGGAATAAGCTACTTTTATGGAATGTTTGGCGCTTTTAAATTGACAATATTTTGGAGTAAGCAATAGTGACAGCTGTCAAAATGGGCAGTATGATGATTTTATATATGTTTCATGGAGCCAGGCTGGGGGCAATATAACAATATGTGGCTGGTAGATGTGCTTTGATATGGCTATGCATGCCTGTTGGTGGTGACATATGAGTGAGAGTGAGTGAGAGAGTTTTATTGCTTTTGCAGGTTACTCCTTCATGTTTTATTCATTTATATGAACATCCTTTAGAGTCAGTGTGTTGTTGCAATGTTTATATGCCATGCATTTTCCATGTTCTGTTTCACTTATGTTATCCATATATTTATATTTATGCAATCAATTTTTTTTAATTGATATAAGAATGTCACAGAGTGATTAGCCAAGCCATGTATTCCCATTTTGCACTTTTAATGTGTTAACTAATAAGAAGGAAAATAACCTGGGCATGTGCTAAAGAGCAGAGTGCAGCCTTAGGCATAAAGCTTGTGAGAGCTTGTGATCTGGCCACACCTCTTCTATTCCATGCAGAATTTGGTGAAGAGGAGCAAATTTTCAAAACATTTAGTTTGCTCCTATATAAAACACACACTTTTTGCTTCCTAAATATTTTTGGTTGTTCTCAAAGTCATACAAAATACTTTGGAGAAAACATAATCACAGAATCATCTTCTAATAGGCTAGCTTAATATGCTCATTAACCTAATTTGCATTTTTAGGTGAGCAGCTCATTTACATTTTAAAGCAAGCAGCCCAATGGCTATTTGCCCGAACCTACAGATTGCCAGTCCGGGCCTGGGTACAACTATAGAATATTGTGTTCTGATGCAAGTATCTTGTGAGACAACTTTGTGCGATTCTGGAAAAACGAAGATCCATGTATGTTTTCCCACCACTGATTTACATTATTGTAAATTGCACCACATGGGACCCATCTGTAGAGCATTTTGTCCATAGTATTTGTGCAGCATATGATTTGCGTTTTTAGCTAAATCCATCACAAGGTGCAAAGCTTGGAACTGACTGGTGCACAAGCTAGCAGTCCACATAGTATCATCCAGTCAGCACTAATGAATACAACACTGGAAAAGAGGCAAAAGTCATTGGTCTCCATTCTGAAGTGCAAAGACCTGCACCTATGCAATAGTGCGTAGAGTGCAAAAGACACAGTGGTATGCTCTCTGTACCCTGCCATATCCTTGGTAAATGAAAATTCATATATGGCTTTAGTTTTTCTTTCACAGCTTTTTGATCATCACACAGTACCCCAGTAAACAGAAAGAGCACATGCGAATCAACAAATGAATACTTCAACGATAGTATGTGGCATTCATCAATTGTAGAAATGGGTGGGAACAGATCACTAAATGAAACTTTTAGGGGATTATTTACTAAAATCCGAAAATGTCTCATTATTTTAGTAAACCCACTTTGACCAAACTACCATCCACATTTTTACCTTATTTATCAATAAATGAACTAAAAAAAAAAAACTGGTGTGGGAAAAGATTTGCTAAAATAAATAAAATACATTTTTTCGGATTGGTGCCTGAAATCTACAAATTATTCAGATTCGGATTATTGCACAAAACCCAGCGCCAATCAGGATATCTTCCAGTTGTAAAAGGGACATCTGCCATTGACTTCTACATGACCTCTGCATTTTTGAGATGGAGTACTTTTTCATTTGGACTTTTAGCAGCATCAGGGTTTTGGTGAATCTCAAAAAATCTGAGGTTTCTTTTCGACGAAAACATGGTGTTTTCCCCTTTAAAACCCAGACCAGAAAAAAATCTGACTTTAATAAATAACCCCCTTAGCGTTATCTGTTAGTATGACTGGCCATCAGAGATTGCAGTGATTTTCCTTTTATAAACTAAATCATACTTGATACATACTGCATAGCCAAACAGCACTGACAAACTTGGCTTAGCTAAAATGCTAATATTTTCTGCTGTACATACAGTGTGCAGGCTAATCTCAGCTCTAGCTTTCTACCACTTCACAAAACATTGTACAAATAACCCTTGGGAAAAATGTTTAGCATTTTTAGGCTTATTTCCCAACTGATTTCCATACAACAGGTTTTTCTGTCCCGGGACTGACATTGATCTTAGCATGAAGTTTAGCAAATGTGCCAGAGCAATAACATCATACTCTCTGCAACCTTCTATTGTACATACAAGTTTAAAAGCTTCTTTGCCATGATTTTAGGAGGTTTTCCTCTGTACTTTAGGTGACCTCTTCATAGGAATTTGGGGGGAAATGGGCTTATCAACAGGCTGTTGCATCTTGGATTGTAATGGAAAACACTGCAACTGCTCTGGGAGAATCATGATTGCTATTTGTTACTGGCTTGAAATTAGTTTTTATCTTTTAAAAAGAGTCAGAAGACCAGGCAAAAGGTTCAGCAGTCGTATAACAGTATCGACCAGTGTATTCAAATGTATACATGTCAGCTCTCTAAGCTGGTCCAGTAAGTTCCCTATAGCATTTTGAGACACCACAAGTGTCATTTACTTACACAGCTGCAAACATGCTAAAATAGACACAACTGTTTTAATGTCTGATGCCATTCATTAATGGTACTTGCATCCAAACATGCTCCATGTTCATCCCTATAATTGCAGCAAGCACTATTGCATCCATCCTGCTGGATGATGCACAAGTGCACCTCTTAAAGCTGGAGAACCCTGGAGCTGCCACCGGGCAGTAATTCAAGAGTTCCCTCAGTGAGTTGTGTAAATATGTAGCAATGCCATTTTAATGGCGTGTGCAGGAAGCAAAAAATTCTAAAAATGCTATCTGCAACTTGCATTTGATTTGGCACCTGCATGGCCATAATTATGGCAGAATTTTGAAAAATTCTTTAATGAAGAGGCTTATTGAGATACATAGGGGCAGATTTATCAAGGTTCAAATTGAAAATTTGAATTTTCAAGTTTTTTATATGGCCTAAACTGTCGAATTTGACAAGGGAATTATTAGAATTAGATTCAACATTTTTTTTCAATTTTCAAATGTATCATACACTGGCTCTTTAAGAACTCAAATTTGACTATTCGCCATCTAAAACCTGCTGAATTGTGGGTTTAGCCTATGGAAGATGTCCTGGGATCAATTTGGAGTTGTTTGCAACCTTCCTAAAATTCGAATCGAATTTGTTTCGAAATTTATTCAAATTTGCGGGTCGATCCTATTCACCCGAGTTTCAAAAGTTCGATTTTATAATAGATTGCAATTGGTCGAATTTCAAGTTTTCACCATCTAAAACCAGCTGAATTATTGTTTTAGCCCATGGAAGATGTTCTGGGATCAATTTGGAGTTGTTTGCAGCCTTCCTGTCATTCAATTTTTTTTCAGAGAAAAAACTAGAATCTAATTTGTTTCCAATTTGATTCAATTTTGCGGGTCGATCCTATTCACCCGAGTTTCAAAAATTCGATTTTTTATAGATTGCAACTGGCCGATTTTCGAGTTCAAAAAACTCCCATGAACTTGGAATTCGACCCTTGATAAATCTGTACCATATTGTTGGTTTCAGGTCTTGTGCACACAGAGAACAAAGTGGACCTTTTTACATTTTTCAGAGTGAGCTCAGGGATTAGCTGCTGGCAGCAGAGGGGAGTTGGAGAGTCAATGTCCTTGCTGCAGGGAAGCTTTTGGGGGCAGATTTATTAAGGTTCGAATTGGAATTTTCGAGTTGGATTTTTGTTCAAGACTCACAAATTAGAGTTGGGAATAATCCAAACTTGAATTAAAATTCAAGATTTATCATACCTTGACCCCGGGTAGAAGTCATTGGCAGAGGTCCAGTGACCCATTTGAAGATGTTAATTGCTTTACTGACATTCAAGTTCTTTTCTGAGAAAAAAAACTGGATTCGAGTTTAGTCAAATTCAATTAGAGTTTTCAGGTCAGTAAAATTAGTTTGAGTTTTTTCTTCAATAACCTCTTTTTAATTCACTTAAATTAAAAATTCAACCTTTGAAAATTTTGACGCGAGCGAAATTTTTTATGTGCAACTATTTTGTCCAAATGCATTAAAGTCATTTTTTAACTTTGAGTGAATAGGCTGCATAAGATCATTCAATTCGAATTCGGATTGTATTCGATCAAATTAGATTAGAAGTATTTTCAAAAATAACTTTGATTTTTCAAAGTTCACCAAATGATTCCAAATAGGTTCTAGGAGGTCTCCCATAGGCTAAAACAGTAATTCGGCAGGTTTTACATGATAAATTTCGATATATGAATTTTTTCCAAACTCAAATAGAATTTGGACTATTCTCTAGTTGGAGTACACTAGAATTAGCTTGAAATTCAATTTTAAAAATCAGATTTTTCAATTCGACCCTTGATAAATCTGACCCTAACTGTAACAGGAAGAAGTGTGAAAGCAAAAGACAGAACTTTATTTGTTAATTTTCTCATGTGACCTAACATGTGCAGTGTGGGACTGGGATGCCAGGGGCCCACTAGAAAACCTAAGACCATGGGCCCACTTTCCAAACTGTTATTCCTCACCCAATCTCTTTAATCTCCTAGTCTTTTATATCTACTTACTATATTTATATTCTTCCATTATCATGCTTTTTTCCCCATAAAGAAATAAGGAATGACCATGAAATAGGCTAAATGGTTAGAGGCAAGAGGACCCACTGACACCTGGGCCCACCGGGAGTTTTTCTGGTATCCCAGTGGGCCAGTCCGACACTGAACATGTATGGTATGTTTGTGTGCACCTTGAATCGTAGGATCCCAGGGGGCGGCACTTAGTTCTTAAAATTACAATTTTCTATTTAGGATTACACAATGGCACATACTACTAAAAAAGTACATTATTATGAAAATTATTTATTTACATGAAGCAGGGTTTTACATATGAACTGTTTTATGCAATATGTTATTATAGAGACCTACATTTTTCCTGGGCATAGTTTTCCTTTAAAAACATGTCTGTCCCTTTATCTTTATTTTTTCCTATGTCTGGGCATACACTCATTACTATTATTACAGTTTATTTTAAAAAGTGCCATCATATCCTGCAGTACTCTACAATGGATAAGGGTAGAACACAAACAACGAAATACACACATTACATATATAACAAAGCATGGCTGAATATTTCTACAGTGCTATTAAGGAATCACGTATTGTAATGAAAATATTCACAGATTTTATTGGGCGTCAGAATTGTTCATGTTTTGTCTTTTAGCTCCTAAGCAAGGGAACGTTTGCCTGTAAGAAATGTTACATTTTCAGCAACACAAAAATCATCTCTCTGTTGGTTACACCCAAACTTTACAGTCTGGCAAGTCTGTGTTAGCGAAACTGCTCTAACACAGAGCTTTATCTCTCACAAGCTCTAGAGGATGCGGACCGACACAGCTGGCTGTGGTTTTGGGTGTTTTCACTTGTTAAACTTCCAAAATAGTATATTAAGGCAGATATGAAACGTCTAAACTATCTCAATGTCATCTTTAGTAATATGAAAAAGAGAGAGCTCTTTCCTGTACTAGAAATGCATTAACTGTCAATTATAGTGTTAAAATGAAATGAAAGTCCAGTTGCTTTAGACTTATTTTTACTCTGTATATCAAGACCTGAATGAATAAAAATCTTCATAGAATATTCCTATTCCTTTTTCTCTTGCGTTGAGACTTTTTATGATTGCCTGGACTTATAGCTGACATGCATTGGAAGAGTCTAAATTATGTGCAACTGCCATGCAATGTTCATATTTCAATTTTTAAAAAAAAAAAAAAAAAAAAAAAAAATTTCAATATTATATATAAAAACTGGTATGCAAATTTGGATTTTCTTATTGAATATACCCTTTATCACTGGCATTTTTATTCTCCTGTGATTACAAAAAAAGTTCTACTTTACTTAGGTGGCACTAGTGCATGAGGCATTTTTATTAGGTTGAAAAGAAAGTTCACCACAATTGGCCAAAGGAATTTTATAGGACTCAAGCAGTGATGCCCTTAAATCACCATATATTTAGCAATTGTGCCTGCATCTTGTATAATTCTTGGGCAAAAGGAAGCCCTATAGTTAATGTCTGTATGCATAGTACAGTTCTCTTTATGCATCTTGTGCCAACAGGAATTTCATTTGTGCCAAATGAATGATGCACAAATAAAGAGGAGCCAATACCTTAGTTCCTTTTGAAATTGAGTAGAAAATATGTGAACCTGGCAGCAGTGGGGATACAAATGATTTGGAGAAAGAGTATTGTAGGCAAAAAACCAAGGAGCCTTTATTAAGACAGAGTAATTGAAGGTTTCCATTCATTATTCTCTTCCTGCATTTAAACAATGGGTGATAGTCTCTGCTTCTTATTTAACATTTTACTTAATTTTCTTTCTACTCTGCTTTAATATTATTTCCTCTTATTATATTCATCCAAAAATGTTTAAATAGATGGATCCCCATTTCGTCCTGTAATATTAATAATATACTGCTAAATGTCAAGAATTCTGGTTCCCTTTTCAAAGTTTTACTGTAATGTAAAATCAGGTACACTTATACAGCTCCTGTACAGCAAAGAGATACTATGCTATAGCAAGAAATAGAATCTCACCCATTGTAGATGACTGTTGATGCTGTAAGATAGCTTAGCAAAAGATGGGGTATGTCATGAAACCTTTGAGGTAGACCAATACATTTCATCCCTGGAGTGATGCATTAATGCCCTACAATAAGATGCACTGTCAGGCAGTAAGTCTGCGTAGACAGAAAAGACTGCAAGAAGTGGGGCATTGCCTTGGGAGAGGCCTTGTTGCCTCTCTATAACTAGAGCATGTGTTAGTGATGGACTGTTTTCTTGTCCAGTATTATTAAAATTGAGCTTGAGTTATGTTTAAGTTATGTTTGGAGTGGAACATGCAATGCATAAAATATTTTTTAAACAGAGGACTAGTACTTGGTTGGTTGTTATAGTTGACTAGACCTAAAACAAACTTTGCACCTTTTACTATAAAACTTTGCTCTATAATGTGCTATAATGTCAGGAATATGGCTCTGCCTCAGTTTTGTCCAGTCCAGAACCTGTTTCTGTCCTTTTTCTACTCCTGTTCTTACCATGGCCTTGTTTCCTCATCCAGCTTCTTACGTACTTACTTGGGTACTGCATTTGTAGTATGACTCCTATATTTGACCTCCGCATATGTCTCCATAGTGTTGATGTTACAGTCACTAAGGAAAACAGTCATCTTTGTTTAAAATATACAATAGTTTCTCCATATTTAGGGAATATTTATATTAGTACTCCCCTTGAGATGGACTGGGGATTGGTTTTGAAACACCAAAAAACAGGGAAGATGAATTCCTCAGAGGAATTACAAGGTACAGAGGAAAAGGAAATGATTTTTAAAAATGTCGATTATTTCGGTAAAATGGAGCCTATGGGGCAAATTTACTTACCTCCGAAATTGCGCCAGCGACGGCTTCGCTGACATCGCAACACTTCGTCAGGTGTAGATTCGCCAGAACAACGCTAATTCACGAAAATCCGAAGTTTGTCCAGGGTTCCGAATGCTTGCCAAGTTGCGCTAGCGATAATACGATAAGCAGTTCGCAGTTACGCTAGTGATGTCTAATTAGCATATGGTGGGAAGTTAAAGTACAATGGAGATATGTTGCAGTAACTACATTACATTATATGTTGCAGTACCTACATTACACTACACAAGGCCAGGGAACCTTAATAAAATAAAATTGAGTTGTTATATTGCCATACACATGTGCCCAGTGTATAGTTTAGGTGCCATATGTTAGGAAATGTAGGGGGGGGGAAGGAGGGAACCCAAAAAAAAATTATGATCTTTTTCAGCCTATCACCCTGTAAAAAATATCTACTTTATTGCACTTTGCCTGGTTTGAGATGGCAAAGGCAAGTCTGGCGCAATAGGTAACGTTCAGTAAAATCCGCATATTAGTAAATTTGCGTAGTCACGTCCATTTGCCGGAGTGAAAATTCGCCTAGCATTAGAGTGGGAAGTAGTGCTAGAGTCTATCTCCTTCGCTAGCCAATTTACGCCAGCGCCCGTTAGTAAAGTTCCAAAATGACATCACGTTTTTATCACGCAAATTTATTTATTTTAGTATTTATATTTAGTAAATTTGCCCCTATGGGAGGTGGCCTTTCCATTAATCAGAGCTTTCTGGATAACAGGTTTCCAGATAACAGATCCCATACCCTATTCATCTATAATGGGGGTATATTTACACATACCCCAGAGAATATCTTTTGTTGTTCCACCTCTGCAGAAGGTCATTACATTTAGTTACTAGGAGGTGTTATCCAAATCCTTAAATCTTATGTTGATGCGCTATGTGGATTTATTAGAAAATTCCTCCTAGAGACAAAAATCATTTAATCTTTGACAAGATAAAGAGAAGCTATGCTTGGAAATTACATTTTTGTCTCTGATGTTGCAAATGTTCTTCCAGGGCATTTTTCTAATGCCAAACAGATAAAAAAAAAAGCATATATAGTTTTGAAAGGAAGTGCAGAATTCTGCAAGACCAGTAGCCACACGTCCTATTCTCAATTTGCACATGTAATCATAAAAGATAAAATATGAATTATTCTTCCTTGAGGAAGGTTGGCATGGAGTCACAGATATAAATAATGAAAGGAAAATTAAATGAATATGCCACTCCAAATCTTGTCATACAGATGTTAAAATTTGTATAGCTCACTGCATCCATAACATCAACTTATCCCATTGAGACCTGCTTGGGAAGCAAAGTGGGGCACTCCATAGAAGTAAAAGAAATAACTGTTTTTGGTGCACATGAAGATTTGTGGAGTGGAGTATGCAAACTTTAACATCTTATTTTTTACACTGGCATTGAGTATTGTTTGATATTTGTATGGGTTCCCTGGTTTAGGTCTCAATGAGTAGGAATTCCTCCATTAAGTTATTCAGTTGCAGTTTTGGGTTCATGAAGAATTTTCCCCACTGAGATTAAATGGCAAATGTTTGGGAATAATTTTTTTCCTCAAAAATTTTGCAGAGACTGAATATCTTAACTTAATTTGCTGTAGATAAATGTAACAATGATTGGGAGCAGGAGCACACATCTGCTTGGAACAAATCGTTTCAGATCTGCATTAGGGATAAAGGGAAGTTCTACCCATACATCTTTTGTATAACTTCCCTGTGTTTCTGATAAAAAAAAATCTCACTTTGGCTTTATCTGGCCCCCAGTTTATTCAGATGTGAATTGTTCTTCTATAAATCTAATTCCAAGTCTAAATGCCGATAAACAGTATGTATACACTGGCTTAGAGTAGAAGTGCTATCATAAAAAGTATTTGTTTTGTTTTTAGATTTCAGGGTTATCTCCTGAGAGTGCTAAATGGAAAATATGTATTTACATTCACTAAAGAAGACACTTACTGCCTGCCAGATACTGTCTTTGTATTTAGGTCTCTAAAATATTTCCACTGGGAGGCCTGATTTACTTACATAAAAATGCAAATATTTGCCTTTTATACATAGATCTAAAAAGTTTTCACGAAAGCCTGTATCATTCATTATCTGAACAACATCATTCTGTGGCATGTGGAACCTACTTATACACACGGGGAATGTACGGTCATATGTTTAGTTTAGGGATGCACCGAATCCACTTTTTTGGATTCGGCTGAACCCCCGAATCCTTTGTGAAAGATTCGGCCGAATACCGAACCGAATCCGAACCCTAATTTGCATATGCAAATTTGGGATGAGAAGGAGAAAATGTTTTTACTTCCTTTGTTCCTTGTCACGCGATTTCCCTCTCCACCCATAATTTGCATATGCAAATTAGGTTTCAGATTCGGTTCGGCCAGGCAGAAGGATTCCGAATCCTGCTACAAAAGGCCGAATCCTGGCCGTATCCTGAACCGAATCCTGGATTCGGTGCATCCCTAGTTTAGTTAGCACAAAAAATGTTTGCAAACACATTTGCAAATGTTAGCAGCCCTACAGACCTCAGCAACTTTCTCTCAATGTTTGCAAACAAATGACTTTTGTGAACATGCGCAGTTTATGTGTAACATATGGTAACCCAGAACAAACTCCAAGGTCCTGATCTCGGCTTATACTTCTGCCTCTAACAACTGCTTTGGCAGGAGCCCTCCGCTACTCAGATGCCACCAGGCTTAAAGCGAGAGGTCCAAAGGGGAAGTTCTGGGCAGGCAAGGGAACAGTAAGTATACAGGAAGGATGGAGAACAGAGAATGTAGTCGTGGAACAGGCTGAGTCAGTACCAATCAGACAGTACAGGATCAGGAACCAGGGCCATAGTCAGAATAACAGGCCAGGGTCAAACCAGTCAGTAACACAGTATAGATAGGGTTGCCAACTTTTTAAAAAATATTTACCGGCCAGTGGTGGGGGCAAGAACTAAGGAGGCGTGCTGTGACGAAAAAAGGGGCGGAGCCGCAGGGGGTCATGCCGCAAAAGGGAAGGTGCCACGTCTCCAGAAGACAAAGAAAATATAAGTTTCCACCGGAGAGCAAGGGCTTTTGTTAAGGGTATTACAAATTACCGGCAGCTACATTGTCGGTAAATTTGTAGTACCGGCCCCGGCAGGGGTTTTACCGGCTAGTCTGGTAAAATACTGGCAGGGTGGCAACCCTGAGTGCAGATTCGGGATCCAGAAGAGTGGTCAAACAAGCAAGGGTCATTTCAGGCAGCGATACAGCAAGGTCAAAACAGGCCAGAAAGAGAAAATCTGACATAGAATTACACACAGGAACTTTCAGGAAATAGACCTACGTTGGGCAATGAGTAAGTGCAGTATAGGTGGTTTTATAGCCTGACTAATGGCTTACACTGATCACCTATGGTCAGAATTACAATAGATGAAAAAGTCATGCTTTCCTGTAGTTACAAAGTACGCAGCTGCACGCTGGGTCTGCATCTGACAGTCGTCAATGCTTTTACTTACCTTATTTCGGGACACCTGCGTTTTTGCACAGCGCGTCGGATTGCACGGAAATCGTCTGTGTAGTCCTACCCTGAGTTGTCTACTCTCATAGCACAGACGAAATGCAGGTAGTCCAGAAACACCAGGTTTCACCAGGCTCCATGAGGGGAAATGTTATGTATTTTAATATGATATAATAATAAAAAAACTTTTTATCAGCATGAACATAGAGCTAAAACTCCAGAGCAGGTGCAAACGTTAATCTTTGCTTAGCGATAATGTGCAATGTAATATTCATCAGTGAATGATTTTACATTTAAAGCAGAGCTATACACTCACCAAAACGCCATTTTAAATAAATCTGTTCTTCAGGAAGACGGCCTGAGTTGGTGTGCCGAAACGTTGAAATAAAATTTTCTACTTTTTTCACTATTTCAAGTCCTTGGAGTGCGGTTTTATTTTTGGTTTGAGATATATAGATATATATATATATATATATATATATATATATATATATATATATATATATATATATATATATATATATGTTATCCTTAAACCCGTTATCCAGAAAGTTCC
Source organism: Xenopus laevis (assembly GCF_017654675.1). Taxonomy (NCBI): domain Eukaryota; kingdom Metazoa; phylum Chordata; class Amphibia; order Anura; family Pipidae; genus Xenopus; species Xenopus laevis. The sequence goes on along the minus strand of NC_054380.1, from coordinate 93,078,822 downwards.
GAATTACAGAATGAACATCTCCTATAGACTCCATTATAATCAAATAATCAAAATTTTTAAAATCTCTTGATCCAAACTAAGATATGATTAATCCTTATTGGAAGCAAAGATGTTCAAATGATTTTCTAGTAGACTTAAGGTATGAAGATCCAAATTATTGAGAGATCCATTATCTGGAAAACCCCAGGTCCCGAGCATTCTGGATAATAAATATATATGTGTGTGTGTGCGCGTTTGTTTGTGTGCGTAAAATATAAAACTACATGAAACAAAATGCATACATCTACATTATTTTTCTTATTTCTTGATTGCCTTGAGTAGAAAGGGCTTCTCACGAGTATATAACAGGAATTGAAGAACAATGGTTTCGTAGTTGAGAATTCTCATTCAATGGTATAATATTAAAACTGTGTCCTAGAAAGTATAATAATCATTTTAGATGCCTTTTAAGAAGTGCTTGATTTTTAGGGCACTGAAAGATTTTGCTGTTTCTCAGAGCTCACATTTCAGCTGTATCACATTTCTCATTAGGTAAAGATTGTTGAAAAATGTTCTTGTGGATTCTTAACATGTAACTAGATATTTCTTTGTTTGCTACTTACCCTGTAAGAGCCTCTGAGTGCTGAGTGAATAATTCAGAGGGAGCAGTACAATCAGGGAATAATTGACACATATACACTATCAGTCACTATCTATAGTATATGAACGTTTTATTTACCATGAATAGTGAACACCCAAATGCCAACATTTTTTTTCTACAATCATTGCTTTAGTGGAATGGTTATGCAGAACACTGTGTTCTCTTGGCATGATCTAGAAATGTAAATGACATTTGATGCAGTGGTGCAGGGAAAAGAATACCATTAACTATTTGTAAATCTATCTGAAAGTAATGAATCTGAAAGACTGCAGGGAGATGGGACACAGGGTAGAACTCGACGGTGTGGCTCGAGCCGACACGTCGCCATGCGATGACATGCAGGAAATGAAGGAGAAATCGCAGGTAAGAACTACATTTATCCGACTGTCAGATGAAGACACAGCATGCATCGTTTTCATCTGACAGTCGGATAAATGTAGTTCTTGCCTGTGATTTCTCCTTCACTTCTTGTATCTTCAGGAGACCCGACACGTCGCATGCGTTTCATCGCAAGGCGATGTGTCGGCTCGAGCCGCACCGTCAAGTTCTACCCACAGACGGGCCAGGCAAGCCGTGCGCCATAGGCGACTCAGCTGTCCAGCTTGCCCCAACTACCCCTGTCGCAAGCGCAGTGACGTCATACGCTTATGCACATGCGCGGTGAGGTTACGCGCCTATGCGCATACTCTGTGACATCACACACTTACGTGCATGTGCAGCGCTGCTGCCGTTTTAGATCGGCTAGTTGTTTCTGGTGAGCATGTGAGTCTGGTATAGGAGTACGCAGAAGAGGCATTTGCCCAGCTCCCCCCAATTGTTGCGCCCTAGGCAGCTGCCTCTTCTGCCTAACTCGAGTTCCGGCCTTGGTTCTACCCATAATCATATCAGACTGAATTGAAAAATACAGACAGATTGAACCTTTTAAGAAATAGTTGTAGCCCAGTAATGTTCTGCAAGCTTTTAGGATGGTTATTACACTATGGGCCAGATTCAATTCAGTGAAAAAGTTTTCTCATGGCTTATCACATGACAAGTCATGGACGAGATTCAATTTCAGTTTCTCCTAATTCAGTTTTAGTTTTCAAAAGTTTTCAAATCATTTTCACGTGATACACCATGAGATGCGTTTTGCTGAATTGAATTTCATCTCAAATTGAATCTCATCCATGTGATAAACCTTTTTTCTCACTGAATTGAATTTGGTCCAATGGTTTACAAATGCTTAAAAAAACGATGTTACATTGGTAGCACGGGTACATCTGTATGTTTTTTGATTACCCATAAGAGAAAAAAAATCACTGCCTAGATTATAAATAATGTAATGTTTCTCAATTAGCAATACTCCAGTAAAAGTGTCAGTTCTGCAGTGGCTGTGGTAAGAAGGAGGCCCCTAGGGCACTGCTGAAAAGCTGAGGTCTACCTTCAACAATTGGAAAAATATTTGATATATTAGGATGATCTAACTTGTAGCCATTGGCTGTCTGGGAGTTCTGGAACAGGGCGGACTTCCCTAACATGAATGCTGAAAGTATTTAGTTGTTTTTATTTGTATTAATATAGTGCTACTTGTATGCTAATTTTAGAATGTTAAATGTCATTTTTACTTTGAAGAAAGGGCCCAGCGTAACCTTTTTGACTTTGCTACAATTAACAGCTTTCTAATTGTGCTGTTGTATCCCTTTTTAAATACAAACACACAGAGACCAGCATTCATAACATATTGTGGTTTTTACATCTGTCTCCAGTATATTTATGGTTATTTGGTACATCAAACAAAGGAAGCATGCCAATAAACAGTGGAAGAACAAACAAATACAATTCCCCTGGTGGTGCTCTGGCATTAATTAACTTTCAGAAATTGTTACTCTGAAAACAATACAAACATGGCATCCATCTCTCAGCCATTGCTGCTAGCTTTTAACACTCGCTTTGATATTCTATAAATACATTTCCAATTTCCTAACTTATTGTCAGTCAGCAAATGAAGCGAGCTGAGAAAACAACATTAGTAGATCTCATCCTGGCAATCAGATATCAGATTGAATGCTGGAACATTAAATAAAAATATTACCTGCATCTCATGTTCTGCTACAGTCGTCTTGATGACTTACACTATGCAGCAGAGATTAAGGTTTGCTTATCACTGCAAATTGTCACATTTAACACAGAAAAGGGATAAATTATAAGGAAATCTTATGTATTGCATTTGCAGGGAAGCAGAACAATTTCTGACTCTTAGGTCCTTCATCAAATGTGCAGTTTATGGAAAAGCCATCTACCATAGACTGAAATAATAAATATTTCCTTCTATATCAATAAAACAGTAGCTTGTACTTGATCCCAACTAAAACATAAATAATCCTTATTGGAAGCAAAACAATCCTACTGGGTTTTATTAATGTTTTAAAGATTTTTTAGTTTTAAAGGAGAAACAAACCCTTAATAAAAAAAACCTCTACCTGCCTAACCTACATAGACCCCCCTCCCTCCTCCCCCCCAGCCTAGCTGCCCCCTCCCCCAGGCAAATGCCCCTAACTCTTTACTTACCTCTCCGTGCAGATTCAGTCCAGCGGAGTTTACGGCAGCCATCTTCTTCTCTTCTGGATTCTTCGGAATGAGACTGGCAAAGCAGCGCATGCGCAGTTGGATGGAGCAATGTTTCGCAACAACTGCGCATGCGCAAGAACTCACGAAAATTGCCGAAGCGTCAGTCTCATACAAAGATGAAAATGAAGGAACACCTTTCTGGGAGTTACTTTATATAGTGAATAAAGTACCCCCTTTTGTAAATGATAAGGATTTTCTAAGTTACCGAGGAGTTTCATGAACATATAAAAACACAAGTCCGAAGGTCATGGAACTCCGAGGTAACTTCTAATATCCTAATATTTTGCAACAGGGGGTACTGTGCTTCTGTTCTTTTATATTCTATTTTATCTAGTTTGTTTTTTAACATCTAAGTTTATGGTGGAATTACGTTGGTAGATTTGATTCCATACCCACCGGACTTTTTTGAATAAAATGTGGTAATGCAAGGGACAAAGCTGCCAATATTAACTTTTAAGGGCAGTAACCTATAAATAAAGCAGCTGTTATAAGTGGTGGGTCCTGCTTGGTGTTCTTTGTGCTTCATGAGTTAAGAAGTGCAGGACCTCCATCTGGATATATGCCAGGATTGTGCCTGCTGCTCTTCTTTATTAGCAGGTTGTGGGAAGCATTTTCAGTATTGCTTGCACAGAAGGCAGTGCTTCAGACTTCCATCGGAAAGAAGAAAAAGTTTGAACATTTAGCATAAGATCATATTCTAAATGTGTACAAACACACACAGAGAAAGTAGGGGCCATTTCCTTACTGCACCACAATTGTATTTGTGGCAACCACAGCGACAACATTTTTTTATAAAAACAGTGATATAGGGTAAAAAACATGCTGATTGCAAACCTTTAGCATCTGTTTGAAGGTGGAAAAACTTTTGGAGCAAACACAACTTTTTCATGAACATTTTTTATTACATACACTGCACACTGGTGCAAACTATAAAATTCATATCCACTATCCTACGGTCATGTGAGAGGCAAGGTGTTCGCAAAGGCAAAATTTTTGCTTTGTGCCGATTTATTCTCAGTGTGAACGATTTTACCATTAGTGATCAATATTACATTCCCCCGGATATATTTGCTCCAAATGATTGCTAAACATTCTAGCACTTTTTAAAGATATACCCGCAGGTACATCTGACACCGGAAATTAACCTTTTTTTATATTTATCATAACATTGTTTTTGAATGCTATTTATAATTTTGCCATAAAAGTATTTGCCTTATGCTTTTACATTACCTTTCTTACCTCAATGTTTCTCTGTGAGAGGGCTGCCATATTTGTGCAGCAGTATTCGTTAGCATTAGAAACTCTAACTGACAGGTTAAAATTCAAAACGAATCAATTAATAGTGCTTCTCCAGCAGACTTCTCCACTGAAATACATTTTTCAAATAGATTTTTTTATATTTAAATTTCTTTTAATCTGACATGGGGCTAGACATATTGTTAGTTTCCCAGGTGCCCCCAGTCATGGGACTGCTGCACTGCAAGTTGGAGTGATATCACCCACCTGATTCCCCCCAACAGCCCATCTTTAGAACAATGGAAAGGCAACCAGCTCCCTGGTTGCTATAAGAGCAGCACTGTGGGGTAGCTTTACTAAAGGGAGAAGTGGCAATTCGCTAGTGCTCATTCTTACTCTAGCCAGGTGACAATTTGCTCTGGCGAATGGCCGTTACTCCGCAAATTCCCTACAATGCGGATTTTACTGAACATTACCTCTTTCGACAGACTTGCCTTCGGCAACTCAGACCAGTTGAAGTGCAATGGAGTGGATAGAACTTCCTTAATCCTCTATTACTTACATCATATTCTGTGAGTGGAAAAAGCATCAAAGTTCAAAAAACATTAGCGCCTTATCCAAAAAGTCCTAAAAATTACCTTGGGGTATATAGAACATTAACTATACAGTGGGCTCAAGTGTAAGGCATTATAACAACTCTATTGTCTTTATTAAGATTCCCTGGACTTGTGTAATTAACAGTGGAAATGTAATGTATTTGCTGCAACATTTAACATAAAGACGTCCAATCAACTTTAAATTTCCTGCCATATGCAAATTAATGTGAGCACATGACTTGACATGGCAGAAATGAACGCTAGCGCATCTTCGCTTTGAATTGCTTGCATTGTCGAGGTAACGCTAGCGAAAAGTCGCCAGCATTCAGCGCCTACTATGAAACTCCACAAATTTGTGAATTAAGATTTGTCTGAGTGAATTTTCGCCTGGCAAAGTGTAGCGATGGCTGTGAAGCGGTCGCTGGCGACTTTTCGCCGGTTAGTAGGTAGTTTGTAGTATTGAGTAGAAGAAACAACAGCTTGTCAGAAAGCAGTTCCATAGTGCAGCACTGGCTCTTTCTGAAAGCACATGACCAGGCAAAATGACCTGAGATGGCTGCCTACACACCGACATTACAACTAAAAAAATACACTTGTTGGGTTAGGAATTTTAGAAAATTTTACATGGTAGAGTGAATTATTTACATTGTAAACAGTGTAAGTTAGAAATAAAAACCTTGGCCATGACAGAATCCCTTTAAGAAGGTTCAATCAAGTTCAGGAACTTCAAGTAACAATTACTTACAAAAGCAGATCAGCGAAAAACGATCTGCATGACCTATAGGTTACTTGTAATGTATATTAATGTTTTAAAAAGAAAATGTTTAGTGTCAGTATCACTTGAGTATGTGCAATTAAAATTCGAAATGCAATAACAGTGTAGCGCACCCGTAGGTGTTGGCAGTAGTCTATATGAGTCTGCTTTTCTTAACCAGGTGACACCCCAAGGCCCCAGTAACCAGGCACACAAGATGGCAGTGCAACAGGCACAACCTGACTTTATTAAACAGCTGCAAGAGATGATTGGTTAGAAATAAAACAATAATATGACAATTAGTACTCTGCTAACACTGTAGTAAATATGACAATTTAACAAAGACAACCCCTGTAAGACCCTTCAAACCCCGGTGTGCACACCTAAGTCCTGAAACAGTTGTGTACCGATGGGGGGCCCCCTTACTGAGTTGAAAGAACTGGATGGGCTGCAAATAGCACAGCAGTCTAAATGAATGGCAAATTCCACCTTAGGTTGCTGCTGAACTGTGCAACTGAATTATCTCCCTGGATGTAATCACAATAAAAGAACTGGTGATGTGTCCCTTGGTAAGGGTATAGATGGTGCAATGCTGTCAGCTCTCCTTGCACAATATGTCTCACCCTCCAATGGACTAGCAGGATAATGTCTGTTTTATAACTCCCAAAGTTCCTTAAACTGGTAGCACAAAGGGTTAATAACTTACAGTTGACAAGGAACCTTGCTTTTCTCCACACTGTGGCTTTCTCCTTATCAAGATGGCTGACTGTTGTACTCCTGGATCACAATGGTGCTGACAACAAAACTTCCTCCAGGGAACAGCAGCAAACAGCTTCAAGCAGGCTGCACACTGCAGTGTTTTCCCCTTGCAGGTTAATAGCAGTCTCTCTCTCTGGCTGGTCACTCAGCAGGCTGGAACACAAACCCAGTCTCTAGATCTCTCAGCACATCTCTCCATGCTGGCTGGTCTCTCCTCCCCCTGTTCCAGGCCCTGGTCCCTCTTCCTGTTCCTGGCTGAGAGGGCAGGGCACAGTGTCTCCTTTATCATTGGCTGGAGAAAATCCCTTCCTTCCGGCAGTCTGAAGCATTAACTAGTTCCTCTGTACTGTAGTGGAAGGCACGGGGGGACTACATTACCCAGCAGTCTTACAGGTGCAAATATTAAGTGTGCTACACTCACCCCCCTCTTTATAAATGTCATGTCCTCGTGACAGCATTTCAGAACATATGTAACAATATGCAGACAGAGAATAAAGCATGGCAATATACATGTTAACATAAAAATATACAGTGCAACAGAAACATCTCATTTACTGAACAATCTTTTCCACCATGGCATACCATTTTTGTATGTTTTATGGGCTGGGGTGTCACCATTGGGCATCAGAACACAGGGAACATGGGCGATGGTAGCCTTTCGAACAGTGGGCAACATCTGATTGTGACTTGTTCCCAGGATATCATATGTCAGTCTCTGAGGAGGTCTAACTGTTCGTTGTGGCCTGCAGGGCCTTTCAAGAGTCTCAGTACAATCCCTGGTCTCTGGAGTTGGTACAGGAGAAATTTCCTCCATGTTAGCTGTGACCACTGTCTCCAGCTGCTCCTGCTGTGATGTCTCATCTGATCTTGGCTCGGGTGTAATTGCAGCATTGGGAATAAACTCATTAGCATCCACACTTAGATTGCTTGAAACCTCTGAACCAAAACTGGGGCTACATTCTTTATTCTGATCTGTGAAGAAATAATCCAGACCCCAGTCATCATCACTTTCAATGTCCTCTGAAACTTCTGTTTCTTTGACGTTTGCTGTGGGTGTCTCAGCTGGAAGGCCTTGCTGTCTTCTAGAACACCTAGGCCGATTGGTAGTGGGTTTTGCATCTGGAAGCTTCAACACCCTAACTTTTTCACCTATTGGCATAAGGTGGTTGCGGTGCCAAGTCTTGATGGGCCCGGTTCTCCCCTCAGGCCGTATCTGATATACTGGGATGTTAGGTAGCTGCGTACAAACAATGTAAGGCTGGGATCCCCAGCGGTTGGCCAACTTATGCTTCCCAGGAATACCCAAATTCCGTAACAGCACCCGGTCACCAGGCTGCAGATCATGGAACTTCATACTTCGGTCATATTGCTTTTTATTCTGGTCTTGTCTATTTGCCGCAGCAGCCTGTGCCTGTTCATATGCTTTTTGTAAGTTGTGCTTGAGGCGCTCAATGTACCCTTGGTGTGATGTTACTGGAGTGTCATCCGCTGTTACCCCAAAAACAACATCAACTGGCAATCGGGCTTCCCTTCCAAACATTAAGAAATATGGGGAAAATCCTGTGGTGTCATTTCTGGTACTATTATAGGCGTGGACAACAGCTGCTATATACCTGCTCCATTGTGCCTTTTTTCTTCATCCAAAGTCCCCAGCATGTTAAGCAGGGTTCTGTTGAACCGTTCTGGCTGAGGGTCACCTTGTGGGTGATATGGGGTGGTCCTGGACTTCTGCACTCCAAGAAGGGTTAACAGTTCTTTTATGAGCCGGCTTTCAAAATCTCTGCCCTGGTCAGAGTGTATCCGCTTAGGCAACCCATAATGGATGAAAAACTTCTCCACTAGGAATTTGGCCACAGTAATTGCCCTTTGGTCTTTTGTGGGGTAAGCCTGAGCATATCTGGTGAAATGATCAGTGACCACCAGAACATTCTTCACTCCCCCCTCATCCGGTTCTATAGATAAAAAGTCTATGCAGACTAAATCCATTGGTCCCTGGCTTTCAAGGTGTCCCATTGGCGCAGCTCTAGTGGGCAGGGATTTACGCTGGAGGCATCGGAAACAAGTACTGCAATAGCCCTCCACGTCTTGCTTGAACCCGGGCCAGTAAAATCGATCTCTTACTAACCCTAGAGTCTTCTCTACACCAAGATGTCCATGGTTGTCATGCAGCTGACAATATACAGAGTCCTTGTGTTTATGGGGTAGTAGCAGTTGCCATTTCTCACATCCTGCAAAGTTAGGAGCTCTTCTATATACCAGACCATTCCGCAGGCTAAGCCTGTCCCATTCCCGGGCCAGAGTTCTAGCATTTGGGTGTTCATCTGTTTTTAACAACTCTGGCTTCTTTTGTCGCAGTGCCTCCAGAGCCAGACGACAAAGTGGATCCTCCTTCTGATCCCTCCGCAGGTCATCTAAACTGAGGGAAGGCAGGGCAGCAGTGTCCACTGTCACAACACTGCAGTACAACTTTGGGATCCCAGCTGCCGATATCCCCAAAGCTTCAGCCACACTGGATCCTGCCTGGCGGCAGTGTACGCCCTGGCATTGAGCTCTTACACCAGGGGCTGGTATTTCAACCCATTCATCTTCTGGGTGCAAACTGTCATGTGGTCTTCGGGACAACCCATCTGCATCCCCATTGCTACGGCCAGGCCGATATCGTAGACTGAAGTTGTAATTTGCAAGTGCAGCCAGCCACCGGTGTCCTGTGGCATCCAACTTGGCGGAGGTGTTGATATAAGTGAGCGGGTTGTTGTCTGTATGCACGTCAAATTCAGCCCCATACAGGTAATCGTGGAGTTTATCAACGACAGCCCACTTCAGTGCAAGGAACTCCAACTTGTGGGCTGGGTAATTTCTCTCTGTAGGTGACAAGCTTCTGCTGATATAGGCAATTGGTCGCAACTCTCCTTCATGCTGCTGATAAAGGACACCTCCGAGTCCTTCTCGGCTGGCATCAACATGAAGGACATAAGGCTGGGTTGGGTCTGCGTATGCCAGGACTGGAGCATTGGTCAGGCAGTCCTTCAGTTGCTGAAATGCCTTTTCGCAGTCCTCATTCCACCTGTCCTCAACTGGTTCTTTTGCTTTTCTTTGACCTTTGGACTTGTTAGAATAGTTCTCTATGTCCTCCTCTTCTTCTGTATCACTTTGAAGAAGCTGATTCAGTGGCCATGCAACTTTAGCAAATCCTCTCACAAATCTGCGGTAATACCCACAGAATCCCAGGAATGATCTGAGTTCAGTAATGGTGCGGGGTCGGGGCCAAGAAGTGACTGCTTCAATCTTGCTGGGGTCAGTGGATACTCCCTCAGCTGATACCACATGGCCTAGATAGGTGACCGAGGGTAAACAAAACTGGCATTTTTCCGGTGACAGCTTCAACCCTTCTTTCTTTAGCCTATCCAGCACCTTAAGTAGTCTCTCTTCATGTTCCTCAAGAGTCTTCCCAAAGACAATAATGTCATCGAGGTACACCACTACCTCTATGAGATGCATGTCTCCTACTGTGTTTTCCATCAGCCTTTGGAAGGTGGCAGGGGCTCCGCTAAGTCCTGGAGGCATTCTTGTCCATTCTAGGAACCCCAAAGGGCAGATAAATGCGGTCTTCTCACGATCATCTGGATGCATTGGGATCTGGTGGTATCCACTTTTTAAGTCCAGAACGCTGAACCACTTACTTCCAACTAAGCAGTGCAGGACATCTTCCACCCTGGGAGTGGTATATTGATCAGGGATGGTGCGCTGATTTAGAGTTCTATAGTCAACACACATCCTAATGGACCCATTCTTTTTACGCACCACCACAATTGGCGATGCATAGGGCTTCGGGACTCTCTGAGAATTCCTGTGGTCTTCAACTCTTCCAGAAGCTTTCGTAGGTCCTCTATATCCCCAGGAGCTAGTCTGCGGGACCTTTCTCGGAATGGTTTATCCTCCCGGAGCCGTATTCTGTGCTGAGTGCTGGTTGCACAACCCACATCGTTGTCATCTTTGGAGAACATCTCTTTCCTTTGCTCCAAATGTCCCGTCATCCGTGACTTCCATTCCTTTGTGATGGGAGAGTTTTCCAATGAGGCCCATTTGTCTGTGGTTCCTTCCTCAGTTTCAAGATGGGATGCCAGTACTGGGGAGGCAGCATAAACTTTTCCCACCAGAGTGCGGGGCTGAATTACTGCTGGCTGACTTGTGGCATTTCTCAACCCCACTTTCACCATGCCTCCATTCTTTTTCAGTTGTTCTACTGGGATGGCTTCTGGAAGCAGATCTACCCCCCTGGGCAATTTCAATTCAAGGTCACTTTCAAGCATTACATGGGATCCAGGGTTCTCACAGTTCATCTTCACCTTGGCTCGCATACAAGTGATCTTTCCTGGAGCAACTACTATCTTTTGTCTGTTCAAATACCATACATTTCCGATCCCATCAGCTGGAACATTTGCCTCCTGCACCAGTGACTTTAGGGTTGGCTGTAGCAGTGGGTGAACTGGGACAATGGATGCCTCCTTTGTTGTCACCAGGTGGTCAAGGAGTCTCCGTACAACAGCTGTGTTGGTTCCCACTACCAAGGCATTCTTCCCAGCCCCAGGGGGTCGGTTGCACACCACCGCCAGTGTCTCCATGGGTTCTGCCATCCCTGCTACTTTCTGGGAGAATTCCACTTTGACTGAAAGGAAACCTTGATAAGGCAACTTGTTATCACTTAGGCCCCAAATCTCTAACTGTTTGTCCAGGGTTTCCAGGGGTATGTGCTTTAAGTATTTCCTGTAGAAATCTTCATTCAGGAGGGTCACTTGAGCACTAGTATCTAGAAGGGCTTCAGCATAGATGCCTTCAATCTGTACAGGGACAATAGGTGATGGACCCACCAAGCCCTTCGGTAGCTTGGGTTCAGGCCCTCTCTTTAGCCTGTCCATATGACTTTGCTTGTGTCTGACAGGCAGGGGTTGACTTTTCACTATCTGCACAGACTTGGGCACTTTACTGCTTTTCTGGATCCGGTGTGAGCAACTCTTGAGTGGGCTCTTCATTGAGGGCCCCTGAAGTTTCCCTGCTGCTTTTGGTGGTGTCTTGCTTGCTCTTCCTTTTGAGGTGCACTCTCTCTGGAAATGACCTTCCCCTCCACAGCAGTAACAAATAGCTGGGCCAGTCAACCTCCTGTCTTGGGAAACATTGGGCTGTTCAGCTGGTCCCACTGGGACTTCTGTATTTAGCTCTTTTTGTACCGGAGGCATGCCCGATTGTGAGACCACCTTTGTCATTAGCTCAGCCAGCTTGTTGACTGTCTGTTCTAACTGGGCGATCCTTTGGTTGGTGTCCACAGCATTTACCAACCCAACTCCAGCGATAAGCTTGGTCACCGGGTCTGCCATAGCTCCCTTAGCTGCTAGCGTGGCTTCTTCTTCCCGAACCCACTTGATCAGATCAATGTAGCGGGTGGTCCCCCCAGCTCCTCGGGTTCTCAATTTAATCACAATAGGGTCTAGTGGCTGAGCCCCTTAGAGGATTTGCTTCACTCTCACTTGATCCACTTCTTTAGAGTCTATGCCTTTCTTTAGTAAGATTTGGTGAATAATCTTATCAAGGCGTCGGATGTAATTAGATAATTTCTCTCCCTCCCACTGGTAAGTGTGCTTCAACTGGTAGTGGAGATCCTCTACATCCTCAACTCTGCCAAACACTGTTTGAAGGGCAGCAAGGTAATCATATGCCGTGCAATCTTGCTGACTCAGCTTTAAATTCCTCACTGCTTCAGATGCAGCACCTCTTAGACACTCTGCTATTCGCTGCTTCTTTTGTGCCTCTGGTATGTCCCACTCATCAAGGGCCTGTAATGCCTGATCCATCCAGACTTCATATTCCTCTTCACCCATGGGCAATGGTTGTACCCCTGAGAAGATCTTCAGTTTTCGGTAGCCTGCACCAATATGGGCACCATTACCCTGATTACACTTAGCCATGAATTCTCCCATGGCTGTAAAGAACTCGGGCCCAATCATAGCCACAGGTGATGGGGCAGGTGGCACTTCCAGTGCAGCAGGACTTTCCACAGCTCGGTACTCAGTGTGGGCAAGTTCAGGTCGCACAATCTGAGCTTTGTTACCTTCATCACCCACCTCAACTGTGTCAGTTACAACAAGAGAAGTGACTTGGCAATCCCACTGTAGTAACACCTGGAGATGCCCCATGTGCTCCTCTCTTTGCAGCTTTAAAATGCAGCATCTGTTCTGTGGTGCTAGGCAGTCTAACAGTCTGTAGATCTGCTCTGATGAGAATTTTGTGACAGGCAATAGTAAAGCAGTACAATGGGAAGGATCCACACCCGCTACCTTGCACCATTTAGTAACATCACTTGGCTCCATCTTGCTGGTTAGAGGGAGACTCGGAGTAGAAAGCTAGTAATCCCGGACGAGCCCCCAAGTGTAGCGCACCCGTAGGTGTTGGCAGTAGTCTATATGAGTCTGCTTTTCTTAACCAGGTGACACCCCAAGGCCCCAGTAACCAGGCACACAAGATGGCAGTGCAACAGGCACAACCTGACTTTATTAAACAGCTGCAAGAGATGATTGGTTAGAAATAAAACAATAATATGACAATTAGTACTCTGCTAACACTGTAGTAAATATGACAATTTAACAAAGACAACCCCTGTAAGACCCTTCAAACCCCGGTGTGCACACCTAAGTCCTGAAACAGTTGTGTACCGATGGGGGGCCCCCTTACTGAGTTGAAAGAACTGGATGGGCTGCAAATAGCACAGCAGTCTAAATGAATGGCAAATTCCACCTTAGGTTGCTGCTGAACTGTGCAACTGAATTATCTCCCTGGATGTAATCACAATAAAAGAACTGGTGATGTGTCCCTTGGTAAGGGTATAGATGGTGCAATGCTGTCAGCTCTCCTTGCACAATATGTCTCACCCTCCAATGGACTAGCAGGATAATGTCTGTTTTATAACTCCCAAAGTTCCTTAAACTGGTAGCACAAAGGGTTAATAACTTACAGTTGACAAGGAACCTTGCTTTTCTCCACACTGTGGCTTTCTCCTTATCAAGATGGCTGACTGTTGTACTCCTGGATCACAATGGTGCTGACAACAAAACTTCCTCCAGGGAACAGCAGCAAACAGCTTCAAGCAGGCTGCACACTGCAGTGTTTTCCCCTTGCAGGTTAATAGCAGTCTCTCTCTCTGGCTGGTCACTCAGCAGGCTGGAACACAAACCCAGTCTCTAGATCTCTCAGCACATCTCTCCATGCTGGCTGGTCTCTCCTCCCCCTGTTCCAGGCCCTGGTCCCTCTTCCTGTTCCTGGCTGAGAGGGCAGGGCACAGTGTCTCCTTTATCATTGGCTGGAGAAAATCCCTTCCTTCCTGCAGTCTGAAGCATTAACTAGTTCCTCTGTACTGTAGTGGAAGGCACGGGGGGACTACATTACCCAGCAGTCTTACAGGTGCAAATATTAAGTGTGCTACACTAGTTTACAGAAGAATATTAGATTGTGAAATGCTCATTTTTACTCTTATTTGTGCATTGTTTTTCTCATTGCAAATTCTATTATATTCCCCCATTAGAATAGTATTTATGTGTATCAAGCATAATTATGCAAAATACTTCTGTTTGTGGTTCAGTAAAAAAAAATCTTTTCCAACAAATTTTAAACTGGATTTTGCATGTAATGTCTTATGAAAGAAAACCCTCACTGGCAGCTCAGCTAAAATGTGCACATTTCTCTGTAAAACAAGAACAAAAAATTATTTTAGTACAAACTGCTCATATAAATGAAATGTAGTTAATTATTCATATCCACGTGGACTTAGGAAAATAATACCTTTCGTTTTCTGTTCCAAAATGCCTTAAGACATTTATGAAAGTGGTCAAATACTAATGTCAAATTTAAACAGTGCTATTTAAAAAGACACAACAGTGTTTGGTTGGAAACAAACAAGCAAGAAAGAACAAACATCTGTGTCCCATACTGTCATTTATATGACAGGTTTTCTATTTTGGCTGATATCTTCCTGCCAATGTGCTGACCTGCCAGCAGTAAGAAATACATTATGGGAGCACCATGGCTTGACAGCTTTGCTGTTGTCAAAATTATGTCATCTGGTTGGAAAATCAAACGTCTTTGTAGTTCATATCCCCAGTACAGTGAGAGTAAGATCATTACATGCAGCCATACTTTTTGTATAATAACACAAATACTTCCAATTTCTTCTGTTTTTATCCACATCTAATTAGCAACCAATTACCAGTCCATCAAAAGCTGCCAAAGATGTTTGACAGATAGGATTAAAGAAACCTAGAGAGAGGGTTGAAGAGCAAGGGAATGTCATTGGGGGATTCTTTTGTACTTATAGGGAACCAACATTTACATTATTTTTGTATGATGTAGAGAGTAATACACTGAGTCATTTTGTAATTGGTTTATTTGTGATCTTTGAGTTATTTAGATTTTCTTCAACAGATTTTGCAATGTCAGCAATCTGGGTGCTATGGTCCAAATGACCCTAGCAACCATGCATTGACTAGAATATGCACAGGAGAGGGCCTGAATAGAAAGATGAGAACTTAAAAGTAACAATAATAATACAATTTTAGCGCTACAGTGTCAGATATCATGGTGAGTCTGAAGGTATTAGCCTCCCCCATGCTTCCCACTGAGCTGCGCCCTGGAGATGAGACAGAGTGATCCCAGCTAAGGAATAGCAGGAGTGCCAGTGAGCCCATGGAATAATAACAGTCTATGGAATAAGGACTCAGCACTTAACTGCAACCAAAAGACAGAGTCAGGAACAGGCTGGGTCATACACAGATAGTTCAGGAATCAAGCGTCAAACCAGGGGTAATCAATAAGAGTAGTCAGAAGTAAGCCGTAGTAGTAATCAGAAGTCTCTCAGAAGATTCTCAGATGTTTCTCAGACGTAACAAATATGCTCAGTGTCAGTAAGATGATCACCTCGCATTGAGCCTAGGCCTGAGCGTCTCTTTAACCATAGAGCGCCTGCGCACGTCAGAACGTGTGCATGCGTCCGAACGTGTGCATGCGTCCAAGCGAGCACCTGCGTCAAAGTGTACACGCCCACCAGCAATTACCCCGGGCGTTGATACGCCAGCGTGAACGCGAGCCTGCGCCGGCACACGCTGCACTTGTCCCACTGGGTCCTGATATGGCCCCCCCTCAATACGCAACCTCCGGGTGCGTGTAGGTACAGGTCTTTCAGGATGAGCCCCTCCGTAGTCTAGAGTCTAGAATTGTCTCCACTTCGAACTCCTCTACACCTTCAATAGATACAGGAGCCGGGGGACTCTGATCTCTCCCAGGAAAGACGTTCTTGACCACGGATTTTAATAAGGCTGCATGAAAGACAGGAAGAATTCTGTACGTGGTTGGTAACTCGAGTTTAAAAGCCACGTCGTTTATGCGCTGCACAATGGGAAAAGGACAAACATTTAAAAATGACTTTGTGCTTGAGTCATTGCTTGCTGGATCTTTTGAGTATTATCTAAAAAGAAAGCAAGACGTTCTTGCACTGCTGGTACCTCAATTCCTTTGGGAAGATTAGGAAGAATGTGAGGATGAAGAAAAGATGAGAAAAAACAAAGGTATTGTTCCAATGTTTGGTTGGTTCTCTCTGTCTGTCCATTAGATTGTGGATGGAAAATTTAGAAGTAAATTGTACTCCTCGATCTGATACAATTTTGTCTGGAACTCCATAGAGTCTAAAAATTTCTTTTATAAACACTTCAGCCATAGAAGAAGCAGAAGGTATTCCGGCAAGAGGAATGAAATGTGCCATCTTAGAGAGTCGATCCACAATCACAAAAACTGTACTCAATCCTGGAGAAGGAGGAAGATTGACGATGAAATCAATGGAATGAACCCCATAGTCGAGTAGGGACCGGCCAAGGGCGTAATAGCCCCAAAGGTTTAGTATGCAAATCTTTAAAGTCTAACAGGAAGTTACATACTCCTTGCAATCTTTAGCCATATGTGGCCAGAAGAAATATCTTTGAGACAAGTCCAGAGTTTTGGCAGACCCCATGTGTCCAGCCAACGGATGATCATGCATTATCTATAGAGCCTCTAATCGAAGAGGTTCCGGAATAAAAATTTTATTGTTTGAAAAATATAAACCATCAGAACTTTGTAGATCCCCCTGCAGAGATAAAGAAGAAGATGCTTCCTTGACTTTCAAAATAAGTTCACTCTGTAGTAAAAAAAAAACTGATGACATAATATCGTATGAGGGGATGAAGGTCTTTCTTCACTAGTATGCAACCGTGAGAGAACCCCGGTCTTCTTGTTCTTGGAACTAGGTCTGTATGTTATGTGAAAATTAAATTGAGAAAAAAATAAAGTCCATCTGGCTTGTCTAGATTTCAAACGTTTGTCAGTCCGCAGATACTCTAAGTTTTTGTGATCGGAAAAAATGGTGATTGGATGAAGAGCTCCTTCTAGCAAATGACGCCATTCCTCAAAAGCTGCTTTAATGGCCAAAAGTTTTGTCTGAAACATCGTAATTTCTCTCTGTTGCAGAAAGTTTCTTTGAAAAAAAAGCCACAGGATGGAGAAAATTGTTATTACCAGTTCTTTGAGTTAGGATGGCCCCAATAGCGGTTTCTGAAGTATTGACTTCTAAAATATATGGCAAAACAGGATTGGGATGTTTCAGGACAGTGGCAGATATAAATAACTTCTTCAGTTTGTCAAAAGCCTCTTGAGCTTGTGTTGACCACTGAATAGTAATAGGTGTAATAATCTTTGAAAAATCTTTAATAAATTTCCTATAGAAGTTTGCAAACCCAACAAAACTCTATACTGTTTTCCGAGAAGAAGGAACAGGCCAATCAAGGATGGTAGATACTTTCCTCATGTCCATGCAGACCCCATTGGAAGATATTACAAATCCTAAGAACTCTACTGAGGATTTGTTAAACTCACACTTCTCTA
Source organism: Xenopus laevis (assembly GCF_017654675.1). NCBI lineage: Eukaryota > Metazoa > Chordata > Amphibia > Anura > Pipidae > Xenopus > Xenopus laevis. The sequence continues at coordinate 93,061,277 of NC_054380.1, read as the reverse complement.
ACTTGGCAAACAAGCAATGAATTCGTAACCGTCAAACACTTTTCTTAGATGAATTTGATGTTCTTGTTCTGAAGAGGAAAAAATAAGAATATCATCCATATACACTATCAAGAATTGGTCTAAAAAATCTCAGAAAATGTCAATGACAAAATAATGGAACGTAGCAGGGGCATTGCATAAGCCAAACGGCGTTACGAGATACAGGACCGAAACGCTGTCTTCCACTCATTTCCTTGACGTAATGTCACCAAGTTGTATGCTCCACGTAAATCAAGTTTAGAAAAAACCTTGTGTCAGGACTGTGGTGGTCTAGTGGGCAGCGGGGTCCACCGCCGCTCCTTCGGCGTGGACGCCCGCTGTGCAGCTCCTTCTCCCTCAAGTGCCAGTTCCTCTATGGCGCGGTTTATTGCGCCGGTATGATGACGTCACGCGCTATGGCGCAAAATTCTAAAAGTATAAAAGGGCATTTCAGTGTGGAAATGATTGCCCGTTGTTAGGTTCAACTAAGCTGTTTCCTGGTGCTATTGCCTTGTGCTTCCTGTTATTCTTATTGAATCCTGATTGATCTTTTGTGTATTGACCCTTGCTTTGCCTGAATACTCTGATCTCTCCAATCCTGATCCTGCCTGTCTGTGACTATTCTGACCTCTCCAATCTGACCTTTGCCTGTCCACTGACTATTCTACACACTCTAATCCTGATTCTGGCCTGTCTGACTATTCTAACCTGCTTGTGCTGGCCAGGAATGCCTGTTCCTGGTGGTGTTCTTCCTTCCAGTATCCTGGTGAGATGATTGTGCCCCTTTGCTCATCCAGAACCGTTATCTTTGCTCCTCTCTCAAATAAGACCTGGTGGCATCTGATTAGTCGAGGGCTCGAGTGAGGCCAGCCATCTGTTGAACAATAATTTCCAAAGGTGAAGGGGCTGGTCTCTTTAACCAGGTGCGCATGCATCTGAACGTTCGCATGCGTCCAAACGTGTGCATGCGTCAAAGCGCACACGCCCACCAGCAATTAGCGTGAGCGTCGATACGCCAGCATGAATGCGATCCTGTGCCGGCACATGCTGCACTTGTCCCACTGAGTCCTGACATACGGAGCATTTGTTTTTTTTAGAAGGAATCAGAAGAAAATGGCAAATAATGTAAAAATTATAAAAAAAAGAAAAAATGATGGCCAGTTGAAAAGTTGTTTAGAATTAGGCATTCTAAAGCACTAAAAGTTAATTTAAAGGTGAATCACCTGTGTCTAATAAATGATTTTTTAAATTCCTTATCCCCCCCCCTTTCTGACCTGCTTAGATAGTCAGGCAGTATAGTTTAAACTGTCCACAGTCCCAAACTAAATTTGACACCCATTTAACACCACCAATGGCAAGTCCTTGTGCCTCTCCATTACACTTATATAAAGTTATATTTAATAAATTGCTGCCTAGAGGATAACAATACTGCACTGTTGTTAACTTCACCTTTAGATATAGCACATGTTGGAAAATATATGACAAATTTGTACTGTAGGCTGCTTAGCTGTTTTATGGCATTGAGGAAAATAAGAACAAACAGACTGACTGATGAATATGTCCTTTGGACCAAAATTTCAAAGCCCCATATCCCTAAGGAGAAATGGAAACTACACATGTGGATGGCATATATGTAGTAAACATGAAAGATACTGTTCTTTGGGCTTATAGCCGTGCAAACTTAAATGCCATTGATGTGTTATGCTCTCCTTGCAGGCCAAAGCTATCACTGTTTGATGCCATTTTCCAGCATTAAATATTGTTGGCCAGATGATCAAACTCTTGGCCAAAAGACTTACTGTATGTAGCAGAACCTATGTGGATCAGTCAAATAATCACAATAAATCTACCTGTGTGTTTTAGGCCAAGATTGTAAATGAGAATGTTGAATGCTTTTTTTATTTTTTAATTATAATGGGAAAAACAAATATTGATTTATGTTTTTCATGGTTTTCTGTAAGTATATACAATATATATTTACTGCTTTCAGATCACTGTAACAGTAACTGTAATTGCAATAGAGATGTTCTAAGTGCAGAACCACTGAGTTAGATGGCAACTATTTCTTTTTAAAGTCTGCAAGGTCCATTCATTTTAGGTATGGAGCAAGGATGGAGCATTAAATGGTGTCTAAATGCTTAGCACTTGCATTGTACCCATAGGGATATGCAAGCTGGGCTCTGTGCCTTTGCAATGGATTGAACATTTGACAAAATATACAGAGTGCATCTTTTCTGAACGTTTGCTCAGAGTTGACATTAAGTATAGGGCTCCAACCACTTTGCATCCCCTGATGCTCTGTCTGTGTTCCTTTCGAATGACATATAAAGAAGTGGTTCTCTTTTGACATCTCTTCTGTATGCCTAGCAAGTGAGAGCATTCAGAAACAGGTGCAATGTTTTTACTCAATTCTGGAAGCATGGTAAGTTGCAGAGGTGCAATTTCCAGGGTAGATGGACAGGCGCCTGCTATGTAGCTCCATCTTGCTTATACCTTCATTAGTTTGCCTCTTTCTCTCAGTCAGGTCATGTGCATTATTATATGATAAATATGTGAAGAGTGAGAAGAAAAAAGAAGAAAACTGTCATTTGAACTGCAGGGTGCTGCTGATTGATTGGAACTATACAGGCCCTAAAGCAATGCACAGTATAGTACATTAAAGTGGTTGTTCACTTTTGAGTTACTTTTAGTATGATGTAGAGAGATATTCTGAGTCAAATTGCAATTTCTTTTCATTTCTATTATTTATGGTTAATAAGTTATTTGGCTCTTTATTCAGCAGCTCTCCAGTTTGTAATATCAGCAATACGCCTGCTAGGGTCCAAATTACCCTAGCAATCACGCATTGATTTGAACAAGATATTGGAATATGAATAGAAGGGAACCTGAATAGAGAAATGAGTAATAAAAAGTAGCAATTACAATCAATACATTTGTAGCATTACAGATCATTTGTTTTTAGATGGAGCCAGTGACCCCCAATTGAAAGCTAGAAAAATTCAGAAGAAGAAGGTAAATAAATAAATTGACTTAAAGCTGAACCACCTCCCATTTGATAAAAGATTTTTTAAATTTTATAATGGAACTGTCAGTGATTATTTTACAAAATAAGCACACAGGGCAGAGTAATAAAACACAACATCCAATCAAACTAGTAATTACAGTAAACTTTATGTAAACAATGCAGTCAATCAAGGAGAAAATACCCTGCATAAAACAGGCTATATATGGTGGGGTACTAGAAACTGTGGTTCAAGAAATGTAGGGGTGTAAATAAACCTATTTTCTTGCTGTTTTCAAGCACGAATGTCCTTATAGCTCTGTGCCAAACACTGAATTGGTTGCCAATATATTTCTCCTCTATATAAGAAAAGAACATTCTTTGTTCCACTTATTTTCTGGGATGATGTTTACTCTGCCTCATTCTTTTATGCAGGTTAATAAGAACAAACTGCTTGATTCCGATCAGCATAAAACAATCTCTCTCTCTTACCGTACTTGTACTTCATCCTGTAATAGTATCCACATACGCTCAGATTCTCAACTGGTACCCAGTGTTCTGATCCTGTTGTTTCCCGGGCACATGCAAGATGTTTTCAAGTATCTGGAAATCTTAACACAACAAAAAAAAGCTTTTTTTAGCTCAGTATTTTAATGCTACATTTCTAGCTGAAAATAATGGTATTCACAACAGAGATCTGTAGCCTGAACTCCTCAAGCCATTGATATACTACAGCCTCCATTATCTTCCAGAGACTACTAGTTCAACAAGCTGCAGATCACTTATATATTAGCCATTCTATAACATACCATGGGGGGAATGTAATTCAAATCTCAAGCGTTACTTAAAATGCTGTTTTTGCGAATGTTTAGCACTGCTCACAATGAAAAAACATTCGGTGGCGAATATTACATTGCGCATTATCGCTAAGCAAAAGGTTAGCACTAACACCTGTTGTGGAGTTTCGTCAAATATTATTTTGCAAAAAAAACCTTTGTGATTGCTAAATTTGATCACATACACTGTTAGGGGAAGATTTACTAAGCTCAAGAGAATGTTCGAATTTCGAAAACTTCGAATTTCGAAGTAAATTTTTGGGTACTTTGACCATCGAATAGGCTATATTCGACCATTCAACTTCTATTCGAACGATCCGAAGTAAAAATCGTACGACTATTCGACCATTTGATAATCAAAGTACTGCCTCTTTAAAAAAAACTTCGACTTCATACTTCGCCAAATTCGAAGTGCAATGTTAGCCTATGGGGACCTTCCACAGCACTTTTCTAAGTTTTCTGTGGTCGAATAGAAATCCTTAGATCGATCGCTAAAAATCGTTCGAATCATTCGATTTTTATTTGACCGCAGGATTGCCAAATTTGTTGAAAAAATGTCAAATTCAATATTCGATTTCGAAGTTTTTAATTCGATGGTTGAATTTAGAAGTTTTTTTTTAACCCTTAGTAAATCTGCCCCCAAATGTTCCCAACAACCATTTGGTCGCAAACTGTGCGAGGAAATTGTTGAGGTCTGTAATCAGTCAAAAAGGTGGCTAACAAGTCTTTGTGAATGTTTTTTGCTCTAACAACACACATTATATTCCCTCTTAAAAGTTAACTGAAAAGTAAACCACCCCTTTAAAGTTAACTCCTGATATCCAACAGCAATTAATATTAAGAAAGTACTGTATTGTATAAAGTTAAGCAGTTGCTATAGATTTTGTAAAGTGTCCTATACAGTAGGAACGGAAATATATTTTGTAGGGGACAGGGACAAATGTAAAAGATATGCAGCAGCCGGATTTTATCATGTCTTACAGTATAATTAGCATTAATGCACAGAGCTGCTGAAAAGCAAATTGCATTTGTATGTTTCACACTTACAGTATTTATTTATAAGGGTTGTTACTGTTTGATGTTTCAAAACATGATCTACTTTCAAAGAGGCCGCTTTCTTCTACCTCTTCTAAACGGTATGAGGTGCCTTCCCTATCATTACTTAAGTTTGCAAAAATCAACACTGCCAGAAATGTAACGCCTCCTCTGGGGAATGCAAACAAATATGTCTTTTGCAAAAGCAGCAGGAAACAATATTTACTGCACTCAAAATACCTTTACAAGCTGAGTAACCTTCTGTGTGGCAGAATTCACTTGTAAAGTATTTTTTTATTGTTAAATAGACTTAGATTGACAAATTGTGATATAATTATATGCAACTGGATATCCTATATAGACCCCCCCAGCCTAGCTGCCCCCCCAGGCAAATGCCCCTAACCACTTCATGCAGATTCTGTCCACTGGAGTTCACAAGCTCCATCTTCAGAAGCTTCGGTAATCTTCAGAATGAGACCGGCGATTCTGCAATTTTTCAGCGAATGCGCAGTTGTTGCGAAGCAGAAAATTGCTCCATCTGGGAGGGAGGGGGTCTATGTAGGGTAGGGAGGTAGGAGTTTTATTTTATTAAGGGTTGTTTCTCCTTTAAGGTAAATATGGGGAAGGTCAAACTCCATCAGTCACATCTGGTGGGACTATTCAATGCATTTTACTGGCACATGGGCACTCTATATTGTTGAGGGTGTGTCCCTCTCTTGGTATATAAAGATAGACAGATAGATAGATAGATAGATAGATAGATAGATAGATAGATAGATGATAGATAGATAGATAGATAGATAGATAGATAGATAGATAGATAGATCATAGATAGATAGATAGACAGACAGATAGATGGACAGACAAACAGATAGATAGATAGATAGATAGATAGATAGATAGATAGATAGATAGATAGATAGATAGATATACAGACAGATGACAGACGGACAGACAGACAGACAGATAGAGAGATAGATAGATCATAGATAGATAGATAGATACCTGTAGATAGATAGATAGATAGATAGATAGATAGATAGATAGATAGATAGATAGATGACGGACGGACGGACGGACGGACAGACAGACAGACAGATATGCTGTTCAAAAGTTAGAAAAATAAGAAGGTGATTAAACAGTATGGAAGGGGGTGCTGGCAACAATTTCTATTTTTCAATTGTTGTACTCATTTTGTATTTACATAAATTTTGCAGAAGACTCATTTTAATACATTTAAGAAATAATTATATCTCTCAGTAGGGTATCTGATAATAATAGTACCAGTTCCAATATTCTACAGAATGGAAAATGATGAATATTTCCAGGTTCCAGGTGTAACTGTTGAAAAGATTATACATTCAGCTGGGAACAGATAAAAAAAAAGCAGATGTAATTAGAGGTATGCCCTAAGCATAACAATTCAGTTGGTGATGATGAGCGTATCATCACAACAAGACTATTGATATTAATCAGGTTATATGTTCTGTGGGGATCATGTGTCACTTTACCATTAATTCTATATTAACCATTTATGCATCTATTTAAATCTTTCTTTCTGTCTGTTTCTCTGTCTCTCAGTTGCGTTTTTCCCCGCAGCTGTCAGTGTGTCTTAGCTATTCTTAGCTAATGGTGGGCAGAAAAGTAGATACATATCTCAAGTTCTGGAGATGAATAAAGAAGGAGATGACAGTGGCCCAAGGGAGAGAAGAATGATACCAGAGCTTCACATAATAAGCAGCCGGTAAGCAGCATTATGAGTGATTCAGGAGTACCATCCTCACATATGATGCATCCATCTATTCCAGTTATTTGCACTTCTCTAAACACATCATCCTTTCTTCCTTGATTTGCACACAAATTTTAAAATTGGTAAATGTTAAAAATGCATTACTCATAGGCATAGTTGAAGGAAAACGACAGCACATTTATTCCACAGCACTAAAGAGAATAAGGTGCTTAGTGCGTGGGTGTGCAGCTATAGAGCACCCTGGGTCCCAAAGCGCTTCATACTGACCTGATTTTTTTTAGAATTACCGTACAATGTAACACAAGGAAATGGCTGACCAGAACTGTGACCCGAACAAATTCAAACAAATTCTTTATTTGACTTACAAACTCCTCCTCTTAACCTATAAAGCCCTTCATTCATCGGCACCTCACTACATCCCTTCTCTTGTCTCTCTATATGCTCTCTCTGACAGAATCCTCCGCTCCTCTCAAAGCAACTGCTTGGTTTCACCCCCCACTGCTAATGCTGTTTCCCACATCAAAACCTTCTGTCTCGCTTATAATTGGAATGCCATTCTTGAATTTCTGTGGAGAGAAACTTCTCTCAACTTCTCTCAACTTCTCACTTCGGAAAACTTTGCCATACAACTACGTCAGACGTTATTCGATGGCGAATACACTTATTTATCAAAATGCAAAGCTTTATCTTGGCAAATGAACGCTGGCTTACTTTTACCTTTTGTCAGTGTAATAGTGTCTTTAGGAAATTTTCTTTATCGTTACTTTCCTCCTAGTGAAACTTCCTTAACATAATTATGCTTACTTCATTTTAAATATGGCGGGTACATAAAGGTCATTTGTATGAATTTATTAGTGATGTTGGTGAAATTGTGGAAAGTGGCCACTTATCATTAAAAATGTCCAAGGAAGCAAAATAAAGACAAGAGAGATCCTCTATTATCCTAGACATGAGCCCACTCTAAAAGAAATGTGGCATGGGATTCAAATGGTTATAAAAAAGTGTAAATAACATATATCTAACAGTTACAATTTGTAAGAATAATCCCACATTAATAAATGCAAAAGCGCCAGCATTTTGTCTTTTTTTATGACTTTTTTAGAATACAGGATATGATGTCACTGACATAATAATGTTGAGGATGTAGCTTCATTATATCAATTCTCCAGCTAGAAATTGGCGAAAAAGACTTGGCAAAAAAGGTAACATAAAGAAATATGACTATGAAGATTTTCATTCATCCAGGTCATGGTATATCTAGTATAGGTAAATCTAGTATAGGTGATTATTCAGCAAGTCCAGTTGTTTTTAGACTTACCAATACTAGGTAACGTATAGAAAAGTTCATGGTTTGATACATTTGCAGATTAACGATTGCTCCCTTGGGCTAAAATTTGTCTGCCAAAATGGTGCAAAACGGTGCAAAACGGTTCAAAACTTCTCCTTCGCTAAGCTTTTTTGTCTCCTCAAACTTTTAGTAAGTTGGCGATGTCCATGCAAATTGTAATTTTGGCATATTTTAGCTCTTTATTAAATGTGCCCCAATGTCTTCAGAACTAAATTCTGAATTGGGAACTGGCACTTACATGGCAGTGTCACCCACTGTAACCTACAACACTTTCCCCTGATTTGTGTCTGTAAGTTACACTTCCATTTAGACTGTAAGCCCTATGGAGTTGGGACCTTTTGTCTCCTTGACACTAAGCACTTAATCTGTATTGTAACTGTACTTATTTGTATTTGCTACTGCAATGACCCCCTATGTGTTTTACTAATTTATTGTTCTGCTTGAGTAACTCGCCTCAGGCAGCAGCGCCCCACTAGGTACCAGGGGCGGCAAAAATGCCGCTCCTGGTACTTTAAGAGCTGAATTTCCGGTTTTCAAATTGGAAATTTGGCTCTTCTAGTGCAGAGAGCACAATTATGCTCTCTGCGCTAGCGTCCTGGCCCTCTCTGCCACTCTCTTGGACCCCCCTGGACCAAAAAGGTGAGCGTACCGGGGAGGAGGGGGGCGGCAGCAACACCAAGCTGCCTCAGGCAGCGGAGGGGACAGGATCGCCCCTGCCTCAAGGAGCACTATACAAATAAAAATATACATACATACAAACTGTAGGATATCCTGTATTCCACTATTGAGGAATTGCTTTTGCCTATTACCATGGCTGCTGACAAATATGATTTACAAAAGTGCTATATACAAATGCAGAAGTGCTAAGGGCTGCAAATTCACAGCCTTTGAAACTTTGAATTTCGAATGATTTTTTTGGCTACTTCGACCATCGCATTGGCTACTTCGACCTTTGACTACGACTTTGACTTCGAAACGAACGTTTCGAACTAAAAATCGTTCGAATATTCAACTATTCGATAATCGAAGTACTGTCTCTTTAAAAAAAACTTCGACCCCCTACTTCGCCACCTAAAACCTTCTGAGGTACAATGTTAGCCTATGGGGAAGGTCCCCATAGGATTCCTAGCAGTTTTTTGGTCATAGAAAAATCACCGGGCTGCTCAGAAATCTGAAATTCCTACATGAATTTAATGTAAACTGTTTGTTCCTATGGAAGCAGCTTTTATTTTTCAATAGTGTCTCTCTAAAGAGAAACAATTTGTTCCCTGACTAAGTTTTGTCCCCTGTACAGAACCAAATATTTCGAGGTAATTTTCAGTGCACAAGAATGAACCACACCAGGACATAAGCACCTCACAACAAGAGGCACTACCTGTGCTCCTGAATAAATACAACAGGTATTATGCATGAAATGTGTCTTGTTTCTAGCAGCATGCTTGTACCCTCTGCACATATTACAGTATGTCCTGGACTTCTGAATTGATTAAGCACATGTGCTTCCAAAAACATTCCCCCAACGTGCACAGCATTCTTTATACACACTTTCAACTGTTACTTCAGTAATACATGTGACAAAAATCTTACTGACATTCAGTTAATAAACAGCTAATGCAATTCTCAATGGCAGGCACTGTTAGGAGAGCAGCATATAAGCTCTGAGTGTTTCAGGGCAAGAGGCTAGGTACATATATGTACTTTAATTTTATGATTTATACCTTTCATTTAGATATACATAGTATAGTACATAGTAGATATCAATATATAGTGGTCAAGAAATTTACCTCTGCATTCCCCCTTGTCTAAGATCAGTTGTTTAATCATTGTTTTTATTGAATATTACATAATTTGTCAAATTCTCTTGTGCCTGTGACAGAGTGCACACATGAGTAATATATGCTTTGTACATTGCAGCTATTAATAACAGAAGACTAATGAAATAGTATGTTCCATTTCCTTTTCATGTGACTGGTAACCTTGCTGTTACATATTTGGACACAGTGGGGGCCAAGGAGATTAGATTAATTACAACCGGTGCTTCACTTTATTCTTGAAAGTAACATTTCTAACATATTTAGAAATCCTTAAGGAATTAACAAATTTTTTTAGAAAAAAAAGGTTCTAGTCCCCATTTTAGAAACGATTTGCCTTATTCTGCCATGTCTCTGCAATGTTACAGAATCGGCATGGATGTATGAAATAGACATATTACCTCTCTGTTATTATATATCCACAGGAGGAAAATCTCATGTTCACAGTTTTTTTTAGAAGCATTAAATCAAAATGCAAAATGGTAACTATTACTCTTCTCAAACATATTTATAGTACAAGATGCATGTATTATGAATTATGTGTTGCCCATAGACAGTACCATTAGAATGCCCATCAGTGAAGGATTTTGTTCAATTAATTATAACAATTTCTGCAGTGTTTTGTCTTTATAATTTAGCAATGATAGGGCACAAGGCAAAACTGATTTTGCAGGGGTCCATTATTTATAAAAAAAAAATTAGGTCTGTAAAGTGTATGAATCTTTAGCAATGCAAATCCCAGGACTGACATCAGTAGCCTTCAGTCGTTGGTGCATCCTGGGAGTTGTACTTCACCAACAATTGAAGAGCTACAGGTTGGACAACACTAATATAAAGTATCATTGTAGCTATCCTACACTAAAGGTGGCCATATATGTAGAGATCCACCCATTTGGCGATTTCGCCAAATGAGCGGATCTCTCCCCAATATGCCCACATTGAGGTGGGCGATAGCAGGCTGATCCGATTGTGGGCCTATAATGTAGCCAATATGGGTGATCGTTTCGTGGGACTGCATCAACGAATAGATGCCGCTGCAATCTGGCGGGATTTTCAACCCTGTCCAATCGACATCTGCCCGACTTTTGGCCAGATATCGCCCGGGAAATCCCATAGGAGGGCCCCACACACGGGCCAATATGCTGCTGACTCGGTCTGTGTATGGCCAGCTTAATTCTTTTATATTGTCCTTCTATTCCTACTGGCTACCAATAGTCTTTCCTTTATCAGTTGCTCTGTCTTTTAAAAAGATAACTGAGCTATTTGTTAATTGGTTTATTATATTGCCTTTAATGTATTCTTCATTGAATTAAAGGCAGGCCCAGATGCACACAAATGCCTAGGGTAACAGGCCAGACCTTTATTCTTTTGGCCCACTGTCCACAGAAACATGTCCACATAAAAAGTGGGCTAACTAAAAAGTTTGCTGGGGCCCCCAACCAACCTTACGCCTACCCACTATCCAATCCCTGCCCACTCCCCACCCAGTGTTTGCCCACATCCCACCCACTGCTTGCCCCCCATCCATCTACTCCCAGCCTGTGCCAGAGTTTACAGGCCACCTGCATCCCTCTTCCCCCGCCACAGGTAGGAGAGTGGCCGGGGAAGGCGTTTATAATATAAAGGAAGCAGCGGGGCCCAGTTTGTGGGATGTGCTTCCTCTATAGTTACACCACTGTGCATAAACACACCTGATGGAACATTTGTTTTGTTCGCATTAGAATCAAAGAGCCACACTGTGTCTCACTTGTTTCCATTAATAATATGCAGTAGGGTTGCCATAGATTCAGCACCCATAGTAGTAAATAATCCCCAGTGTTTTGCTTACCAAATGTCTCGGCTTAATGCTAAGGGTTATTTAATAACTTACATATTATAATGCAAGAGTATCTGTTAATAAACAGCAGTATTCAGTGCTGTTCATAATTAAAATACAATATTTGTACAAACAAAAGGGATAAAAACAAAACATACACAATGAACTTTGTAATTATTACCTGTTCTACATTATGCTTGAATAAATTGGGGCTCAGATTCCCCACGTCTAAAAGCATATACTTGACATTGTGGTTCAATTAATCGTGCATTGCATTTTATTCTGAAGAAAAAATAATCTCAGTAGTCAGAAACTGACTTCATTTTTTAAAAAGATTTACTCTCTGCAAAACAAAAGGAGTTTTCAAAGGACTTAGCTGGGGAAAATTGCTTTTATGATAATAAAGTAACTACCTTTTAACCCATAATATTAAAGGATAATGACAGACTGCACTTAGAAACAAAAGTGTTTTATTGCTGTGCTGCTGATGAAAGATCAAATAGTTGACAAAATTGTACATTTTTGAGAGGCTACATTACTGGTTTGGTGGGGTCAGAAACAGCTTTTTATACAATGCTCTATTTATTTGGACTGATGTATCATGTTCAGTTTCATTGAAACCTGATTCTAAAGTGTCATTTTCCTGAAGAAAGACGTAGGGGGTTATTTATTAAGGTACAATTTTTTTCTGGTTGGAGTTTTAAAGGGGAAAACACAATTTTTTCAGAGATTTATTTTGTGATTTATTCATGATTATTGCATGATGTACATACAAAGCTGTTTATCTGAGCCTCCACTGTCACCAGTCAGGAACTGCAAATATATCATTCTAATATGGCACATGCAAGACATTTTTTTTGCAGTGTGGCATGGGACACTTTATTAAAAAAACATATAACATGTCTGTTTAGTTGCACTTTATTTTTACATTTGTTGTTTGTCATTTGCACCAGCGTACACATTGAACTATATTACGGAAATCAGTAATTTTGCGCAAAAACAATCACAACACTTTCATGCAATGTGCAATAATGTGCCATATAATGTGTAATTAACGGTCTAATGAACAATATTACAAAATTCAACTTTTACCTCATATATTTGCATATTCTCATTCCATTAACATTCAAGGAGAACTATAGCCTAAAGAAGTAAGCTAGAAATCGTGTACATTATGTTTTGGGCTTCTGTACCAGCCTAAGGCAACCACAGTCCTTTAGCAATAAAGATATTTGTCTCCAAAGATGCCCCAGTAGCTCCCCATCTTCTTTTCTGCTGATTCACTGCACAAGCTCTGTGCTGCTGTCACTTACTGAGCTTAGGGACCCAGTCACAATATACAGTACACATAGAATAGAAATGTCACAATATAAGGCGGATTATTAATTAATACAGATAATAACTACATGGCAGCACAAAAAAAATAACCAGCCCTGTAGCATCAGCTTATATAACAGACAAACTTCATTTTATGCTTGATAATTTGCAACGACCCCCACTGACACACAAACAGTAATTTTATTAATAAATTTCTTCATTTTTTAAGACCTATGAGTGCTGATCTTATTTGAAGTGTACAGAGAATAATCGTTGATCTTGCACCCAGGCAAATTAACAATTCCTTATCAAGAGTGCTGGCTTCATGGGGATATATATATATCAAGTTGGGGAGAGCCCTGCTAACTTAGTAATATGGAACCCCATGATTACTAATGGTGGTCTAGCATGTATTGGTTATTAACATGCAAATAATGGCAAATAATACCCCTGTTAATTTGAATAAAGCCAGTCACCTTTTCTAGTTTGCCATTACATTTTGGAATTCTGATGTGCTCTATGAACATTTATCCCAATTTAAGGTGCTTGGAAACTATTATTCTCTTAGTCAATGACATAGTCATTCAGCCAAGACTACAATACCAATTAATGCAGGCATTGTAAGGGTCATGCTAAAATAGCCTAGTATTTTCTCAGCAAATAAACAGTATGTTCATGTGCTATTTAGGCAGTGTATCCAGAGGAACACCGGGGAATGCTAACTGGTCTCTTTGTTCCTTGAGGACAGATTGATTTCACTGGAATAAAAGAGTTATAATTAAGTCTTCAGGAAAGGCTAAAAATGTTTAGAGCCTTGACAAAATGTGTAAGTTAAGAACAAATTGAGTCAACATTGTTTGTTACTTTAAAAAGCAAAACAAGTCACATGTTAAATCCTCACAATTACAAATCTGTTCTCTGCACAATGTGACAATGTAACAATGTGTTATTTGCGCCTTTGAGCTCAATACTCATTCACCTACCCCTGCCATCTAATAATTACATATGTTGCTAGATTATTTCATGATTTCTAATCAGTGTACAGACAGAGACTGACGTCATTAAATATCTAGTAACTCAAATTTTCTTGGTAAAGTGATTGCTAAGGAGAAAGAGATCTGAAGGAACTGCATCTTTGTGCCTAGTCCAATCAACATTCTAGCCATAGGGTATTATGATGTAACTAACTTATTTTTCTTGAACAAAACTAGAGATGGCAAGTCAAAGGAATCACAAGCAAGAAGCTGTATCAAACTTCTATCATTTATTGGTAAATTAAATTTTGATATACTGCTCTCCATTGCAGCATCTGATCTCTTTTGGATATAAATGTTCTTGTAGAAAAAGTCATATCGTCCTAATCTAGAAACAAATGTCATTAAAAACAGGAGAGTATTTGACACGGGACTTGACATTGTGAGTCCATTGTAAAGTCCATTAGAGCGCTGAATCTGTTATATCTGTATAATACTATCATTTCTGTTGTATAATAGTGCAATTTCTCTCTGAGTGTCCTTGTTTGCAATAAACTACGCGCCGCGTTTATAACTTTGTGTGGTTCTCGCTATAATTGTGTGTTTGTGTGAGTGTGGTCATTGAATATAAGCACAATGAGACAGAATTTGTAAAGAATATTAACAAGACACACATCAATCAAGCTCAACCATTTGTCCTGGTCTGAAAGCTGCCTTTAAAAAAGTCTGACCAAACTAGAATCCACAATTTGACCTTATTTATTATTTAAAAAGCTAATTTTAATCGGATAACTCGATAAAATCGAGCGAAAACCCAAATTGGAAGTTTTTTTCAGATTTTTTCCAGAATCACTAGATTTTTCTGGAAAAATCCAGAATTTTTGCCCAAAATAGTCATAGTTTTGGGCTAATTCCAGCACAGGCCACAGAAACTTTCAAATAGGATAGGGATGGCAGGTCTGAGATGGCAGATTTTTGTATTCAGACTTTTTGCAGCTTTGGGGTATAATAAATCTCTAAATATTCTAGTTTTTTATTTCCACTAAAAATTCAGATTTAATAGTAAAAAAAACTCAAATCTTTTGCATTTTTGCATTCGGACTTCAATAAATAACCCCATTATTTCATTTACTTTTTATTTCCTCATACATACCTACTGCCCTGGTGACATCAACCCACTGAATGCTTACTAAGAATAGGGTAAAAAAGTAAATTTATTAACATGTATTTATAGAGCGCTAACATTATGCTCAGCGCAATATGATCACCTTCAGAAAAAGCAGCATATCAGAGGCCTTTGAAATTCTCTGTTTCTCTCAACTTGACCCTAACTACTTGGCTAAAACTTTCTATTGGTCAGTGAGGCAGTCAGGCACATTAGGGGTGTGGTCAACTGTCAATTCACGAGAAAAGATCAGGATTTGCCAATGATTTCATCATCCTATATCTCTGGATCTACTGATGTTTCACATGCAGCATTCAGCTGAAATCACTGGGGAGGCCTAGGAATTAGGCAACAGCCAAGGGCAATTTCTTACTCAAACCATTCACCTAAAGAAATCCATTCTTTATAGGATACATGTAAGTTTTATAACAAATTGTTTTACCTTGTGCTAGTATGTATAATAATAGCTGTATGATACCATACCTGAAGCAGGGACCTAAGTAGCCCCAAAAGCTTGCATTTTAAAATGTACTAAGGTAGCCAAGAAAAGGTATGATTTACTCTATATATTCCGGTTCCGGATTTTCACATATCATAGCATACCCTTTCTACTTCAGAGGAAACCTTTGGCATACAGCCAAGATCAACACAACATATTAGAAAGAGTACAAGCTAGTCAGGCCACAAGTTCAGCTAGAACATTTTAGCTTCTGATTAATGAAATCCACTACTGATGAATTAGCTAGGCTGTCTGATTCAATTCAAGAAGTCATGCAGAGAGACAGATTGTTCCTACCTCGTGAGTAATAGGTGATCTTAAGCACATTTAAAAATAATTAAAAGTCACAAGAATGCTTTAATGCAATTAGAGACCAAAATGGGCTGTGTTTCAAAGCAGAAAGCAGCATCACAATTAATTTATCAGCTTTCTGGGCATCTGAACAAGTAAACCAGCAAATTAATTTATAGTTTGGACACTGGCAATTGTGCTTGGAGACAGATCCTTTTTTTCCAGTGATTTCATGACACTTTGAGGGATGGAAGGGTGCACTAGAAATTTCTAACTGATGTCTACAGTTTTTTTTAACTGAAATAGCTTTATTGGCTGTAGTATGAAATAATCACATGGCATTTCGATATAGACAGTTCAGGAATATACCAGAATTATATACTGAAAGCATATTGTGTTACAGCACGCTTTTTTAAGGGTTAATTCATGAAAACTGTAATATACTCAAATGCAAATCATGTAGAAGACAATTTTCCAGAGCTATGCTGGCCTGCAAGTCTCAGGCAGCATGTTTCCCTGTCACACCTCTCTGTACCCATGCCACTGCCCTAGATGTGCATTGCTACTAGTTTAAAGCATATAGTACATTTCTAATGGAGACAAGATGCTCCTCTCCAGCCAAAAACTAAAACTCAGATAACACTTAGGGGCACATTTACTATTGGTCGAATATCGAGGGTTAATTAACCCTCGATATTCGACCGTCGAAGTAAAATCCTTGGACTTCGAATATTGAAGTCGAAGGATTTACCGCAATTCGAAGGATTTACCGTAATTCGATCGAACGATTAAATCCTTCGAATCGAACGATTCGAAGGATTTTAATCCATCGATCGAACGATTTTCCTTCAATCAAAAAAAGCTAGGAAAGCCTATGGGGACCTTCCCCATAGGCTAACATTGTACTTTGGTAGGTTTTAGGTGGCGAAGTAGGTGGTCAAAGTTTTTTTTAAAGAGACAGTACTTCGACTATCGAATGGTCGAATAGTCGAACGTTTTTTAGTTCGAATCGTTCGATTCAAAGTCGTAGTCGAAGTAGCTAATTCGATGGTCGAAGTAGCCAAAAAACATTTGAAATTCAAAGTTTTTTTCCTTCTTTTTTTCCTAATACTTCACTCGAGCTAAGTAAATGTGCCCCCAAGTCATTATGACTGCCATGTCTTTCCTATATTTCCAAATTCCAGTCTTAAACTACACTTTTACTCCTAAAATATGAGGATGGTTCTGTAGTGATGGGCAACATGCTAGTATCCATATCAAATTCTCATATAAGTAACACTATGCCTCTCTAATTTATACAGAAAGATGAAGAAAGATGAAGAAAGTAAAATAGAGAGGTTGGTGAAAGCGCAACTGGGATATATTTTTTAATAAGCACAGTTTTGCACCCACATACTGAGGTACTTGTTTTTTGCTGTTAAGATTCCAAAAAAATGTCAGTAAGAAATAGTTTTTTTTTCCAGATTATAATTTTACGCAATTCAATACAAACAAACCATTTGATAGGTATTTATTATTTTGTTTTGAGTCTGTTGTTGAAATTCTACAATTCGTCAGGGCTATTTAATACTGAGACTGCTAAGAAAAATGGTGAAACTATAGGGTAATAAACTATATCCTTACCTAGAAACGTTGAATGTGGTGTGTTTTTCAGTCAAGTCTCGTTTTTTGAACACTTGGGGGCACATTTACTAAGCTCTAGTGAAGAATTCAAATGATAAAAAATTCGAATTTCAAAGTATTTTTTTGGGTACTTCGACCATCAAATGGGTCAAATTCAATCAAATTAATTCGAAGTAAAAATCGTTTGACTATTCGATAGTCGAAGTACTGTCTCTTTAAAAAATACTTTGACTTTATACTTCGCCACTTTAAACCGACCGATGTACAATGTTAGCCTAAGGGGACCTTCCCCAGCACTTTTCTTACATTTTTTTGATCAAAGAAAAATCCATTGATTGATCGATTAAACTCGTTCAAATCGTTCGATTCGAAGGATTTTATCGTTCCATCAAATGATTTTTACTTTGATCGATCGAAGGATTTGCGCTAAATCCTTCTAATTCGATTTAGAAGGATTTAAATTCGAGGGTCACATTCGAGGGTTTATTAACCCTCGAAATTCGACCCTTGATAAATGTGCCCCTTGGTTAATTATCCCCTGGTCCGTAATCTATGGAAACCAATTTAATATATGCTTTCACTGATCTAGTTGAAAAATGTTAATCACTGATTGCTATGGATTACTGTTCAGTGTTCATAAATGAGCCCCACTGTGGGGAATTGTAAATGTACAAGGCTTTTTCTTTATTCATTATCATATTCTTGCTTTAATTGTTTTTTATGAATTGTCAATTTATAAAAAAAATATGCATTCAATGAGTAATCCACTACAATGAAATGATGCCGAATGTGCTGTAGTCCATTAATGGCTCTGTGTTATTGGTTTATGATATATAAGTGATGGCTTTGTTTGGTGATACAAAGTATAAAGTATGTTTTACAACAAAAATGATTAAGACAATATGATTCATCAGTCGAAGTTTTAATTTTATCATAAAGGTTTACTTAAAGTGATACTGACACTAAAAAATGAATTTTAGCATATGAATGTACATTAAATTTTAACTGTAGGTCATGTTGATCATTTTTTGCTGAGAGGTTTGTTTTTGTATATAATTGTTAGTTGAAGTTCCTAAGCCTGACTCTCTGACACTCTGACTTTGCCAACCTGACTGTCCCATCTCAGCCTGTTAGTTACAGTTTCTAATGCTAACAGACTCCTGCTGCACAAATATGGCAGCCCCCTCATACAGGAACATGGGGGATCAGACAGGTAATGTAAAAGCATCATGCAAATACTTTATGGCAAAGTTAGAAGTAGCTTGCAAAGCCAATATTATAATAGATGTAAAAAAAAGTTTAATTTCAGGTGTCAGTATCTCTTTAAATGAAATTAAATAGATTAGCAGTGGTTCACCTGTATCCAGAGCTCTTACTGTTCATACTGTGTATGTTTGACCTACTTCTCTTCTTTGTCCTGTATCCTTAGAATGTCTAAAGCACTGACCTCCTTTCTACTCACCAAGGTCTGAAAAAATGCCATGTTTTGATCCATAGAACAATGAAATGATTATAACCCAGTCTGCAGATCTACTCCTACTGTGTTTCCCTTTAGAAAACACCATAAATATACTAACAACAGAAAGGATAAAGACATTGGAGGTCAACACTGGGCACATTTGCATATACCCATAGCAACCTATCAGATTGTTGCATTCATTGTTCTACCCGCAGCTGCCTGAAAAAAAGCCAATCACTGATTGGTTGATATGGGTTACTGCCCATGGGCAAATTTGCCCAGTGTTGATAAATGAGCCCCATTCAGTTCTGAACATATTACAGACACTGTCATTTTATTTTTGCTTAAAAAAGACATGATAAGCCTAGAGGCCCCTGACTACAGTAAATATATGGTGACACAGGTAATAGACAAACTCACAGCACATATTAGTATAAGCACAAACTCACAATGTGCAGCATTGGATAGTGTATACACACACTTACACACTGATTAATGACATTTTATTAAATTTTTTTTTTATTAATGTTCATTGTTCAGTCAAACTAGTTGAACTCGGATCCCAAGGTGTGATACGGGTTTACTTCACATGATTTTTCCCCTAAAAACAGTTGTGTAGCTATGCCACATATCTTTTTAATCCAATGCCATTGGGCAGTGCCAGGCCAGCACAGCTGGGCACCATAGGCAACTCAGCCGGCTGGGTTGTCCCCTTCCCCCAACTTGCATGCATGAACAGGGGCTCGTGTGCATGATTGCACTACGGGGAGTAGAACATGGACCTGGACTAAGGGTATGTGACAGAGAAGGTATGTACCTTGCACCCTCTCAGCTTTGCGCCTTAGGCATGTGCCTTTTTCTTCCTACCCCTAGTTCCATCCCTGGCATTGGGTATCATCAAACTTTTTAGGTGATCTGGGATTATTGCAGATTGCAAGGCTTGGGTCAATTGGGAAAAAATGGGTACATTTTCCAGAAATTTGGGGGAGACTAAAATATTACAGGTTAGTTGTTGAGCTGGTCAGCTGGGCCTTTGTGATATTTTCTGGAAGTGTTACTTCCAATCTATTCATTCTTGTTGGAGTTCCTTGTTTTTCTTGCTAGCTGACCTAGTTTAGAGCTAAATGGAATTCTACTATTCACCCCTTATACCTCATTCACTTCCCTCTTATGAAAGACTTGCTTTACCTTAGGCTCAACCGAACTCCATTAATAAGGAGTACCTCTACCTCAGGCACTCGGGCAGATCTACCTCCTACTAGAATGGAATCCAGGAAGAGAGAGCCATGTGCTCCCTCACCTTAAATAGACTAAGGGCAGGACGGAGTCAACTGTCCCTGGGCCAATAGAGGGAAACCTCTGTCCCACAGGGTAAAGGTGAAAATTTGTTAAAGCATACACATATTTCCAAAGAATCTACATTATTCATACTTAAACATAATTTATCTTATTTCTAAATGAGCAGTCACATCTCATTTAATGCCATACAGTTCAGAGAGCAAAGGAATAGTTTGTGACAGTACAAGGGAGCTTAGCTATAATTTGATACCAGGAGAACTAGATTAGTTTCAGATATTAATCAAGATTTAGCAGTGTTCTTGGCATTCCTTTCTGTTCCAGGTCTTGCCTGGCAATCTGTATATTCTGTTAAACACAAGAGGGTCTGCTGTAAGATGCTATAGACAGTCACTATTTATTGGGCTTGTGGGGGGTGCTGCCTAGACCATCTCTGCTCTTTATAGTTTCTGTTATTTGGCAGTTAAAGATACTACAGATATAACAGTATATATGCACAGACCTACACACACATTTGGTATTATTATGATTTATTTATTATGATTTATTAATCTGGAGTGCTGAACCCTAATACCTTCATATGAGCTACTGCATCCAACATCTATAGTCATCCGTTGCTAAAGTATCCCAATTACCAACATCTCATCAAAGGCTATTGTGATACTAAGCTCTATAGTTAGTATAGGTATGGGTATATAGAATTTAATTAAAAGTAAGGAGGGGTATGTGTATGGATGCTGGGTTTTCGTTTGGAGGGGTTGAACTTGATGGACTTTCTCTTTTTTCAACCCAATTTAACTATGTAACTAAGTCAACATCTGGACACCAGTCCAAGCATCAACATCAAACAGCTAGAAAAAGATCCCAATAACAAAGCTATATGACATCTCTTGCTAGCAGGGGCAAGAATGCTGGGGGTTTTCTAGTATAACAATTAGCTATCACCCAAGTGAGAAAGTGTATTAGTCTTAGTACTGTAAAAAAAAAAAGCTAAAAAAATTAAGAAAAAAGTTTATCATGCTTCTGTTTTTTCCTAAATCCTCTTAAACAGGGCTATCCCCGCACCCACATACGCACATGAGATTGCTTAGTTACAAAATGAAACATGAAACAACTGGGTCAGCAATGATAATGAAGGCCATTAAACCTAAACGCAGAACTGTCTAGTAAAATGTAGAACACCATTAAATATAAATTAGAGATATCAGATTGCTAAAGTCTACATTACACATGTGAATTATAAGTACTTGTTACTAACTAACCCAATGGCTCCATTCTGTAGGGCACTGAAGCCTGGTACTGGTGGTTCTGTAGCTTAGAGTTACAGTAGATGGGGCCACTTTTTATGCTGGAAGGCCGGTGCTACTGTTAGAGGGGCATTATATAAATCAGGGAAGTCCATACTGACTTTGGACTAGTGGTAGTTGAACTACAGTTGGTTAGCCTTAGGTTAGACACACTTTATGAGTATAATGAAATCAGTCTGAACTGTTATGCAGTATAATATCTGACCAATGTGTGGTCAAAGTAGTAAAAAAACAGGAAGGCAATGTTGTTGCATGTTTCACCTTGCTCTGATTCAAATGGCAAATGAAGTGTTGTGCATAAAGGAGGGACAGGAGGTGGACAACCCTTGGAACACACCCTAAGTGCAAGTCATTCCAAATGTGCAGGCGGAATGCTGCTAGGAGCAAGTTGCTATGAAACCCTGTACTTATAACAGTAAAACTCTGCACCTTAATCAAACCCTCACTTTTCCTGCAGTTATGTCTAGCCAATAAGCCCTTATATTGTTTGCACTTTTCTCAATGTGTATCTTCTCCCAAGGAACCACTCTATATGCTGGGCCCTAGGCAAATCACCTGTCTGCCCAACCCTGAAATAATTTCTACAAACCCAAGTGTATTGCTCCCAGAGGCATCTACACTGACTACTATATAGCCAATGGTTGTACCAGTAATTGCATGTGCCATATCCACACATGCATGCAGTAACTAATGCCAACCAGTAAATGCAATGCAAAACAACAACAACACAACCAATTCTTTCTCTGCTAATGCAATGCCTAAAGCAGGAACTTTTTCCACATGAGAATGCAAAGCCTGGCAGGAAGTTAATAGCACGGTGCTATAATTGGTGCTTTGTATATTATAAAATACTGTACATAACAACAACTAACTTTGTAAAGAAAAGAGAAAATGCAACAGGCATCTAATTCAGCAGAACAATACTTGCAATGTGGACACTTATGGGGTCTGTCTTACCTATTAGCAAAAGATTAACTAACAATTTAGATTTGTTTAAGATAATTCTCAAAAGTCTCAGTTCAGATCCAGGCACAAAGTCCCTTCCCAAGGCAAAGGCAGTTGCTGTCAGATAGTAGGCACATAAAGGCCCACACCATTGTGATTCTGCCAAAATCCTCCCAATGGTTAACTAGTCACAGGTATGGCCACAGCAGCTGGGTCTCTAGTCCAGGTGGAAAAAAATGAATATTTAGGGATGTGTCTTAAAAAAAAAATGTTTTCATAAAATATTTTGAAGTGGAAAGCCCTCTGTTGTAGCCACCTCAAACAGAAAGTTTTAGAGCTTGTAAAGGAGAACTAAAGCTTAACTAAAGAAGTAGGCTAGAAATATTGTACATTATGTTTTGGGCTTCTGTACCAGCCCAAGGCAACCACAGCCCTTAAGCAGTAAAGATCTCAGTAAAAGTG
Organism: Xenopus laevis; assembly: GCF_017654675.1. NCBI lineage: Eukaryota > Metazoa > Chordata > Amphibia > Anura > Pipidae > Xenopus > Xenopus laevis. Next base: position 93,038,324 of record NC_054380.1, on the reverse strand, counting down.
TCTCCAAAGATGCCCCAGTAGCTCCCCATCTTCTTTTCATGCTCTGTGCTGCTGTCACTTACTGAGCTTAGGGACCACTCACAATATACAGTACATTTAAACACAGAATATACAGTTAAGTGTATATTTATTAAAGTCAGATTTTTTAAAAAAAAAACTACTCCAACTCAGACCTGCTGAGTTCATATAGAAGTCAATGGCAGATGTCCTGTTGATATCCTTATCTACACTGGGTTTTGTCTGAGGTTTCGGCATCAAATCTGAAAAAGTCAGAGGTTTCAGTAACAGTTGTCGGAGACAAATCTGAAACATTCATACGATTCACAATTTATTTTAGATTTTTCCCACACAAAAATTTTTCAGAAAAATGTATTGATAAATGGAATGAAAAAGTCTGTGCGGATTTGGTCTGAATAGTTTTCAGAAAATAGTGAGAACTTTTTGGATTTTGATAAATAACCCCTTAAATGTCATAATATAAGGCTGATAAGTTATTAATAAAGATAATTACTACATGACAGCACCAAAACCAGTGCAATTAGCATTAGAATTTAATAGTGAGTCCTGTAGCATCAGTTTATATTACAGGCTTCTCAACAGCTGCTCGAAGCACACTGAGCATGTGAGTGTCACAGGCACTTTCCAAGATGGTGACCCCCTGTGACAAGTTTGAAGTCATAGATCATTGCTGCTGTTGAGAAGCTGAAACTGGTGCAATAAGTTCAATATATAAGACTGCTCCTGCTCCTGTATAACTATAACAAACAAGGGAAAGATGTGCTCACCCCTAATTTTTAAAACCATTAGTCAAATACAAGAGTCCTCTGCACTCAACCCATTATATTTATATTTAAGACAGACATTTTGTGCATACTGCTACTGAAAAATGCCTTACCCTTTAAACAAAACAGGGATTGTTTGTACATATATTGCAATATATTTAAGATGGTTTTAAAAATTAGTGGTGAGCAAAACTTTCCCTTGTTTGTTATAGTTTATACAGGAGCAGTGACCAGCTCCATGTTGTAGCTCCCACCCCTCCCAGCTATAGTCAGGTGATCCCACTGGTGTCTAATAAAAGGGCAGCCAAGTTTGGGAGTTTTACTTTGAAAGCAGCAAGTAAGTTGCAGGTAAAACTTAGTCCCTTTGTAAAATGCATAATGAAGCAATAGAATTCTTAATGAATCAGATGAAAATTGAGCATAGGACTGGCCAGCTATGGGATGACGTAGTTGGCCATCTTAAATATATTGCAATATATGGACAAACAATCCCTGTTATGTTTAAAGGGTAAGGCATGTTTTAGTAGCAGTATGCACAAAATATCTCAAATATATTGATAATAGGTTGAGTGCAGAGGAATCTTGTATTTGTCTATATGTATTTTGTGGTCACAGCCTCATTGCAACCCCGCCTAATGGTTTTAAAAATTAGTGGTGAACACAACTTTCCCTTGTTTATATATAAATAAATATATATATATATATATATATATATATATATATATATATATATATAATGTCTATTTGGTGCAAAGATATAACTTACTACAGTGCAAGCGTGTAATCACAGTAGTGTGACGATCGGTGCTGGTAGCGAGAAAAAATGACAAGTGCAGGTTGAGAGACACTTACCCTGAGGACTAATCTGCAGCCAAAAAGTAGCGATCGCCAATATGTCGCCCTCCTTGACGGTAACGTTCCCACATAGTACGCCGGCAACCTATACTCCCATCGCATCCGTGACTGTGACGTACGCTCAGCGTCCAACCGCTCGTATCCATTCTGTGTCATGTTAGTTACCGGATCGTAAGTCCCGCCTCTGTGTCAGTGCGAAACATCTGCTAGTAGTGCTGTGAGCGTAAGTCCATCCTCCCAGGTATATAGCATCACCTTACTCCCGTTCGGACTGCTATTCCTGCGCCTGTCGACCCCCATTTTAGCTGAGGTGCTAGAGCCAGGGTGTCGTAACAAAACTCACCACTTGCTCAGGTATACAGCACACAATGACGTCACATGATTGTATAATGCACTGTGTTCATTTCCTGAAGAAGGCTCGAGTGTTAGAGCCGAAACGTCGGAATAAAACCACTTTATTTGCACCAAATCAAGTCCTGTGAGTGCGGTTCTTTTTTGCTATTTATATTATTACATAACCAGCACCCAGGCAGTTGACCCAGTTTTCGAGTGAGTGCTCCAGCTTGCTTGTTATATATATATATATATATATATATATATATATATATATATATATATATACATGGTTCTTGCAGAATTATATTATATAAATATGGTACTAGATCACTACAGTCGATCATGCATGGACTCAGAGTCGAAGAGGCCCATCTATCAACAGTCTAATTTTAGTGGTTTTGGAAACCACAAATGAATTTTCGCTAAAACCACAAAGGCCTTGAAAGTTATTAAACTCCAAATATAAAAAGCACAAAAAATCCCAGCTGAAAAATGCAGTAAAATTTACTAGTGAATAAAATCTGAAAATCTCTAAAAATCTGAATTGATTAATAATGGTCCAATATTTTAGAGAATTAGGAAAAAAACAAAAAAATAGACATTTGGATGCTAGTAAATAGGCCCCTCAGAATCTAACAAGTTATACCTTCAAAAGCAGAATGTAACATTTGTACCATTTTAAGGACCACAAACGGCTCCTGTTTTAGTAGCTGCACTTTACTGTATATACAGCATGTTGAGTAGGAGTTTCAGACTTTACACCCACACATTTTAAGATCCAACCTCCCTCCCATGTTCTCATTGCTAACATCAAGTTGGATGCCAGAAAACAAAAGCGATTCCCCTTTGACACTATTGCCTGTGACATGTTCATCCTGATTAAAACATTATGACACATAATTCACATTATTGTTTCAATTTATACTATAGAGTAAATGAAAGAAAGAATGGTAGGTTGGGTTCATGTTCTCCAGCACTGTAATTCTATCGAAAAGATAATAAAGAAAACACTTTAAAGAATTAATTTTGTTTACAGTATAAAATGAATTAGCCATTAAGGGGAAATAATGATAAAGAAAACTGAGCCTTGGATGCTATTCATAGTGTGGGTTTGAACTCACCAGCTTCCCATTAAAAGGCTTTGAATATATTACTATAGATGTACATAAATATAATTACTTTTTTAATTGGGGAATATTTCTATTATGGATTATAAATATTATTGCAATAATAGAACATTGTTATTGTTAATGTCACTTTGCAAGTTAGCTGTGTTCAAAAAACAAAAAGTGTTTCATTATTAAGCATACCCAGTGCAGCTCCCAGGAAAAATATGTTACTGTCATTTAATATACTCATCATTGAATCTCCATTCTAGAAATTAAATTCATTTGACCACTGAACATGTAAAATATACTGTTCCTTTTCACTACTTCCATTTTATTTATGGCTGCTATGGTCTCATTTTATTGTACATTAGGAGATTAGAGTAAACTCACCCACTTTCTGTTCATTTGATTTTAAAAGCATACTGTCATGGGAAAATTTTTTTTTTCAAAACACAGTTAATAGTGCTGCTCCAGCAGAATTCTTCACTGCAATCCAGTTCTCAAAAGGGCAAACAGATTTTTTTATATTTAATTTTGAAATCTGACATGGGGCTAGACATATTGTCAGTTTCCCAGCTGCCCCAAGTCATGTGACTTGTGCTCTGATAAACTTCAGTCACTCTTTACTGCTGTACTGCAAGTTGGAGTGATATCACCCCCTCCCTTTCCTCCAGCAGCCTAACAACAGGAAGGTAACTAGATAGCAGCTCTCTAACACAAGATAACAGCTCCCTGGTAGATCTAAGAACAGCACTCAATAGTAAAATCCAGGTCCCACTGCGACACATTCACTTACATTGAGTAGGAGAAACAACAGCCTGCCAGAAAGCAGTGGCTCTTTCTGAGAGAACATGACTGGGCAAAATGTCCAGAGATGGCTGTCTATACAGTAATATTACAACTAAAATCATTAATGAAATTGTATATTGTAGAGTGAAAAAAAAAAAGTGGGTACATGCTGGTTGGGGGTGGGGGGAGGCAAATAGAAGAGTTTGGCCGGCAAAAGGGGGACTGAAGTTAATTAGTAGAGGGGGGGGGGGGTTGAGAATGAGATTGAGGACAGTACATTGATGACCTGACTGTGCCAGACAGTAACCAGCAGCCATCTTAGGGGAGGCACACTAACTCCTGCATGTGACATATAACTTAGATCCCTACACAAAAAAACAATTTGAAAGGCATATATATAGAAACCAAAACAAGTGACTGAGGAGTAACATGCGTTCCTAAAATGTATGTCAAGTGCAATTATAGTCAAAAGTGAGGGTATGCCTTCTCCATCTGTTGCTGATTGGGCTCATCTCATTTGACTTTAGTTTGACACTTCGGTGTCTTCATTAATTTTTTTAATACAGATGCCTTTTGCTGTGGGACAGAATGTGAGATTGTACTGTGGGCCTCATAGTCCGAGGAGAAGCTGTTTCTGGAAAAGGTGGGCATTACTTACATGCAGCCTTTATTGAGAAAGGGGTCCCTGCATGAACTGGGCAATACCCCTTAATAAGTAGGGCATTCCTTCTCTAATGTAGTGTAAAACATAGAAGAAACGCCGCAGCCTTCACATTTGTACATTTCTTTGCTTCTGTCTTTGTTAACAGCAACCCTCACACAATGATAAATGATAACAATGCAGCAAGTGGGTCAGCATTTAACTTTGCAAGGCCAGACTATACATCTAGACTTGATTTCAAAAAAATGAATACATTTCTTTTCCCGTGAGTTATCACAAAATGTCATCTTTTCGCTTATTGCCAAGAAGAACAAAAATACAGGGATTATATCAGCTAAAGCAGAAATGAACTGCTTGTAAAATGTAGGCATCAATTTCAAGGCTTCTTATCCCTCAGACTATATCCCCCATGTAGGCTAATGTCACACACAGTCTTTTTCCTGTGCCTTTTTCAAAATCCCCTCAATGTAATAATTATAACAACAATTCATTCACACTGGAAGGAATTGCATTGGCCAAATGGTAACACACCAACCATTTTTGATGGGCCACATAACAACGGCAGACAATGTAGGACACTGAATTTTAAGATGTTGGCTGGAAAATGTATGAATATGGAAACGCAGTGATAACACCACATATGGATAAAATGTGCTGCGTTTTTAAGATGGCACCGGCAATTCTCAAGAGACTGTGTCAATGTTTCATTATGTTTCAAACCCAATGTACCATGGGTAAAATAACGTGAAATACTGCATTGTGAATGAAATATTTAAAGCTATAAAACATCGCTACTATTTAATGTATTCATTCTCTTGCAATATAGAATCCTTTTAATATAGACTGTCCTTTCTATCTCTAGCGGAATGGATGGAGTACAGTTTTGTTGATCTCACATGTTAGCGTGTCAGGTACCTGCTGTTCTAGTGAACCTGCGTGTCTCTCTACTTTTCCTTCCAAAAATTTGTGCGTAACATTTGAAATGAGGTCACACTATGTTCTGCTTTTTATTGAATCACAATGGCTTGAGTAGTAGGATCCAGTAGGCCAGACTGGGAGCTGATTCATGGGATACTTTATGAGAAATGTAATTTAAGTGGCGTAAGTGGCTTCATGAGTCAGTTTAACCTGTGTTCTCTGCATTATTAGCTTCTTCTTGTACCTGATAAATGTTTTAAAAACACATTATTACTATGTTAGCCAGTAGCTCAGAAGGAAAAATTCTTGTCATTTGGCATAAACTACAAGTCTTTGCTTCTAAAATTTCTGAAGCAACTTTTTTCAAGTTTTTTTGCTCATAGGCTGGCATACATACAGACTGTGTTTATAATGTACAAGGCATATAAATGTAGATATCTTTTCAGTTGGTCTTCAGAATTCTACAGCAGGTTCAGAATGACCAGAAGCAGCAGGAAAATATCTACATGCAGAAAAACAAAAAATTGCATAAAGGTTTAGTACCTGGAGTGATGAACATAATGTACCCCTATTTGTAATAAAAGGGACTTTTAGAAACTAAACTTGCCGAGGTGCAGTAACTTATAACAACCAATAAGATGTTTTTACAGGGGAGGTTTCTCTTTAAGTTAACTTTTAGTATGTTATAGTATGGCCAGTTCTAAGGAACTTTACAAATAGCCTTCATTTTCTTATTTTGTAATGTTTTTTAATTATTTGACACCTTCTTCTGACTCTTTCCAGGTTTCAAATGGGGTCACTTACTCCATCTAAAAGCAAATGCTCTTTAAGGCTACGTATTCATTACTATTGCTACTTTTTATTACTCATCTTTCTATTTAGCCCCTCTCATATTTATATTGCAGTATCTTATTCAAATCAATGCATGGCTGCTAGGGTCAGTTGGACCCTAGCAGAATATCACTATCTACAACATACTAAAAGTTAGTTTAAAATTAATTTAAATAGGTGACTACAAAATGCTTCTTGCTGATTGGCTGCTATAGGTGATGTGGTAGAGTGATCAAAAAAAAGTGTCAAAAGGTGAATTTTGCTTTTAATTTCTCCCTAATTGGACATGTAATCTGCAAAGGAGAGGTTACTAAACGGAATGGTTTTTCTGTTTCGAAGCTATAATGGAAGCTATAGTGTTCTGGAAGAAACGGGCAAGCCAGACAGAGGCTGGAGGGGGGAGTCTCCAGGGCTTAGCGAGAAGCCCAGAATATGCCAGAGTGTGGAAGCCACCCTGTATGGTGACTTGGGGGAAAGTCTTGAAAGTATTGAAATGCTATTGAACTGTGTTCCTGTTACATTTATCAAAACGTCAAAATACATCAATTTACTATTTTCAATGGTTATTTGTAAAAAAAAAAAAAAAAGTTATTTATAAGCACAATAGCAGTTGAAAGCAGTATTTACTTACACATTTCTGTTCTATGGGAGTCAGTTCTCCAGAGAAAAACACCCTCTTTTGAGAACACCCTGGGACTGGACTTTTAAAGCTGTGCTGAGGGTTTTTGTGAAATACATTTATGGGGAAATCGTGTCTTGTACAGTACAGATACTTGAAGACATCACTCACAGATTGTCTTTTGAAAAGCAAAGGGGAAAAAAGAATTACAGAAAGGCTGTTGAAATTGCCAATATTCTGGCAAATTATAAAATACATACTCAAGTAATGTGACAGTTATTTTGTATGAGTAATTGCATTGGAAGGATAGAGGGTGACAGAAAAGTGATACTTGAGACCACTAGGCATGCTGATAATGAAATTTGGTTTAATTTGTAGTTAATGAGCATATCAGACCTAGAGAGTGGGTTGGGCTGTAATTTCTCCCTAAAAGCATTTAGTGGCAGATATTATCATGAGATAAATTCCTAAACCATTTAACCATCACTAATTAGTGCACGACTGGTTGTCATGTACAACTCTTAAGGGCCATGGCAATGAGGAGATTAGTCACCCACAAAAATTCTGTGCTACCCTTGAGACACAAAGCTCCCAAAGTTACATCTACCTTCACTAACATTCAGATCACTGCACTACATGTGGCAGTCCAGTTTTCGTGTTGGAAAACAACAGAGATTGTTCCTCTGCTTGTTACTTAATGCAGGGAGGGCCTATTGTTGCTTAGCAATGTGATGTCATGTTTGACCTATAACCCTGTGTGATTTTCTTCTTCCTCTTCCTGTGTATGGTCTCTATGAAAAGTTCCTGTTGCAGACATGTTATGCTGAAGTGTTTATGTTGAGTTCTATAAAGCAACCAAGTTACTGTTCACACAGAAGTTGGTGTGTCTGTCCTCACTTACAGAGAAGCTGCACATGCAGTTCAGATCAGCTCTCTGCTAACAGGTTATGGGCCCAGATCACAGCTAGGGTTGCCACCTTTTATAAAAAAAATTACCGGCTGCCGGGGGCGGGGCCTCAAAGGGGCGGAATGTAACGTCAAAAGGGGCGGGACGTGATGTCAAAAGGGGCGGGGCCACACCACGGACGCTAGAAGAGGCAAAAGAAAAGGTAAGTTTACAGGTGATTGGGGGCGGGCCGAGGGGGTCTTTTTAAGGGTATTACAAATTTACCGGCAGTTACATTGCCGGTAAATTTGTAATACCGGCCACGGCAGGTATTTTACCGGCTAGGCCGGTAAATTACCGGCCGGGTGGCAAACCTAATCACAGCACCACTGGTATCTGATCCAGACAGAAGCTGACAACATGGTAAAATGGCAACTAGTCTGCAGTTCAGTTCAGGCATAGCAAAGCTGAATAACAGCAACTATAAACTATGGAAATTGAAGGTGGAAATGCTTTTATGTAAGGATGACCTGTGGGAGGTACTCAGCACAGAGAGACTAGAAAACAATCCTGAGGATTGGGATAAAAGAAAAGACAGGTTAAAGAAGTTATTAGCCTATTGGTGGAAGATGATCAACTGATTCACATCAGGAAAGAATCTACAGCAAAAGGTATGTGGAATGCACTGCAGGCACTCCATGAGAGATCAAACTTAAACAGTAAACTGTACCTGTTGTGTAAGTTATACAGCATGAGACTACAGAAAAATCAGGAAATGCAGGAACATTTAAATGCAACTTTAAAAATTGCAGAACAGCTCAGAGGAATTGGAGAGGTAATTAAAGACAGACATTTAGCAGCTCTCCTTCTATTCAGCCTTTCTGAATCATATGCCATTAAAGTCAGACCACAGTCAGAAATAACTCTAGAATATGTCAAAGGCAAGTTAATTGATGAATATAATCGCAGAAAGGAAAACAGAGCTGTGAAAGAAACTATAGCACCAGAAACAGCACTTAAAGCTGGAAAAATTGCAAAAGGAGATGCATAGAGCAGATTGTGTTTTCACTGTAAAAAAGCCAGGTCATTTAAAGAAAGACTGCTTTATAAGGAAAAATGAACAAAAGCATGCAGTGGCACAGACATCAAAAGATATCGCAAAGGGTGTTGCACATAAAACTCCAGATAGTATAGATACACAGTGGAGTGGATGTTTCAAGTTTACTCAAGATAACTGCTCATCAAACTGGTGTATTGACTCAGAAACAACGAGTCACATGACAAGTGATAAGCATTTCTTTGATCAAATAGACTGTGATACAAACAAGAAAGTGTTCCTTGCAAATGGGGACAGCATCACTGTGAAAGGAATTGGTCAAGGCTATGTTAACTGTGTCACAAGCACAGGACAAGAAAACGTAATATACTGGTGAAGGATGTACTGTATGTTCCAGAATTAGATGGGAGCCTCCTATAAGTGAAATGTTTAACAAATGCAGGTTGCTCTGTTCATTTTAAAGGCAAAGTATACACAATTCAGAATGGTTCAGAAATTATAGCTGAGGGAACAGCAGACTCTTGTATGAGCTCAAATGTGAAGAAAAAAAAGGCTAAAATTGCCACTCAAGAAATCAGAAATGCATTCATATATGGCACAGACATCTGGGAGACAGACATCCAGATCAATAAATGAACTGTTAAATAAAAATATGACTTCTGATATGGATATCTCACCATGCAATACAATCATGAAATGCATATGCTGTATCAAAGCAAAGGCTACAAGGTTACCACTACCTAAAACAAGTCAGAGCAGGGCAAGTCAACCCTTAGAGTTGATCCACAGTGATGAGTGTATTCCAATGAGAACACAGACCCCAGCTGGAAACAAGGATTTTGTGACTTTCGTAGATGATTACTCCAGATACACAAAAGTATATCTAATGAAGTGCAAAAGTGAAACACTGGATAAACTCAAGGGGTATAAAGCAGAATCCACAAACAAAATTCCAGCGCAATCCTGTGACACTATAATCTGACAATGGAGGGAGTACACAAGCATTCAAGCTAAATAACAAGCTAAATCTAAAGGAAGAAGGCATTCAACATCAAACAAGTGCTCCATACACTCCAGAACAGAACGGTGTAGCAGAAAGAAAGAATCGCATACGTGTAGAGATGACAAGGTGTATGCTAAATGATGCCAACCTCCCAAACAAATTCTGGAGAGAAGCAATAACCACAGCAACATACCTACAAAATTGTCTACCAACAAAATCTATAGCAGCTACTCCATACGAGCTGTGGAATGGTAAGAAACCTAGTGTAAATCACTTGAGAACATTAGGTTGCCAGGCATATGTGCACATTCCAAGAGAAAAATGGCACAAGCTGGGAGACAGATCTACAGAAGGTGTATTGGTTGGATACAGTGAGCAAAGTAAAGCTTACAGAGTTCTAAATCCTAAAACCTGAAAAGTGACAGTAAGCTACAGCGTATATTTTGGCGAGTCTTCCTTATCAAAAACCATGATACCTGAATCCTCTGAAGAGACACCAACAGTGTCTGTGACAGGAGTGGTAGAACTACTTTCCAAAACAGGTGAATCTATGAAGCACATGATGGAGATTTTACAAAGTACACCTCAACAACCAAATGTCACAGAGGAATCTGAAGTGTGAAGGTCAACCCGCACCACAAAAGGGATACCAGCTCCCAGATACTCTTGCAAAGCTTAAACACAAGAAATATTTGAACCAAACTCTTGGGAAGAGATCAATCAGCTACCAAAAAGTGAAGCCAAAAATGGCAAGTTTCAGCACAAGAGGAAATGAATTCCTCCTTGAACAAAGGAAACATGGACTTTGATGCAGGTACCTCAGGGTCGCAAAGCAATAGGTTGTAAGTGGATATTTAAAGTGAAATTCAATGCAAATGGAGAAGTTCAGTGTTATAAGGCAAGATTAGTCGCCAAAGGGTACTCACAAAAATTTGGTCAGGACTATGATGAAACCTTTGCTCCAGTAGTGAAACATACCACTGTGAAAACACTCCTATGTATGGCAGCCAGCAAAGGTATGCAAGTAAGACGCCTAGATGTGAAAACTGCATTTCTGTATGGTGAAATTGATGAAGACCTATACATGGAACAACAACCTGGTTTTGTGAATCCAGAAACCTTCAGCACACATGGAAAAAGCTGAGTTTACCCAAGCACTGCATCCGGGTATGCGTGGCGCTCGGGTAAACTCAGCTTTTTCCATGTGTCCGGCACTTGAAGTCATTGCGGTTGGCACAAAATTTCAAAGTTCAACCTGGTTGTTAGTGGTGACGAGAGGCAACAGGCGGCAGGCGTCCCCGCTGTGAGCGAGGTGGGTGTCCCCGCCGCCCCACTGGACCACCAGGTACTCTTACAGAGCTTATATTCAAAGGGGGTTGTGGGAGCACTCCACGGCCAAGTAACACTAAATAAATATATTAGAAGTGCAACTGATCTGCCCAAATTAGCTACGGGCAAACAAAAGAGTAAAATCTGTGCAAGTGAATATATTTTTAAAAAGAGGAGGTTTTAGTTACAAAGTTATAATCATAAAATGGGTAAGCTCATTCTATGTCAATATAAACCTCATATAATGGTCCTACCTCTTTACCTCCGGTCATATTTTTCAAAGGCTGGCACCGCCCTGTATCAAAGCATTTCTTGGGACAAATGTCTCCTGACCTGGGCATTGGTTTCAGTTTTAGTCAAACCCTCCATTAGCTTTTAAAGGAAAGAGATTGCAGAGACCACAGCACCTGAGAGAGTATAAGCACTAGTGATGTGTGGGTTGAGAATTTCTCGACCCGCACCCGACCCTAACCCGCTACCTCCCAATCAGGGCCCGGCCCCTCTATTTATAGATATGCGCCCACCCGCCCTGCAGTGACACAAAGTCACAAAAGGGGTGGGCGCAAGTCGACAAACCCGGGTCCCGCACATCACTAATAGGCACTTCCACATATCTACCACCACCACTGGTCTGGGCACCACTATGGTAGAGCAGCTTCACATTATAGGAACCAACCTGTTTAGAGTGTTATATTTCCAAACATTTAAACAGGAACAATTAAAAAGACTTTACTGGTAGAATGCACTGATATCCTAGACGAGCGATATCCTATGTCCTTATAAGGCAAGTGAAAGTCATACAGCTGATCTGTGATTGTTTAGAACAGGAATCCAGTTTGAAAAATGCCCTGTTGTCACCTGAGAGAATACATTTCTTCCAAAATTATAAACAACATCCCAAATTAATGTTTGCTTATGTAGGCTTGGGCTGAATCCCAAATATATTGTAGTTTGTATTTTTTACTGAATATAAATCTCCTGCCGTCCCCAAACACCATGAATCTTTGCAAGTAAAGTACAGAGGCTGATTGTATTGCCAGGGAATAAAACATCTGCAGATGTACAGAAAGTTTCATTTTCCTATTCCTTAAAAAAGGAGTGATTGAACTGTTATTGCTGGGTTTGTGGATTGAATTTTATTCTACAGTAGTTTGCCTTTAAAAAAATATATCAAAACAAGCTAAGTCTGAAGTTGTTCTCTTAACATAGTACAAGTTTCCATATAGAATTACATCTAAAATACTTTTCAGTCCAACAGCCTGAGTTCCTGCATTCAGCAGCACTGTATTCATGGGGTCCAGCCAGGAAGCTAGGGAGCATCAACAGATGCAAGGTGCTAGGGAACCCTGTAGTTAAGGGTATGGACTCTAAGGTATACACTTTTGTTATCTATAATTCTCTGGCACCTGTGCCTGGGCAATGGTATATGAGGCCTTATATGTATAAAGACTTCCACTTGGATGCATTTAGATAAAGTACGAGGCGATATAGAAGATTACTGATCTTTGCACAGAGTTATATTCATTTCCAGTGTACTACTACAGTTAATATTCCTGTAAACAGGGTTATGAAGCCACTGCTGATAATGATAAGGATATTAGGACTGTGGTACGCTTGGGCAGATTTGTATATTGGGAAGTAACCTATGGCAACCAATCAAATTTTTGCTTTTAATGTTCTACCTGCGGGCCATAAAAAGCTAATCAATGATTGGTTGGTTTGGGTTACTGCCCAAGTGTATATTTTCCCAACATTGTTAACTGAGCCCCACTACATTTGCCCAGGTGCAGTAGCACATAGCTATCCCCAGATTTATTTATCCATGCTGCTTATATTTCTATTTTTTCCTTTCTCCGGCTCTGCTATTTTCACCCTGACTCTTCTCCCCTTCCACCTTGTACACTGAGAAAAACAGAAACCTGTTACAGTTATTAACGAGAACAAGTATATTTATTATCTTGCTACATGATTAGATATAGATATACAAGTGCCTTTCCATAACAAAACCTTCCAGATTAAGATGTGAATAAATAAAAAAAAACACCAGTGTGATACAGCATAAATTGAATAAATACGCCATCTAAACCAAACCCTTGGGAGTGAAATACTGGGAAAGATGTGAGCTATAAATGGATGTTACGGTACAGTACCTAATAGCTAATGTTTGTGCCTGCAGAGTTAAGGATGGAGTATTATAAATATAATCAGAGTTTTACTGCAAATAAGGATAATCATACACAGCAGCTCAGAAGAATGTTTCAGTTGGATGCTTCATGCTAAATCTGCAATGGCTTACTCTATAATCATTTTAGCAACATCGCACAGGGTAGTTTAGGGGGGTTTTGAAGAAATGTTTGGATAACATCAATAAATGTTTTGTTCCTTATCAAAATATACTGTAGCACCTGTAATGCAATAACTGACTGTTAACATCTCACAAAAGAAAGCAAATGTATTATTTCATATTATGGAGAAGTCATTTATTCCATTTTTGTTTACTGGGTAGTTAACAGCTTAAAATACAATGTTACGGGAAACAGTGAAATATCTTTGTACAAAAAATCAATGTTACTGTCAATTGTGTGGCTATTTTCCCAATAAAGGGGTAAATATAACAATAGGTGCAAAGTCTTTTAGCCCATAGCAACCAAGCAGCAGGTAGTTTACTGGGTAGCTGTTTGAAATCAAACACCTGATCAAGACCTGCACCTGTCATTACATTAAATCTGTGTGTCACCCAGCCTAGAAAGGAGCAATTCTCCTGACTTGAAACAGCAGGAGGACGAAGGTCCTAATATAGTTTTTACTGTAGCCATGAGGTAATAGTGTGGTTTTCCTATAATGTGGCCCTTAATGGATAAAGGGGAACCTTGCAGGTTGAGTGTTTCCCTAAGGAAAATATAATAGGAGAGCATATGCCTCTGGGTCATTTATGCTTGCAAGAAGCTTTTAGATATACTTTTGGGAAAAAAAAGTCTTGTTATTCTTTTCATTGTTTATGGTCTAGATATCTATATTTATTTGATAAACCCAAGAAGGAATTGCTAACTAAATTGGGATTCATAAGATCTTCTGAACAAGGGGATTGAATAGTCAAAATATTTCCTTTTTTTCCAATTTATTTTTTTCTAATTATTTCCCACATAATGTTCTAAGTGCTTTATTGTCTTTATTGTTTTATTATTTCATGTATTTATTTATTTTTCTTTGTTCTGATTTTATTTTGTTCAGTTTTATTTTTTTGATCTTTTGTTGGATCTTTATTGCTCTTGGTTTGTCCTTGAAGAGCATCATTTGCTATTGTATCTTTGTGTTTTTACTTTCAATTTTTGGAATGTTGTTTTTGTACTGCTTCAGTATTGTCTTGTTTATGAATAATAATAAACACATTGTAAAAATGGAAATGAGAGCATCTGCTAGCTCACAATGTCATGACACATCCTTGAAGTGTCCAAATATGTCATGAAAGTATCTTCAGTCTTTTGGAGGTGGGTGGATCTCTATACAGAGCTGGAGGTAGAAGGCCCCTGAAAAATCAAAATCACAGTGGGGGTCCATGTGAGTAAATTACCCCGGTGAGAGGGAGATTAGCCAGAGCATTACAAACCAATTATGTATCAGGGATAGTAGCATGGAATGCAAGATGTACATCAGTGGTCTCCAATCAGTGGCTCATGAGCAACATGTTGCTCACAAACCCCATGGATGTTGCTCCCAGTAACCTCAAAACAGGTGCTTATTTTCGAATTCCTGGCTTGGAGGCAAGTTTTGGTTGCATAAAAACCCGATGTTCTGCCAAACAGAGCCTCCTGCAGGCTGCCAGTCCACATAGAGATCATATAGCCCTTATTTGGCAGCCCCCCTGGAACTACCATATTTTCATGCTTGTGTTGCTCCCTGACTCTTTTTACATTTGAATGTAGCTCATGGGTAGTAAAAAAAAAGTTTGGGGACCCCTGGTGTACATAATAAGATGCAACAGTGGCTGCTGTTTTTTTACAGTATAATGGTAGTTTCTCAGCCTGGAACTGATGAAATTACTATTGCTGTAAATTTGTCACATATGCTCTTAATAAATTGGCATGTTGTTGGCATTTCACAGTGAATTACATAATTGATAAAGCGATGCAAAGATAGATAAATGTTACATAAATAAACCAACATGGGTTGTCCTTGCACCTTTGTAAATTGCAGATATCATTGCAAATTACCGATTTTGGCAGAAGTTCGCCAAATTTGCACTTTCACACCTCAGTAAATATACTTTCTCAGAGCTAGGGCAGCCCAAAATGCAGCCTAACTTTTTACTAAGCATCAGCCAGTCCATAGAGAATAATTACCCCAACTGTGCAAATATTCAAATTAATATTCAATTAAAGTTTGGATTTGGTTTGGTATTCAGACTAATCTTTGTGGAAGATTTGGTATTCAACTGAATTTTTGTGTTCCTAAAGATTATACTTTTGCCCCAAAACAAAGGTGGTAGACAAAGCAGAGCCCACGGGAGTTTTCCTGGTATGCCAGTGGGTCCTTCTGACACGCCTATTACTAACTGTACTACATAGATCTCAGAAGAAAACCAGACCACCAAAAAATATTTTTAGCTACTTTAGTATCCATAACACAGTGCCTGTTATCTATGGTGGGCAATACAATGGAACAGCTTCATTTAGTTATTAAGGTAAATGCCACCTGAAATACATTTATATGTGTAACTATATCAGCTCTGGTCTTAAACCATCAGCCAGTTGTATTGAGGGTCATCGCCATGTTATGAAAGAAGAAAGATAGTGAAGCCAATGAATGTGAACCCCAGAAGTATTTATGTGGGATAATCACCTGTGAAAACAAATTAAAACAAACTTTGGCTCAATATTATTGCCCTGGACTCTAGTTCAAGATCACAAAAGTGTGCAAAATTGTGACCATGTACAAACAACCTTTGTCTGGGGGAATGGCGACAATCATACTGATACTACAGTTCAACTGGCTTTGCTATTTCAATGGTTAACCAGTTACTTGGATCCCAATTATCTTAGCAGTCAGGCAGTGATTTGGAACCAGAGTAGATGCTGAATATACCCTCTATAAAAAGTTTAGAAATAAAAAGTAATAATAGCTGTTAAAAATGTGGGCCTCTCGGAAAACTGACACCTTATATGGTGGCCAGGACCCCCCTATAAGTTAAAAGAACTTACCGTAGGTTCTTCTTCAGCTTCTTCTGCTATTTTCATTGTTTCGGGTCTTTTCGCAGACATTGTGGAAACTAAAAAAAAGAGTTGGCAAAAGAATAGCACCAATAATTATTTACTATTAAAAGCATAGCTCACTAAAATAGTTACTGGTCTGGGCTACATACAGTATCTGTTATATCTTTAAAAAGAGCAAAGCAGGCAAAGTATAATTACAGATAGGGTTACCACCTGCTTGGTTTTGACCTGCATAGTTCAGTTTTACTAAGGCCTGTTCAGGTCTTAACTTTCTGTTCGGTTTTTGTCCGAAACCTAAACAATAATCTGGTCAATAAATTAAAAAAAACATTTAAATACTAAATACTAAGATAATTAATGGTAACTAAGCTAGCATGTCGTAGAATGTAGATGGTGAAACAATGGTATGAGTTTTTTAATATTTCAATGTTTTTTAGTAGCCTAAAGTTATGGTGATCCAAAGTATAGAAAGACCCTTCTTCTGGAATACTCTAGGTCCCCAGGCATTCCAGTTAATAGATCTCATACCTGTATATCGCGAGTTTATTCAATCATGTTTATTGAGATCCTTCTTGGGGATACAGTTAATAGTGTGTGCCCTAAAAATACGAAAAGTTAATTTTCTTCTCTTAATGAATCAATAGGAATGTCTCCGCTGATTCCAAATGCCCACTCAGCCCTAGGCAAAAGGTGATTAGACAGAATGATTACTTTTCCTCTGAACAAAGTGTGTGCTTGACTAAACAGACTACCCTAATTATATCATTAACTGCTACAGTGCCTCTGGTCTAAAATAAGGAAAGTAATAAGACCAGGCAGCTGAGTAAAATCATATTTATTTTATCATGCAGGAGGTCAGTAGAAGTCTCTAGAATACCATACTGCACCTTTCTAATGACCCATACTCGAGGATCATGAAAAATGATCATGAAAACTTTTTAAAGTAAAAAAGTGACAGGCGTTAAACATAGGAATAACAGGTTAAACACATACATGCCAACCAGTAATGCTATTATAATTATTCAGTCATAATTATCCTTGTGGTCTTGACATTAATAACTCTTATTTCCCAATAGCTGAAACATTTTAAATATAATGTGCAGAATAGCTTTGCACTAACAGGAATGGATTGTGATCAGAATGTTGGACTCTGGTCATTTGGTTTTTACTCTGCTGTTGATGAGAACAAAGTGGTTTACCTTTCAATAAGTAAGTAGACAATAAGCAAAAGTAGATGTTTTATTTTCATAATGCTCAGTTATGGGCAGTGCTTTATCAATTAATCATACAGCCCAAAGCAATGCAATATGGAAAAAAATGGATTCATTTTAATGGCTAACAAAGCAACAAGACCAATTGGCATGTGTAACATTTCTCCAATATATACAGTTGCATGTGGTTGCATCTAATATTGTTGTTTGGGGAGCAATTTCAGCAGGGTCTACCTCCCATGGGGGCCCAGAGACAGACATTTAGCAGAGCAATAATGCCAAAATCTAAAAAAGCCACAGGTCTGAAGCCTTCCAACCCCCTCTTTGAGCTTTTTCCAATAATAGTACAGGTATGGGACCTGTTGTCTAGAATGCTTGGGACCTGGGGTTTTCCGGATAACTGAACTTTCTGTAATGTGGATCTTCATATATTAAGTCTACTAGAAAATCATGTAAAAATTAAATAAACCCAATAGGCTGGCTTTGGCTCCAATAAGGATTAATTATATCTTAGTTTGGGTCAAGTACAAGCTACTGTTTTATTATAACAGAGAAAAAGGGAATCATTTTTTTTAAATTTTTAATTATTTGGATAAAATGGAATATATAGGAGACGACCTTTCCGTAATTCAGTTTCGGGTTTCCGGATAACGGATCTCATACCTGTACTGTATATGATTATTATTATTATTATTATTATTATTATTATTAAAACATATATTTATAAAGCACCAACATATTCTGCAGTGCTTTAAGTAAGTATGTGCATACATTGAACATCCAAATTTACACACAAAAACAACAAATGACCTAGAAGGAAAACACAAAACAGAGAGACTTGGAACCCTGGGGAATAACTGCTGTTATACATGTTTTCAGTCTCACAGAATTTTTATCAAATTGTGGTGTAAATAAACAGGTTTGGTGTTAACCTCATGCCACAATCCAGGTGCTACAATCGAAGTCAATAATAAATGCAAAAGGGGAGTTTTTGGGAGTTTTGAGCACTGTCTTCTTAAGTAGCCATAAAATATGGCACTAAAGCATTGACAGATTTGCAGCACCTATTCCCTCTGCCTTAGACTTGCACTGAAATTGCCTGACAGCTAAATGAGCTTTGGCACCACATTTCTGGACCTCTAAAAACCATGGTGTTCAGAAGCATCTTGTGTGCTATTACCCTTAAGTATGTGAGAGCTATTGCATTCACAGAGAAACAAATCATTCCACCTCTCTATAACATCGAAGGGGGGTTTTATGTAAATCATTTTCATTTTATTTACAAAACAACAGAAATAATAATAGCACACATATTATTTGCCTTTAGAAAAACTAAAAAGACTTACTAAAGTCTTAGAAAACAATGGAATTTGCCAGCTTGAAGCGGTAAATTGCTTTCTTTATTAGCATTCCAGAAGGACAATGATCTGTTTATAACATCAAACTGCTTCCTAGTCTCAGTATATTTGTTTTTTTAATATATATAATAACACAGACAACTAATTTAGACTTCCTTTTCCTATAAACCATCCCTAAGTTATACAGAGAAACAAGTGTCTCTAAGGATAGGACTTCACAGGCGTTTTCTGTACGATCCGACGCGCTGCACAAAAATGCGTTGCTTCTGCATCCGACAGTCCTGTCGCGTCGGATCAACGATGCAACACCGTCCAACAATGCATTCACTTACCTTATTTCCGCCACATGCGATTTGACGCCTGCATTTTTGTGCAGCGTGTCGGATCATACAGAAAACGCCCATGTAGTCCTACCCTAAGAGTTTTGTTACAAAGTCACTGTATTATTTCACACTCGTGTTCTTCATGGAATACTGAACTGAAGGAATGATAAGCTGACAGGCCACAATTATGAGACAAATTGCACTTGCAATATATTTATGCCAGATGAAAAAATTTGGCGTCAGGCTCCAATCTCTGTGTCAACAGAAGCAGGACAGCTCTTGCCTTACCACCTTACATATGGCAGGCATAGAACCCTATGGTTACCTGCATCCACAATCCGCTGCTGCTCTTTTACGTGAGCATCCCTCCCTTAAGAAAGTACAAACCCCTCCCATAAAATACATTAACAAGTTAAGGAGATACAGGTATGGGATCCATTATCCAGAAGCAAGGTATCCAGAAAGCTCCTAATTACAAAAAGACCATCTCCCACAGACTCCATTTTATCCAAATAAACCAAATTTTCACACAGACGCATGTATGCGCCGAACGCAGGTGAAATGCAACATGCTGCGTCCAACCTGCGTTTGGCGCTTACATGTGTCTGTGTGAGTATAGCTCCCTTGACAATAATTGAATGCGTCTACTCCTGCGCTCCCCTGTGGCTGAACGGAAGAAAGTTCAACACAGGGGAGCACAGGTAAAACCGCCCATGTTTAAGAGCCCTTAAAGGAGAAGGAAAGCTATCAAGGCAGTTTATTGCCAATAGATCAGCCACAATAGTATAATATAACTTCCTGCCAGAGTCTCTCCCTGCTGGCTCATAGCTTTGGGCTCAGATTACTGCTGTGAGGGGAGAAGGGAGGGGGAGAGGAGCTAACTGAGCATGCTCAAGCCCTAGCCCTGGAGGTTTAAGCTGAAGGCAGGAAATCTGATATAGAAGACCATGTGTACACAATAGAAGGAAAGAAATGAGGACTCAGAGCAGCATTACTTTGAGGTTTTACTGGTGTATTTATATAGACCTTTCTGATAATGCTTACTTACTTTTAACCTTTCCTTCTCCTTTAAAGACCATACAGCAGAAAGACATGGAAGTTATTAAGGGGTCCCTACACTAAAATGAATACATTCTTGTTTGCAAATGATACCTGACTAACGTATATTGTTCATTCACCCTGCTCTTTTCCTGCAGCAGATGAGCCTTCAGCATACGCTACAGCTGCTACAGCGTTCACTAAGTGTGAGGTGAGTAGTTAATCAGTTTGATGGTACCCAGATGAGCTTTCCTGGATGTGAACTTTAAGGTCAAAATATAGCAATTTTACTTCCCAGTTGGCTCTCTGAGGGGCTCCCTGGCAACATCACGTATCAGTAAGAAGTTTTATTTACGTGCTACTTTAAAACAAATCATTTCCTACAAAAAGAGATGAACTTTATAAAGACAAACCGCACAAAACAGGCAGAAGAAACCAGTTTCCATTCTTTTCTGCTGTTCCCTGTGGAGTTTTCCTTAAATTGTCAAACTGATCCTTTTGTTTCTGGACTCAAGCCATACAGTATATTACTGAGCCCCTGGGATTAACATTTCTGTCAGCAGCTCACTCATGTCATTAAACAGGGGCATGTTACATTTCTTATGTTACATCATTTGGCACGGTTTGAGAAATACACTATCAACTATACTGAAATTATACAGAATAAAATATGACAGAGCAGTGGGAGGCTTGTGCTACAGAAAAGTAATATAAATAGTGTGTGTTTGTGTATGTAAACACTTGTGTAAGGAATGGGTGGTGGCTAACATTCAAGAGACAGCTAAAGGCAGCGCGTGGTATGCAACTTTCTATGTATTGCCTCAAATTCTTGCAGCGATTATGCTTAATTATGTGCAGTGAACCCGTCTGGATGTTTGTCAGAAAGTATTGCTGAGGCTGTAATTTCCAACTTCATTTCAAACTCACTGTACTTTATATCCTGCCAGCCTGCCAACATTCAAATACCGGTATGTGTATTTTGTATCTCTCCATTCATCGTTTGCCAAATGCCCTCAATCTCTATTGCAACTGTTGGCAAGATCACAGGTTACAACATAATGAATGAAAGCAATGTAACTGTAAAGAAAAAAAAAATCACATTTGGTATTTTTGTAAATCACATTAAAAACACAATAGTATTTTATATATTACATGTGACTTGTCCCGCTGTTTTCATTCACAAGGCCAACCATTATATATGAACACCCTTAGGTTTTTCACAAATTCAGTGTTTCCCCTGTATCACATTATTCCTCTATATCAAAATCATACAGGATTTATTTATATAGATGTTAGTTCTAGATCATGTAATCATTTCGTTTTCTAGCTTGTAGCCATATGATCCTGGGATAGGACAGAATATCATTGCATTACTTTGTCTTTCTTTGTTTAGAACATTTGAAGTTAGCGGGTGAGAAGGAATTCTGTTTTAGGCCAGAAAAGCTTTTCTTTGTAAGTTATCTATTTTTTTTCAGGCATTTTTCATTGTTACATTTACTGGATGAACTGGAGGCAAATACACAATCAAATTTTTTTTTTTTTTTTGGTGAAAAAAATCTAATCGAATTCAATTCGAGTTTTCAGGTTGATCCTATTGACCCGAATTCTAGTTTTTTAACAATTTTCGATTGGTCATTTTTTTTCCGAATTTCGAGGATTTTTTATAAACTCTAAATTTGACCCTTGATAAATACGCCCCTGTGTGAAAGGTGAGTTTAAGCGCAATGTCTTTGCTTCTAACTACCCCCTTTTGAGGGGACAGTTTTGCAAGATATATTGTTGTGTGAATATCCAGCAGTAAATATAATCCAGAGGATGGAATGTAACAAAAAAGCTTCAAACATTGCCAAGGGATGCAGGACAAATGTCCCCAATCAGATCTCCCCAGCAATACCCAGGTACAGACAACCTGTTTGAATACTGCCATTAGAAGACAGATTACCTTTGCTACTATGCCTCTTCTCCAAATGTCCCCAAGCAGTTTGCAGTATTTACTATGATTTATTAGAATATATCTGAACAAAACTTCAATGAAAATGATTCTCTTTCAGAAAGCCCTCTGGGAAGATGAATAGTTAGCTAAGCATATGAAGAGGAGCGATGCCTTAAAGGGGTGGTTCACCTTCAAAACAACTAGTTGTTTTCAGATAGATCACCAGAAATAATGACTTTTTCCAATAACTTTCTATTTTCTATGTGTGACCGTTTTTCTAATATTGAAGTGTAAAGTTTCATTTTTCACCTTCCAAAGCAGCTCTGGGAGGGGGGGTCGCCGATCCTATTAACTGTTCGAAATGGATACATTTAGTTGATACATTTCTTATCTTTGTCCCTGCTGAGCAGAATCTCTGAGTTTCATTACAGGCAGCTGTTAGAATTGATACAATAGTTGCTAATACTCCAGAGATGCTGCTGAGAAATGTATCAACTAAATGTTGCAAAATTGTAACAGTTTAGAGTCTGCACCTGAATTACTGAGCTGCCAGACTCAAACACCAGAGACAGGGACATTCAACTTTAAACTTAGATTTTGGAAAAACAGTAAAAAATAAATAATGGAAAGTAATTGGAAAAAGTCTTTATTTCCAGGGAACAATCTAAAAACAACTGAATTGAAAAAAGTGTTTGGAAGGTGAACAACCCCTTTAATAATAATTATAAATATATTCGATTTATATTCCGTTTGTGAAGATGGTGAAATAGTCCTCAACATATTTACAGCAGTTTCAAAAGAAAATACCTACGTATGCCTGCTCATAAGTGGATGCAAATATTCCAAATTAAAAAGATATGATGACAGTTCTGAATCTATATAATTTCTTTTTCCTTAAAACTCCCATTATACACAACAGCCACACAACAAATGTCAAAGCATGGGCACAACTGCTGTTATGGGCCCTTTCTGATAGGGAGGTATAAGCTGTGTGATATATTCACTTTTGGTGAAATCAGATCACTTAATTATTTTGAAAATTTTCATTATGATCCAATCAAATTTAAAGGTAAAACTGTACAATACTGTATATGTAGAATAATATCTAAGGGTGATGGCATACTCTTTGGGGCAAATTCCCTAGCCGGCAAAAATTTGCCAGCGACGGCTGTGCAGCAATCACAACTCTTTGCCAGGCGTAAATTCGCAAGGACAACGCTAATTCACTAAAGTGCAATGTTGCGTCCAGGGCGCTGAATGCTGGCGATTTTTTGCTAGCCTTACTTCGGCAATCAAAGCGAAGATGCGCTAGAATTGCCTAATTTGCATACGGTAGGAAATGAGTTACATGGACGTATATGTTGCAGCAAATACATTACGTTACACAAGTCCAGAGAACCTGAATAAAGTAAATATAGTTGTTATAATGCCCTACACAGGAGCCCACTGTATAGTTTGTGTTCCATATGTTAGGAAATGGAGGGGGGGAACCCGGTTACCCAAAAAAAAAATTTACGGACCTTTGCAGGCTATCACTCTGAAAAAAAAGAAAAGACGCCAGCGTTTTTTGGGACTTAGAAAATTTTTGCACTAAAATTGAATAAGTCCTATGCACTCCATTGTACTTCGCTTGGTCTGAGCTGGCGAAGGCAAGTCTGGCGAAAGAGATAACATTCAGTAAAATCAGCATTTTACTGAATTTGCAAAGTTACATTTACTCCGACAGCGAAAATTCGCCTGGTGATACAGTGCAAATGAGCGCTAGCGTCTGTCTTTTTCACTAGCGATTGCGAAGTTGCACCTGCGCCCATTAGGAAATCTGTGAAGCGCCTGAATGACACATTTTCGCTAGAGTTAGTCACTTCGCCCTTTAGGGAGTCTGCCCCTTTTTCCCCCACTTGTTATCTCCATCACATTTGTACAGGGCTTAATGCAAGGTGGGAGTAACCAAAAATAGGTATAGAAAACACATTACTAGCTTTACATAATTATTTGTGTTTATGTTGTTACTGTGACACAACATACAGAATGTTTCAAGCCAATTAGACTAGAAGGAAGGTCAATTTTGAGCCATATTTCTTAAAATATACAGACAATACTGTTTATACAGTATGAGAATACCACCAGCTGCCTGTTTGCCCCCCTCCCCCGCATTGGCATATTACCTACCCCCCATTAGTTGCTGCAACACAAACTATACACTAAATGCCAAAAATGGAACAACAGATACCTTACTAATACCCAATAAGTATAATTTCCTTTTCCTCTTTCTTGTTAATTTTATGGCCATCAAGTGTCCTGTCCAAGATCTATTTATGGAGAGAACATAAAGTTTTATATTTCATCACAGCTAGCGTAGAAACTAAAATATCTAGACCTGTCAAGCTATAAAATAGATCTCTGGGACACTCAATAAAGACAGTTGCATTATAACTGATTTGATCAACAACAACATTTTTGTTTTAACATGGAAAAATACAGTTACTGGAATAAAACCAGAAATATCAGTACATGAAGGGCAATGTAGTCTGCAGCAGACAAGCTGTTTATGTGATTTTCTCTTTTTTTTTTAATTTCAGCATTGCCAATGGAGACAATGCATATATAGAAATTTGATATGAGAATGTGACCATAAAAGATGTGTTTCAATAGATTTAGCTTATTTTTGGTGGTTACTATTACTGATAATAATAATAATAATAAATGATCACAGAATTTTCTGGGTCCCAGCATAACTTCTTATAGTTCAGTCTTCTGGAATAGCAAAGGCCACTACTTTTATTGTTATGCCAAATACCAGCAACAAGCTTTCTCTTTCGGCTACTATAGGGCAAATAATCACAAGCATCCGTATCTTCTTAACAAAAGTTAACACTGCAGTTAACACCGCCTGTCAATCAACAGAATAATGCAGGGGATGAATTAATGGTAGAGACAGGACTTCCTCTATATGTTTATTTCTTGTTTATTATATGTATATTCTACAGTATATTGTATGTCTGTTTTAAATAGTCACTCAACATGTTGAATGGTGAGAGGTGTTTAATTGTTTGCTACTTTGTCATGGATCACTCCCCATTAAACAACAATGGAAAGTGTTATGAATATATTGAGATTTTCCAAATGTTAATGGGGAGTAATCCATGGCCAACAAATCTCCATTGCCCCCATATGCCCAACCTATTTTCAGGGCTTGGCACAGAATGCCCTACAAAATGCCATTTCAGTTATTAGCAAATAGTCATAAGGGTACTCATAAACATAGGAATCTTTCTAGAAATTATGTAGACATGATTAGTTAATGGTTATTTCCTGGGGTTACTGACCCATTGGAGAAACTCCAACCCACTATATGCAATGATACCTGGGAGTGGAGATCAGCAACACATTGGGAGAAATGAGTAAAGAGATCCCTGTAAAAAAAAAAAAAAAAAAAAAGCTGATTAATGATATGGCCTCAGTAACCACATAAGCAGTGTTACCGACTGAAAATGTAATCCTGCTTATTATAAAGCTGCTTTGACAGTGTTGTTTGCCATAGATGCATCATTAAACAAGAATCAGCACCTTATAACACAAAATAACAGTGGGAGACGAGGAGGGAGTGCAGAGATCTTAAATAGTAACGTTAGAAACATCAGCAGGTTATTTTGCCTCATTCTTTTAAAAACAAACACAGATCTGAAGGTCATGTGACCTCTGTAAAGACATTTTCCTTCTGTGACAATGCAGGCAGGGCTTCTTGTTGCTTAAGATATACCACTATATGTAATGAAAGACATTTATTAGCCAGAAGCAGGCTATGCTTCCATGTGTTTGTAGCCACATCCGCCCCTTCAACAAAGGTGGTCTCATGCCTTTAAAAATGGGCGTTGGTTTGGGCGATCTATCTGTCTTAAAAGCCGCAAAAGTAAGTGTCGGGGGAGGATCTAGCTCTCTGATTGAAATCAATGACAAGGTCAGGAGACACTGATCCCAAGCAGGGCTGTGTACATGTCTGATGCCGCCCTAGGCATAGGATCTAAACATGGGCCTACGTCATCATGCAACGTATTCAGCGGAAGTGATATCAGTGCGCCGTACGCATGACGTCACTTCAGCATTCTTCCGCTGACCCCCTCAGCTCCATCACCGGATTTCCTCTGGAAATCCATGGTGGAGGGTGGGGAAGGTTCTAAAAATATTTTTAAAAAATAGGCACCCCGAAGGCCACCCCCAAAACCATGCTGCCCTTGGGGGCCTATATATAAATACAGCCCTGGTCCCAAGGAATGCTATTTTTATACTATGACCAAAGGTATACAGTTAGGGACCACCGTATGGGGTTTACCATGATGTGGTATGGTGGCTTACCAATTTTATGATCATAACTTTGTAACTAAAAACCCCTATTTTTATAAACATATGCACTTGCATATATACTGAATTACTCGTGAGACAGGGGACCAGGGAATGTGCATAGATTAATTGGGCAAATCAGTTGCACTTCCATTGTATCTAAACACATTTTTACTTGGAATCCTCCCAAAACCCCCTTGTATTTTTTGGTTATTTAAAAAACTCCAAAAATTCTTCTTCTTCTTTTTTTTTTACTATAAAAATCTGAATTTCTAGTGAGAAAAAAAACTTGCATTTTTTCGGGATATATTTAAGCCCAATGCTGCAAAAAGTCAGAATTCGAAAAGCCGGCATCTCAGACCTGCCGAGGTTATATATAAGTCAATGGGAGAGGTCCCTGTCCTATTTGGAAGTTTTTGTGGTCTGCGTTGGAATTAGCCCGAAAATCTGACTACTTCTGGCTTTACAAGAAGAAATCTGAAAAAATGGAGCAATTCGGGAATAAAATTTAAAAAAAAACGTCTGATTCGGATTTTCATTTGATTTTATCGAGTTTACCCCCGATCCGATTAAATCGGGCTTTCTTAATAAAAAAAAAAATAAGGTCAAATTGTGGATTCTAGTTTGGTTGGACTTTTTAAAATAAAATAATCAGAAAAGTTTGGATTTTCATAAATACCCCCCATTTAAAGTAGTCCATTGGATACCATAGATTGTAATTTCTACTGGGGCAGGGACCAATGTCAACTATCTATGATCTATTTAAAGAGCTGCATAAATGTGTCACGGTTATATAAATACTAGGAAATAATAGCCAATTAAATGTTTGCGTTTAAACAGGTGACCAGTAAATACTTTCCAGCTGATTGGCTGCTATAGGTTATTAGAGCAGTAGCAAACCTTGCACCTTTTATGAATGCCTGATGTAACCAATGCTGCTCAGGAGCTGAGATGCACACACATGAAGTTTTTGCTGTAAAGCCGAATGAGTGAATCAATGAAGAAAGATACATGGATAATTCAGTAAGGCATCTTAAGATGGGAATGTGCTGGTATGAATGTTTACTTAATATAAGTGATTAGAATAGACATTAAGGGGCCCATTTACTTAGCTTGAGTGAAGGAATAGAGGAAAAATAGTTTGATCTAACGATTATTCCTTCGATCGTTCGATCGTAGGAATATCGGTAAATCCTTCGACTCCGATATTCGAAGTCGAAGGATTTTACTTATGATGGTCAAATATCGAGGGTTAATTAACCCTCGATATTCGACCTTAGGTAAATGTGCCCCTTAGGTTACAAATGAGGTGAATAATAACTTCTACCTCCAGAGGCCGAGATAAATTTACCAATCAGACATATAATGAAAGTCACAGAACCAGAGCTTTGATGCTGCCAGTGCAGATTTGGGAGTTCTTAATGCTCCATGCTCTCATTCAGTATTAAAATGTAGGGATGTACTGAATCCAGCACTTTTTGCAGCATTCAGATTTAGTTTAACTAAATACTTAGGGGGTTATATATCAAAATCTAAAGTTCTCACTATTTTCTGACAACTGCTCCGACCAAATCTGCATGGACTTTCCCCCTATATATCAATAAAATTTCAAAAAATTTTCTTGTATGGAAAAAGTTATGATAAAATTTTTTTAAAAAATCGGTTTTTGAGCTCGAAACCTAAGATTTTTTTTGTAAAATCTTCCAAAAGCTACATTCTTTTGGAAACTCAGCGTAATCTTCCAATTGTTAATGGGACATCTGCCACTGACTTTTACACGTTGTCGGCAGGTCTGAGTTGGAGTACTTTTTTCATCAGACTTTCAACACCATCGGACTATTGTAAATCCCGAAAAATTCAAGTTTTTTTTCTCTAAAAAATTGTATTTTCCCCTTTAAAAGTCCAACCAGAAAAATTCGGAGCTTAATATATAACCCCTTACAGCCATGAGACTTTAAAGCCATAGACAACATTTTATACAAAATGTTGCCTTCAGTTTGAATATAAAGTATGGGGCTTACAATGACTTTCATTTACAAGAATTGATTTATGATTGCTAAGTGCAGGGCAGCCATTACCATGCCATATATAACAACCTTTGGCATACTTGTTCTCATATAAGCAAGCTTTCTGATTTTCTTTTGCTGGTTGTACCTACTGGTATGGGATCCCTTATCCAGAAGCTCATTATACAGAAAGCTCCAAATCACTGGAAGGTCATCTCCCATAGAGTCCATTTTAAGCAAATAATTACATTTTTTAAAACTGATTATGCATAAATCCACACTGGTAGCAAAACTATTCTATTGGGTTTAATTTTATTTAATGTAAATGTTTAAATGATGTTTAAATTAAACTGGGTGAAAATAAAAATGTTTTCACTATAGCTAGTTAGCCAAAAATGGAATC
Source organism: Xenopus laevis (assembly GCF_017654675.1). Classification (NCBI taxonomy): domain Eukaryota; kingdom Metazoa; phylum Chordata; class Amphibia; order Anura; family Pipidae; genus Xenopus; species Xenopus laevis. The sequence goes on along the minus strand of NC_054380.1, from coordinate 93,009,329 downwards.
TATAAAGGCTGAAGGAAATGGATGTCTAAAATAATAGCCTGAACCCAACTTCCTCCTGCAATGACGCCCCCTTCACCCTGCACGGGGGTCCGGGGGGAAAGCGCAATTGAACTGGCCTCATTGGCGCACCACCCCTGCTCTAAACTGTTAGAAATTCAGCTACTACAACACATGCATTATAATCCTGAGCTTACAGGTCACAATCAAAAGCAAAGCATCCAGTCACAATCATTTTGATAATGAAATTCTCTTTTGCTGATAAACTGTTCTGACACGTCACAAGTCATCAGCCAACCAGGAGGTTACAGGTCTATGCCTCCATACGTCCCCTCAGGCATACACAATCAATGTAATATGGCTAAAAGTGATCATATCACACAGAAATTAGATCATGAAAGGCCATTCCACCTTTTTCCATCCCATCTTTGTGATTTTGCAGCTGCTTTTTTATTCATTAAATGATTTGAGTTTTTTTACTTGCATATATTTTTTGTTACAGCTCAATTCAAATCGAATCCTCTTGCAAGGGTTCTACTTACCCAAGAAATCTGCCAGTTGCTTGATTGATAGGCTCTGCAGTTGTTAGTTACCTGAATAGTAAGATAAGGTTTCCCAGACTTATTACACAAATATCTTAGAAACCCTGCCTCAACTAGGTAATTTTCTCAGCAGTTGCTTTGGTCTGTGTGGCCATACACAAGCCCCTCCAAACAGAGTTGAAAGAGTACTGGCCCATGTTTGGGTTCTCCCCATGGCCTGCCTTACCAATTTATTTTAGGGATGATATTAGACAGGGTTTGGGATTTGGAGAGGTAAACTAGGATTTTACCAATTCTTCCCCCCTCTTTAGGGTCATTTTAATCTTAGTTTCCTCTAGTGCTGTTTGTGCAGACCTAAATGTGCCTTACCAATATCTATTAAGAAATTCTCTTAGATGAGGAGCACCTAGGCATTTAATGTGGTCCTCTCCTTCCAAGTCACCCTAAGCCCCCATTATGATCTGAGCATTGGCCAGGGATTGATACAATCAGATTATCACAATTCTGTCCAGTGCATTGGAGGCCAAATCTGGTTTGTTGCCCTTTCTTTTCTTTTCAAATTCTTTTTATTGAATTTTAAAAATACAATACAATAAAGAACAAATAAACAATGTTCATAAAATTAAGGTTGATGTAAACCAAATGACAAATATCAAATATCCGTACATAACAAAACAAACAAAAAAAAAAACAAAAACAAAAAAAATTCATATTGACCTATAGTTATCTAGAAAGCATTTAAATAAATAATGATATAAATAAATAAATAAAACCAAGCACTATAAATACTATATGCTTAAAATAGAATATAAATAAAATGTTATCAAATTCATTCATTAAATTCATCTTGCCTCATAAATTTTAGAACAACTTGTCTCTTAGCAGTATCTAATGACGAGATATATATAGACCATCTACATTGAACTTTGTTTCTCTGAATAGAATCCTCCAACCTAAATCGAATTATGTCCTGCATACATAGACTATGTAAGTATGAAAGTATGTCTTTCAAAGAGGGGGGACTATCTCTAATTCAAAATAGAAATAAAGATTTTCGAGTTGCAGCCATCACCATCCAGCAGAAAGATAAAATTTCCTTTGTAACCTTAATAATAGACGCTTGAGACGATAACTGAAACGAATCTTTAAGATCCAGTAATCCAAATTGAGGATTCAGTATTATGTCTAATTTGAGTACTTCTTTAATATAACATTTGACTTTTTCCCATAAATCTTTAATAAGTGGACATGTCCAAATATAATGGAAAAAATCAACATTTTGCTTTTTGCATTTTGGACAATAAGAAACCTGTTGGGAATCTTTATCCCTTTGAAATAATAATCCATAGCCCAGGTGAAGGAATCGAAACTGCTGATCTCTCCAGTTCTCCGAAAGTATGTTTCTTCTAAAATTTCGGTATGATAGTAACAAATCATTAGAAGAGATTTCACTCCCCATAAAAGAAGTCCATTTTTTACTAGAACTATCCAATGGATCCAAATCTTTAGATATATATTTTAAAAGATGAGATGAAATCCATGAAATATTATTCAATTTCAAATCATCAATTAATTGTGTCATTGAATCGTAAAATTCATGGTATTTTAATTGAGACTTAGTTTTGTTATCAATTAATTGAAAACCTTGTTTAATCTGCAAATAACTTAGTCTCTCTTTTTCTGAAAGACCATATTGTTCTTTAAGTACTTTCCAAGGTAGAGGATCTCCTGAATTAGGATCCATAATATGACTAATCTGAAACACACCAAACTTCCTCCATCTGTAAGAAAATTGACTTCTTTTCTTTTTAGGAAAACTTCTCAAAAAAAATGGAGATAAGAAAGGGGAAACATTAAAATTTAATTTATTCTGTTTGCACAGAATTTTCCAAGTATTCGAAGTATCTCTATAAATTGGGTTTCTTTTTATGTCAATATGATGTTCTGACCAATTGCTATGGAGAGAAGAAACAATATGTTCTCTTGAATCAAAAAATAACTCCAACTCAAGATTAGTAAATTTCTCTTTGCCAGATAACCATTCTATAATATATCTAGTATTGGCCGCAAGATTAAATTTCCTAAAGTCTGGAACATTAAGACCCCCTAAACACTTAGGTTTTCTGAGTTTAGATAAGGAAATTTTAGGTTTCTTATTATGCCAAATAAAGTTACTCAGAATTCGATCCATTTTTTGAACATCTGAATGTTTTAATAACAATGGGACATTTAAAATAGGAAATGCAATTTTTGGAAATATCAACATTTTAAATAATGCTACTCTTCCCATTAAATTTATAGGACTATCAATCCATTTTTTACAAGAAGTATTCATTACTTGAATTAGTGGGGTAAAATTCAAAGTATATAATCTAGAGAGATCAGAAGGAACCAAAATCCCCAAGTATTTTAGTTTACCCGAAGGAGATTTGATGTGAAAATCCTCAAGTATTTGTTTTGAAATGATACTACCAATGTTTAAAATATCTGTTTTGTTGGTATTTATACAATATCCCGAAAAAGTTTTATAATAATCAAAAAAATTAAATATGTTTCGAAGAGACAACGTAGGATTAGTCACAATCAAAAGAAGATCATCAGCATAAGCTAATAATTTAATATGTTGTCCATTGACCTCCAACCCCTGGAAAAGATTTGAAGAATTTAAATACCTAATTAAAGGCTCCATAAATGTTAAATAAAAGTGGAGAGAGAGGGCAACCCTGACGGGTACCTCTAAATAATCTAAATGCTTCAGACAATTCACCAACTGCTGCTATTCTTGCTTTTGGAGTTGAATAGATGGAATTAAGTAATTCAATGAATTGACCTCTAAAACCAAATCTATTACAACATTCAGAGAGATACTTCCATGAGACATTGTCAAAGGCCTTTTCAGCATCTAAACTTAAAATTAAACTAGAAATCTTCGATTTTTTGGCCTGATATATAACATTTAATAAAGTACGTATATTTTTAACTCCAGTCCTATTTTTAACGAAGCCATTCTGTTGAGGAGAAATGACACTAGTCAGAATCAAAGATAACCTATCTGCTATTATTTTTGTTAGTATCTTAAAATCAATATTTATTAAGGAAATAGGCCGAAATGAAGCAGGCTGAGAAAGGTCTTTACCTTCCTTTGGGATTAATTTTATATGAGAAACCATACTAGATTCTAAAATTTTCCCATGACAGTATATTTCATTATACAAGTTGGTCAAAAAGGGAGCAAATTCCATTTTCATGTTTTTATAAAAAGGAGATATAAATCCATCAGGACCACCTGCTTTAAATTCTTTGAGAGAATTTATAGTAGATAATACTTCTTGAGTAGTAACTGGTCGATTTAATGATACTAACTGTTCCTCTGAAATTTTTGTAAAATCAACTTTCGAGAGAAAATTTAAACATTCCATGTCATTTGTGAGAGAAGGAGAATAAATAGATTCAAAATAACATTTAAAAATACGAACTATATCTTTAGGAAGATTAGTTAATTGACCTGTATGATTTCTAATCAGCATTGGCTTATGTAAATTCTTACTATTTTTAAAGATGTTAGCTAATAGTCTATTTGATTTATTATATAGATTACCAAATTTAGCTTTATAATAAGCCAAGGAAGACTGGTCCCTCAGACTAGACCAATGTTTAAGTTTATCTAAAGATTCTTTATATTTCTTACTATGCTCTTTAGTAGGGTGCATAATGAAGTTCAAATAGGCCTTTTTTTGAGCTTTGGAATGGAGAATAAATTCTTTGTTAATTTTTCTCAAAAAATGAATTTTATAAGAAGTAATCTCCCCTCGAACTACCGCTTTCCAAGAATCCCATAATAATGGTAGATTAGGTTTCTCATCTTGACAAGGCAAATTATCTTTAATGAATAAATTCCACCTCTCTTTTATTTTGGTGTTAAATTCTGGCATATCTTTCAAAAAAATAGGATATGACCACGGAACATAAGATTTTGGCAAAGGACCTAATTCGATCTCGATCATTACAGGGGCATGGTCCGATAAAGTAATACTTCCAATAACCGCCGATTTAGTTTTATTAAGCACATCTATTGATGAAAATATGTAATCAATTCGAGTTCCCACCCCATGAGGATGGGAAAAAAAAGTAAAGTCTCTTTCTGTCGGATTCAGCATTCTCCAAAGATCTACTAATTTTGTCTGATTCTCAAAATTTGACAAAATCTTTGATTTTCTAAAAGACTGACTTTGGGCTGGACCACTTTTATCTAGAGGCCATATATAAGATTCGTTAAAATCTCCACCAAATATAAGTTTATCCTGGGGATAAGACCCTATTTTCTGAATAATTTTAGAATAAAAGTCTTCTTTACCTGAATTAGGAGCATATATAGATCCCATATACCAATTTTTGTTCTGTAAAAGAATCTCAACTATTATAAATCTGCCATCACTATCACTTTGTGAGTCTAATATTTGTATATTTAAAGATTTATGAAACAAGATTGCTACTCCACCTTTCTTACCAACTGCAGGAGAAAATACTACTTGCCCCACCCATCCTTTTTGTAATTTCTGAGATTCTTCACCTGAAAGATGAGTTTCTTGTAACATGACTACATCTGATTTCATCTTTTTAAGCTCCGATAGTATTCTCTTTCTCTTAATAAACGAATTGAGCCCATTTACATTCCACGTAACTATGTTAAGCATTGTAGTATATCAAAAGAAGTAAATCAAAGCTTCTAAAATACTTAAAACAAATTATCAATTGTGCCCAGTTAGAAGAAATAATAAAAATTCCAATACAGGTCAAATTCATATTCCTTGAAAAAATAAAGCAGTAAAACAATAAAAAAACAATAAACTCAACAAAATAAAATATTGTAGCTAGTAAAAAACATGCTAACAATAATCTTATAAACCTATAAGATTCATTAAAATGAATGATAACTTGTATATCATTAAAACTTGAAATTAAATAACTCCTAAAGCTCAGTGCTTTTGTAACAATAATGAACAGCCAATTATATATTATGAAAAAAAAGCACTAAAAACAAAAACATTAAGTTTTGTGACTTCACTTTTTTCCTTAAGAGAGAGGAAGTATAAACTCTCTTATCAAGAAAAGTGACAGGGTAAAAGTCTACGCCACTATTCACTCATAAAGAAAAATATCTTCAATATTATTATTAAAATTCAACTTAGGTCATAGTATTTTCCGAATCCAGTTGTTCTTGTGAAATAGGAGATCTAGATCTTGATCTCACATTTGCAGAAGATGTTTTCTCTTGAGATTTCTGAGAATGTCGTGTGAAGGATTTCAGTTCTTGTCTTCTTTCTCTAGATGGAAATCCAGAACTTGAGTCTTTAGACTTGTCTTTAAGAGAAGACGACTGTTGTTTTTCAAGTTGAAATATGAAATTCGAAGCGTCTTTAGGATTATCAAAAGTGCGAGTTCCTGAAGTCAAAAAATCTTCAAAATCGCTGGATATGTCAGTGCAAATTTAATGTTCATCTTGAACAGAGATTGACAATTCGCACTAAATTCTTTCCGTTTTTGAGAGAGCAAAACTGAATAATCTTGAAATATAAGAACTCGGAAACCATCAAATTCCAACAAATGTTTTTGCTTATAAGCTTGAAGTATCAAGGCCTTTTCTGAATAGTCCAAAAACTTGGCAATAACTGCTCTCGGTCTAAGAGGTACTTGTTCTCTTAAAGGGCCAATACGATGAACTCTTTCCAACTTCACTCTCGGTAATGTTTGGTCAATCTCTAGCTTTTTTTGGAATCATTGTGGTAATAAATGAAATAATATCAGGTATTTTGTAAGATTCTGGAATACCAATAAATCTTAGATTATTTCTTCTTGTTCTATTTTCAAGGTCATCGATCTTGAGTTGCATATCTTTTGTCTTTTTTTCCAGGTCATCTAATCTCGTTGAAGTAGAAATCGTATCATCTTGTATGTCAGAAACCAAATTTTGTAATTCCTGCATCTGGCGATTTTGAGAAGTAAGATTTTCAGACAAGTTATCAATAGTCACCTGTAGATGTTCAAGCACTTTCCCAATAGATGATTGAATAGTGTTTTCAATCATTGGATTAAGTAATTTAGCCACCTCAGCCGCTATAAAAGAATGTTCTGTAGTTTTTTGCTGTACATTTTTATTAGATCCATTCTCATTTTCAGAATTCTTTGGAAATTTCAGTCTATTCCGCTCATATGTTTTACCAATGTTTTTTGTAGACAAAAATGGGGCAGCAGGAGAAGTATCCATTTTACTTGTTCTCTTTCTCTCTTTTTTATTTTAAACTTCAATTCAGTTTAAACCTCTCTCTTTTCTCTTCTTAATCCCCCCTTTTTTCTTTTCCTCCTTCCCTTCCTTTCCTTTTCTTTTTTTCCTTTAATTGTATATGAGGTTATCAACAAAAAATTTAGTGCAAAATAGCCTAAGACAAAAATCTCCAATCAAAAAGTAATAGCAACAAGCTTGAGACTTAACAATCAAGATGGCGCACAAAAAAAAAAAAAATATATTTCCTTGTATAGTTTAAGTCTTGTCAAAGTCTAACTTTTCACAAATGCTTCTTATCTTTCAAGTTGAAGTTCTTTAGGATTGAACAGCAATTTTTCACTATGCAGGTGGATGTTCAATTAATATTCCAACAGTTAGTAATAGGGAATAATCCGATATATACTATCAACTTCTTCAAAACTTCTCCCACTTAAGCATAAATGTGGGTTTAGAGAAATGTCATATGTTATGAAAAACTCCAAGCTCTAATATCGAAGACTATTGAGCAGTTTTATCGTGAGGTAATTATTCACTTCACAATATATCCACCATTTTGTTTCACCTCACAATTACTCCCACTTTGTCATCAGAAGTAGTCATATTATAATAAAGCAATGAGAAAAGTATATATTCATGAAATCCTTAGTAATATCCAAAATCCAAAAGTCTAGTAGGGTGTCAAGGTAAAGTTCTCAAGAAATGAACATCAGTAGCTTTGCACCATGTAGAAATATGTTCAGTTAAACAGTCCAGCAAATGGCAAAACGGAATACCCTTATATATATATTATCGAATCTTCAAAAATCTTCCAGCTGTAACATAAATGTGAGTTCAAATATATATCCAATGTAATCTCCTTTAAAAAATTCCAGACTCAAATGTCAAATGTTGTCGAATAGTTTTATCGTGAGGTACTTAATCTCTTCACAAAGCATCCGCCATTTTGTCTCTCCTCACAACTATGTCGCTTTGCCATCAATAGTAATAAAGCAATAGTAAAACGATGAGAAAAAACTTTATATTTACAGAATCCCTTGCAGTATCCGATATCCAACAGTTTAGCAGGATTATAGGTCTTTGTTATAAGTTTGCGACTTAAGCTCCGTCACACTTACAAACAGGCTGCAGCTTCTCCATTACCATTAGCAACCGCATACAGTAAAAATACTTGGGTGATTCACCAAAAGTGTACAGAGACTGTTAGACCATTCCCGCAACAATATTGAAGTTCAAAGCCGGCTTTAAATAGCAGTTATAAGTGATAAGGCGCGGAGCTTCACTCCTGTCCCTCCGCTCTCTCAGGCGCCATCACCGGAAGTCTGGTTTGTTGCCCATGCACAGTATTTACCCATTTTAACCATTACCTAATGTCTGTATTTAAAGATAACTAAGATGCTACATAGGCAATCCCAACTTCTTTCAAGCTATACTACTTGAAGATTTAGTATAAAAAGTTACTACTACAAGTCAAATGACAATGTTAATAAGCAGGAGGGGGGAATGGCCATAGAGCCAGCAGCATGATGTGGTGGAGGGGAAACATTTCTACCTTTAGTGGTTGTTTCAATAAGATACATTAACTTTTAGATGCTTTTAAAACGGTGGTTTACATTTAAGTTGACTTGTAGTATTTTATAGAATGACCAATTCTAAGCAACTTTTCAACTGTTCTTCATTATTTAATTTTTTTATAGCTTTTTTTAATTATTTGGCTTTTTCTTCTGACTCTTCCCAACTTTCGAATGGGGGTCACTGACCAGGTACTCTTCCATTCATATTGTTGTTTCTTATTCAAATCAATGCATGGTTGCTATGGTAATTTGGACCCTAGCAACCACATTGCTGGAACTGTAAACTGGAAAGCTGCTGAATAAAAAAGCTAAATAACTCAAAAACTACAAATAGTAAAAAATGAAAACCAATTGCAAATTGTGTCAGAATATCACTCTCTACATCATACTAAGGGGCAGATTTATAAAGGGTCAAAGTGAAAATTACAATTCGAATTTTTGAATTTTATATTTGGTCAAAACTCTCAAATTCGAATTGTGAATTATCCAAACTTGATTTGAGTTATAATTTGAATTAGAATTTTGAGATTTATTATACTCTGGCCCTTTAAGAACTCGAATCAGTGCCAGGCCAAGTCAGCTGGGCACCCTAGGCACCTATGTAGCCCCCTTCTCAAGCGTGCGCATGACGAGGATGTCAGACTCAATCGTGTGCGCGCACATACGACAGTAATACCAGAGCTGCTGCCGGTGGTGGGGGACACGAGTCAGAGCACAAGCGCATGTGTGCACGTGTATGGGATCAATTTGGTGATGTCTGCAACTTTCCTGTGCTGTATCATCTTCTGCTATCCTCCCTCCTCTGTGATATGCTACATTGGCTTAGTACCAACTGTAAGTAAACCTGGGGACATTGTCTTTGTACAATAAACTGTTGTTTTATCAAGAACCTCCAATTTATCTATTTTATATGCAGTTATACTACACCTTAAAGGGAAAGCTTCCACCTGGTGAAGGCCCTGACCCTGTTGTGTATGTGGCAGTGTAACCCATGCTCACACCATTAGCTGGACACATTAACCCCTTATGGTCTGTATAGCCCAGAATAGCATTACATCATTAATAAATTTCGATTGATCGAATTTCGAGTTTATGGTAGATTTTAAAAAAAACTCATATGAATTTGAAATTCGACCCTTGATAAATGTGTCTCCCCAAGTTAACTCAAAGGTGAACAACCCCTTTAAGGAGAAGAGAAGAAATAGTCAAACTAAAACATGGAGAAAGGTAAAGTTTATTTTGTAAAATATAAAAAAAAAAAATCCCTTTGAAATGGCCAGGTTATGCACAGATATCCGCCAGTGCATTAACTACTCAGTAATTGGCCCCAATCTGTTTTATAGATGTAATGTTTGATTGCAAATTCTCCAAATTAGCAAATGAGGACCAGTTAATTCTGATAATAATGGTATGATATAGGGCATCTATCTGCTCTGTGAGATTTTAGTCGATGACAGGCAGTAGAAAAACACTACCATTTCCTCTAAACAAATTGCTTTTACTGCAGTTAAAAACATAACATTTTCATGCACCGCTGAGCTTCAGAGTAATTGACTTTATTACATATTCCTACTGTACTGCATATTCTAATAATCGAGGATGATGAACATAATGTTCTCTGCATTTGCTTACTGTCTTTTCACAGTTAACTCTTCTTGTGGTGTAATGTGCAACATATGGCACTGACATTCTGTACATACTGCACCATTATTATACATTCACATATGGCAGTTTCAGGGCCAGATCGTTCAGATGTTCAAGTTGCTTTTTCAAGAAAAATAAAACATGAAACTGAGAAAAATATAATGGTTTCGTGTAGCTGCTCAACTATGGTTCCAGTGCAAGCCATTTTCTGTGGCTCCCTCCCTCAAAAAGCTCTTATCACTACCGTTTTTAATTCCCTTTCCCTCAGTCCCTGCTTGCGGGTTCATGAGCTGGCCTTTTTATTTGTAGTGATTTTTCTTCTTAGAGAAAGCAGACAATGCGGTTGCAGAGGGGCACAGGAGTGTAGGGAGCCCAGTAAGGCCCAAGTTAATTAGATAGCAATAATTTGTCTATATAAATATAGATGCTACAACACACATAAAGCTGCCCAGGTCTATTTGCTTTCCTCTTACTGGTGCTATCAGTAACTAGAATAAGAGAGGATGTGGGGATGTTGTGCCTGTTACTACATTATCCCCATAATAACATTTTCTTAGCACATGAGTACTGCAAGTGTTTTTGTATCCAATTATCATATCCAAAAGAAAATACAAAAATTATAGAGTAGTTCAGGTAGAAAACAATTGTTGGGAGATTTCTGGAGCCTCAAATGTGGCCAGTGTAGCATGAGGTATTTATCAGTACAACTGCATGTGATATTAAAGTTATGCTGCTAATGGAAGTTCAAGAGAATTTATTGGTAGGAATTTTCTACTCACTTTTTTAAGCCCAAGACATATGTTGGGTGTAATACATGATCAATTATAACTGCAATGCAATGTAGCGCTGTGGCATTCAGCGGTTGCTGTTTTACATACATCTTTCAACTACATTTAAAAGAAGTGAGATATTCACTAGCCAAGAATGTTTAAAATATATGTATTAACTGTAGTGATTATATTTTGAAGTATTTGGAAACCGAATGATGGATTTTTGATGAGTTATTCTAAATTCCATTGCAATATTATCAATTCTGCATATTACCAAGGAAACAGAACATAGCAGGGAATGTTTGGAATGTAGTAAAATACAGTTTAATGTAAAGCAGAGCAAGACCTAGCACTAATGATTATACTTTACAATTCAGGCATCTCTAGGAATGTAGAATTCTCTGCTGGAACCACAAAGGCATGAAGACCAAAATCAAAATATCATGTCATCTACTAGACTACCAAGGTGTTCTTGTTCAATAGACTAAGAAAGGGCTACGGAAATAAATAAAGAGGTTTATGGTTAATAAATAATAATATCTTTTAACTAATTCAGTGTCCAATATGACCAGCCAAGGATTATGAAATATCCTCTTAAAATATATGGGCTCTAGTACAATTGAAGAACAGTCTATAATATGGAGTCCTGGGCCCATGAGCAGTTATCCTTAATCAATTACCCTGTTTCTGTTTACTTGTCCACCCTGTGCAAATTTAAATTGAGGTTGAATCAGGTACTATGCTTACAGTACTTTCATATATTGAACGCACTAGGGGCTACATGATACATATTTACCCCAACCTTTTAGACTGCAAGCTCTTGTGAGCAGGCCCCCCTATCCTAACCCTACACTGTAAACTCTTGTTTTAAAATTATTTTAGATCTCTGTTTGTTATTTTAAAAAAATGCATAATTGCTGGCACTTTATAAATATATAATGATGATGATGATGTGCCATCATTGGCCCTAGCCAACTTTTAATTTTAACAATTGCTTTTCAAATATGTGCCAGGTTACATATACACTTTTTACCAACATAAACTTCTTTCCACAAACAATCTTGCATGTTATGTGATGATGCACAATAAATCAGTAGGAACTGATACTATAAAAAAAACAGTAAATACAAACCTTTAAACCCTTTTTAAACCCTACAAGTTCTTAAATTGTATAATATATACAGTATTTCTTTAGAGGTTTAACTGCCAATTAATTCATGAAAGAAAATGCAATAAAAGCATTCAAGCTGATGGCTATAACTGATTTCATTAAAACTGCACTGATTCACAGACTTTGTGATTTTGTGGGTTCAATTTAGTGAAAATGTCAGTGCAAACATATTGCGTTAGAAATAAATGAAAGGGAAGATGGTTCTATTTATTCCTGCTTGTGAGTTTAATAAAGACATTGACCAGCCAACAAATTCAATCACTCGTTCGTCGGGCATGTGCTGCTAATAAGTGCCCTGAGGTTATTCAGTAATCCTGTAACCTGTTTAAGGCTTGTCTATCCCTGCTATGAGATTTCTAACAGCTGGAAAAAATAAGCTAAAACCGAATGGAGTGTATGCTTGTATTGGGGCCGCGTCTGCTACAAGGCTGTTGGATTGATCACACATGCTGTGATATTGATGTAGATCTCCTGTTGCAGACAAATACTTTATCTGAGTTGCACTAAAGTCACATCACATTGCTCCAAGAACAAGTGCAATAGTTTCTCAACCTTTTAAAACTTCTGAACTCCCTGTGGCTTATTCCACACGCACTGCATTTTTTTTATAGATTACTTTGTTTATTGCTCCAGCTGTATCCCTACAGGGCAGCCACGCAATTAATTCAACATATGCTCTAAAACTCAACATGCATTCTCTGTATATGTGCAGAATAGATAAACAGGTGGTTGCTCAAAAGATATTAAGATACTATATATAGTCCTGTACAGTGTGTCATTGTTAATGTATTTCATTTTTGTAATTGCAGCTAAATCAGCAAAATGGTCTCACCAGGTATAACATTCTTCTATAGTAAAGATACCAGTTACAATGTAAATAAGGTTTTAGGTCAAAGTTAAAGTCACTGTAGGACTGGCCAGACCAGAGAAAAATTTGAAGTAGTCGGCCAGCTTGAATATATTGCAATATATGGACAAACAATTCCTATTTTGTTTAAAGGGGAGGGCAGTTTTTGTAGCTTAATGCTCAAAATGTCTTAACATGCTTAATATATTGATAGTGGGTGAGTGCAGAGGACATCTTGCTCTTGTCCATATTGTGGGTCCTCAACTTTTTTTACCCATGAGTCAAATTTTAATGTAAATAAAATTGTTATTGTTTTTTTTGCACTTGCTTTCCATCCTGGAATTCAAAATTAATCTGCTTTGAGGTCACTGGGACTGGAGTAACATCTAATGGGTTGGAGTGCAACATGTTGCTTGTGAGCCACTGATTGTGGATCACTGGTCAAAATAAATAAATAGGTATAAAAATATGTAAAATGAAGACCCCTACAGCAATATTTGTGGTGTCATCAGTTTTTCCAAGGTCATTATCATCATCAACAACCTTACTGATTAGCATGTATCTCTATGCACACCTACAAATTTGTGTTTAAGGGTCTATGAAGCAATGAGCCATGAGATTACTAAACAGTCATTTTCTGTTTATTAATCTCTGGAAAGACTAGAACCATCAAGGGGGTACGGGGGGGACAGTTGTCCCAGACCCCATGGGTTTTTGTGGCTTAGGGGGCCTGACCATGCCGCAATTACTAGTCCAGCTGCCCCCTGCTGGCAGCGAGCTGCAGACTTCAGAAGGGAGGGCAGGAGCTCACATGCAGTCATCATCTTCTTGTTAGCAGCTTTTCTTTGCTGATGATTGGTCACTGAAGTCTAAAGGTGGCCATAGACTCAAAGATCCGCTCGTTTGGCGACATCGCCAAACGAGCGGATCTTTCCCCGATATGCCACTAACGGCATTGGCTATATCGGGGGTAATTTGAACGTTCGGCCGTATGGCCGAACGATCGAATTTCGATGCGCCAAGGGGCTCCGACGGGTCGGTGGGTTAAAAATCCAACCTTCCCGATCGATATCGTGGCCAGGAAATGCCGGAGGGGAAGTTCAAACTTGACCCATCCAATCCCTTCAGTCACTATGCAGCAGTACAGAAAGAGGCACCTAAGCTCTTGGCCTCCCTTCTAAAGTCTGCATTTCCCTGACAGCACTGAGGGGGCTGTTAAAGAAGTAAGTAAAATATGGGGGAACCCTGGCCACCAATTTTTTTTTAAATCTGTAGGGGGGACCTGGCCACCAATGTTTTGTTTTAACCTGTAGAGGGGGGGGGCTGACCACCAATGCTTTTTTTTTAACTTGTAGGGGGGATAACCTGGGTAAAGCCCAGGGGGCCCAGAAAAGTTTGTTGTATGGGGCCCCGTGATTTCTGATGGTGGCCCTGAACTAGAATATTAAATATATGCAAAATGCCATTCCAAAGCCTGCCTATAAATATATATTAAAACTACTACAGAATAAAAAAACTGATTGTATGTATAAAAAGCCTTATAAAGTAAAAGTGTCAGGTATAGTCCTTTGTAGCCCAGTAATAATACTGAGATCATTGCTGGCCTGTTCTTAAAATGTATTATCTGTTCCAAAGGAAGATAAACCCAACCAAATGTAAAAGTATAGACCACAGAGCAACTAACTAGCTAGAATTCTGTTCATGAATATGCAGTCGCCAGATTTGACAGTGGTTGGCTGATCACCAGGGGGTGACTTTGAAAGGAAGGCTTTGTTGTTCTCTTTCTAGTAACACTACTAACAGAACTTTTCGACAAAGAATCTTCCAGAAACTGGAAACATCCAGATTCTATTTATGTTTTGCTTTCCCCTGAGAGGAACATGATGTACTGCTTTTAAGGATCATCAGCATGGTCCCATCTTTAATTTTCAGCCTGTCATGATTCATTTCCAGTTATACACATAAGATTAAAGTGAGGCAGAAAAATAAAACTGTTGTCAATTGATTAAATGATTTTTTGTTATGGCATTAAAAATATTAACCTCAGGCTTATAAACCTAATATGTGCAATATAGATATACACGGAGAATAGATATTTAAGACACATATTATAAATTGCCACCTTTAAAGTGTCACCTGGATTTGTAATGTGATTAAAAAAAATCAGTTGTTAAATGTGTTGTTTTTTTATTCTTATTAATACAGTGTGCCAATCTAATCTTACAAAGAATATATTTCTCATATCATTCTTAAAAATATTTATACCAGTCCTTGGCATAATGGAGCTTGCAATCTAATTTTCTTATCATAAGAACACAAACACACTCTTACAAGCACTCACTTCAGTCATTCCTTTATTTCACATGTTTATCATCAGCTTGGACAGCATTGCAACTTACATGGGCATTGCAAAATTAATTTGTACTAATATATGCCACTATTCCATAAGAACTGAATTCAGTGCTGGAATATTCTTTACTGCTGTACATATAGTTACATAGTTACATAGTTAAATCAGGTTGAAAAAAGACAAAGTCCATCAGGTTCAACCCCTCCAAGACGAGGAGGAATGTGAGTGCCTTAAATGAAGGTCCAGTGGGGTGACATTCTACATGCGATACAGGGTTTTGAAAGAGGAGATCATGAAGAGCAATGTTAAGATACAGAAAGGAGAGATTTAAAAGGACTTTGTGGTCAAGGAAAACAAATAGTGAACAATAGTCATCTCCTCATTATAACTCTGAGTACACTTGAATATTTTAGAAATATAAATTCTTTTCATAGATAGTAAAGGTACAAGGTTAGTTATGGCATGTCGATGTACATAGCAGAGAAAAACCATTTCTATACATGTTAAATAGATTGTTTCCTGGATGCACCCCATTTTGCAACCACAACTACATAGAAATTATAGATGTGAACTATTCTGGAATTCCGTAATTTGAGCATGCAACAAATAAGGGTCATTACTTAGCAGCAGAAAATCAGCCATAAATTTTCTTTGCACACTGCTTTGTGGTCTTTCAGAATTGCCACAGGATTCTGTGCTCCATCTCAAAGCTCAGGGACCTTCAGCTACTTCTAGTGGTGGACTAATGACATTAAGCGGCCCCTAGGCTACATCCACACAGCACCCCCCCTCTTAGCTACTGTTGGGTCCGGATGCATGCAGATCCTGGTAAGGATTCACCCAAGCTCTCTACATTGGCTCAGGTTCTGCACCCTCCTTCAGCTCCCGACGACCCGACTGAACCCAGCAATACAGCACTGACTTCATTCTTCTAAAAATCAGAGAAAAATATAAATGCAAGGTGCTAATCCATCAGGAGGCTCCCCATGTGGGTCTCCAAATCTAACATGTAAATAATCAGCAAAAGGATTGCAGACTCAATTTGCAAAAAAAAAATATAATATATTTATTACATTAAAAACAATTACAAAAATCAAAAGTAAGCCCAACGCGTTTTGACCATAGTGGCCTTCATCAGGGGCATAAATCACAAAAAATACAAAGAAAAAGGCCTAAATGGCATATTTGTTAACACTGGACAGAAATATCACCAGTGGTGTTGCCCATAGTGACCAATCAGATCTTTGCTTTTGTTTTTTGTAGAAGTCTGCTCAAGTCTGCTTGGTTGATATGGGCGACATCACCGGTGATGTTTGTCTCCAATGTTAATTAATATGCCATTTAGGGGCAGATTTATCAAGGGTCGAATTTAGAGTTCATGGGAGTTATTTAAAACTCCTATGAACTCGAAATTTGACCAACTGCAATTTATTAAAAAATTCAAATTTTTTAAACTCGGGTGAATGTGATCGACCTGCAAACTCGAATCAAATTAGATTTTTCTCCAGAAAAACTTTTCAAAAAAACTCAAATAGAATTTTAACAATTCCCTAGTCAAATTTGACAGTTTCGGCCATAAAAAACTTGAAAATTCGAAAATTCTAATTTTCACTTCTACCCCTGATAGTGTAAAACTTGGACTGATGATGACAAATGATTTTCATATTGCATTAGCTATATAACCAGGACTAAAAGTGCTTATGTACCAAGAGAGTGCGATAAGAGCAATAATATACCAAATTAGGATCAAATATGATCATTACCCCAGCACAGAACTGGCAAGCTAATTCATTTTTGCATTTATTTGCTTACAAAATTCATATTTGGATGCTGGAAAGGCACAAACCTTACCGAGTTCCAGTAACACATAGCAAACAATAAGATTTTCTACAGGTGACCAGTACATGCTACCTACTGATTGTTTGCTGAGCCAGGGCAAACTTAGAGCCATTTATTAAGTAACCCCCAAAAACATGAATATTAACTTGCATCTAAGGATTAATTACAGTGTGACCATAAATTATCTGTAAGATATAGTGTTTTATATGTAATAGCTGCACTGTTATTTTGCTATGCTGTTGCAATAATAATTACCATATCATAAATGAGCATTTCTAATAAAAAACGATTGAAAAATATGTCAATTACACACACATAATAAACACACACACACACATATATATATTAAATTTATTTTCATGCTACGTTCAATGGACATCCCTGCATTAATTCACCTTGAATGTCTGATTGTGTAAGTAGATTGGTCTTCTGCAAAATATCAAAACATCTCTATCCACATATATAAAATAGCTTGTGTTCTCTGCAGGCCCGGATTTGTGGATAGGCCACCTTGGCCTGGGCCTAGGGCAGCAGGATTTTAGGGGGGCGGCATGCTGCCCAACCACATCCACATTGGTTCAAAAACACTGGGAATGTGCTGGAGATACAATAATTTTTTAAATTTCCCATGCGCCAATCCCCATTGATGAAAATTCCCTCGAATAAAGGGGAGGGGACAGGGGCGACGAAAGGCAGTGGGCCTAGGGGCGCCCATTATGTAAATCTGGCCCTGGTTCTCCGTATAAAAATTGCTATTAAAACGGTTGTACTATTTTTCCAAGCCATTCTCCCTCTGTTGGCAGCCAGCAGGAACACTAAAAAAAAACCATGCTATTTCCCAGATTCATATTCATACAATGTTATAGTTATCACATACTGGAGCTAGCTAATTTATAAGGGAGCAAGTCGCACAATTTGTTTTACCACGTCACAAAATCAATATCCACTGTTCCATTGGTGTTCCATTGCTGTTTGCTATTAAAACTCAACTTTTTCTCACTATATGAAAAAATATTGACAAAACACCCAAATCCAAATCCCCTTAATTTACCAATAATTATTCTTGAAAAAATCGGTGCAAGAAAAAGTCATGGCAATTAGTGATGTGCGAATAAATTTGCCAGGCACAAATTCGCTGTGAATTTTCTACTTTTCGCCACAAATGAATACATTTGTGACACTGCGGCGAAAAATCTGCCACGCCAAAAAAAATTTGGGCGCGCGTCAGAATAGTCACACATATAAAAATTATCGCACCTCAAAATTATTCGGACGCCCATTGATTTTAATGCATTTGGACAAAATAGGCGCGCATATAAAAATTGTCTCGAGTGTCAGAATTGACATAATTTTGCCCCCCATTGACTTTTCGTTTCACAATTTTTTTTCCGTTTCACGAATTTTATAAGTTAATTCGCAGATTTTTTGACGATTTGAATTGTATGACTTTTTCTATTTGACGCTCAAATCGTGCAACTTTTTTGATTTATAACTCAAATTTATCAGAATATTGAACAAAAACCAGCACAAACAGCCCAAAACTATTGAGAATCCTGAAGGTACAAACATGTGAAAGGGACCATTTGCCATTGACTTCTACATGATTTTAGCTGGAGTATTTTCAAATTCAAATATTTAGCAACTTTGAAGCATAATAAATCTCAAAACGTTTGTGTTCCCCACCCCCTAAAAATGTGAGGGTTTCACCTTTAAAAACTCAACTAGAAAAAATTGAGGTTTAATAAATAGTTCAAAATTTAAAAATGACAATATAAATTAGAAGAGACCCAATAGTAGTATTACTACTACTACTAGTACTACTATTGAGTGTCTTCTAATTTATATTGTAATTTTTGAATTTTGGCTACCCTTGGACTGGGGGTCTTTTGATGAGACCACATTATTATTATTATTATTATTATTATTATTATGAATCCTTAAGACCATTCTTTCTTACTTGATTCTAGGAGCAGGGCCCCACACCACTATTTTTTTCACTTAATAAATAGACCCCCCTAGTGTACCTTGCACTTAAGCATTCTGTCCTAAAGGTGAGTTGACCCCTGTTTATCTAACAAACACAAATACACAGGGTAAAAATATAAGAAACACGGGAACCCCATATTTATACTTTAGTACAGGACATTTAGTAATAATGTTTGAAACGTAACTTGTTTTTTTTACTAAACTAATATCTATTGTCAATGTCACACATGCTACTATGTTGCTCAAATGGGCCCTATCTGATATAGCTAATTCTAATATAACTAGCTGCATATAGGCCCTTTAGCTTACCCCTAGCAACAAGTAAATATCCCTGGAAATGTCTGCTTGAGATATCCGGTTGCAAATAGCATTCAACCTCTCCACCCCAGTGACAACGGATTATCACTAGGGCAACTCTGCATTATATACAGTAACTACTTGCATTGAGCGGTCTGCCTTTTTGTACCGACAACTAATTTAACTGGCTAATCACTGCTTAATATACAATATATACACATACAGTATATACAGTATATATATATATATAATTCTGTATATTCGCAGAAATCAGTTAAATTTGACTCAAGTTTCAAGAAGGTGGGGGTTAAATAAAGGGAGTACTATATTATATAGACTTTAACAAGACTTTTTGAATGTTCAGGGGCTCAGAGAGCACAATTCTGCACAGAATGTTATTTTGCTATGGCAGGTCTTAGATAAAGAAAGAACAGATAAAGCATCTGGCCGGTGGGACAGTCCCATATCTGTCATTCAAAACATAAACAGAAAACTGTAGAGTCAACAAGCCCAGATTTCTATGAGGACACGGCACTTATGCAAATAAATATCAGCACAGTCAGATATAAAAGCAAAGACTGCTTTGTTATTTCACTCCTCCGTTCCAAATGTAATGTTGGGATTTGTTATTTCATTAAACTGTTACGCATGTTTGCAAAATAGCACCCGGATGCAATTCCTCCTCCCAAATTTGATTTCTGGCACTAGTTTTCTGACAGGAAACACAAGTGTGTTTAACCTAATTCCAACTCCATCATAATATCAACCTCCTCTCTGATAAAGATCTGAACCCTTTATTTAAAAACTGCTTTTCCCTAAATCATAAATTTCACGCAAATGAATCTGCTGGAGAAAAGCTACTGTATGTAGTCTGGATATCTCAGAATAAAAGATCTTTTTTTTTATTAACGTAAGTAAAATTCAGTAAACTGTATTATAATGACTTTTTGACAACAGTGGCAATGAGCGCTAGAGAGTAAAATTCCATTTCAAAAGCCTTAATTCTACAACGGTTTCTTATTCTCAGTATCAGTGAATATAATGGAATACTGTTCCACCAGGTCATTTAATACAGTCAAGTATGCAGATTTTCATAAATAGTTTGTTGGGTGACTCAGAAAATGCTTCTGGTTTTCCAACTGGACTGAGGCAGGAAGGCTAAAAACCATAGGCTTAATTACAAATAGAAGTATAACTTCAAAAGCTTTACATTTCCGCTTAACTGT
Source organism: Xenopus laevis (assembly GCF_017654675.1). Lineage (NCBI taxonomy): Eukaryota > Metazoa > Chordata > Amphibia > Anura > Pipidae > Xenopus > Xenopus laevis. The sequence continues at coordinate 92,988,806 of NC_054380.1, read as the reverse complement.
GTGCATGTTGTTGACAGATTCTGTACTTGTGTTTAGCTTGTGGCAAGTTCCAATGTATGGGATCCCTTATCCGGAAACCCATTATCCAGAAAGCTACGAATTACTGAATCTCCCATAGACTCCATTATAATCTAATAATCCAAATTCAAAAAAATTATTTCTTTTTTCTCTGTAATACTAAAACAGTAGCTTATACTTGGTCCCAACTAAGATATTGGAAGCAAAACCAGACTTTTGGATTTATTTAATGTTTACATGATTTTCTAGTAGACTTAAGCTGGCCATAGATGTTGAGATTTTTAAAAGATCCGATCCTCATCATGAGACCACGAATTGTCCATCAACTAAAAAGACCAATTTGCCAGGAAAACAAAGGGGAGCTGCCTGCTTGACCCTGCAAATATAGATAGATTGGACTGGGACTGACAAAGATTTTTTGACCTGGCCAATCAATTTCCTGACAGATGTCGGCCGAAAAATCGTAAGATGTACGATCGTTCGAATCCCACTAACCGCACGATAATTTCGAAGGATTGATCGGACTTCCCTATAATCGGACGTTTGGCAAGAAGAATCATTGCGTCTACAGTATGGGGAGCTTTACGGTATGAAGATCCAAATTACGGAAAGATTTGTTATCCAGAAGACCCCAGGTCCCAAGCATTTTGGATAACAGGTCTCATACCTGTACCATGTGTCTTTGCATCTATATAACTAGTAAAGGCACTTATAACTATTTAGGGTATTCTTTGTTGCGGGGACCATAGAAGTGTTCGATACAGTTCCAAAGGAGTTTGTGACACAGCAAAAGCTGAGTGACATGAAAAATGCATGTTTTCCATCTGTCTGGGCTTGTCCTGGGTTTGTGAGCTCATCATTTCCCTTAATTCTGCTTTTTTGTACAGGGACAGGGGAACAAAATCCCACAAAAGCCACCAAACACCATTTTATGTGTCAACTGACTTTAGATTCACATCTTTCTATTTAGTCTCATACCATCATCTTGTCTCAGCAACCCTGTGGCTGCCCTGGGCCATGCACATGCCCAGTAGAATATGTTTGGCATTTACCCTCTAAGTTCCAATTCTTCTCTACTGAGCAACCAAAAGTGCCAGCCCAGGGCCAGAGTTTAGCTATTTTTATCACAGTGCCAAATTCGCATGGCCCATTCATTAATCTGTTCCTTCTCCTTTGATTCTGTTGTTTGTAGTTGCTTAACTATAGTATTGCCCCCTCTAACAGAATGCATGTTTTGTTGCTTTTTTCAGATTAATTCTCATAAAGAATTATGTAGTCACATATGGTTTGATTTTACTAGGAATTTTTCTAACTTTATTTGAAATATTTTGTAAAGCTTTTTTCTTTGTTTTGTGCTTGCGCCTAAGAGGGTTATGTCCCAGCTTATCTGCCTTTAAACTTCTCTGAGAAACTTGCTTTACTAGCTTTTATTTCAAATAAATTAGATTGCATCATTTCATGCCATGATGAAGCTACAGTACTTTTTCAATCCACCCTATTTGAACTACAAAAAGTCTAACGTACTATACCTAATGCTCACAATACCCCAAGTAAATGAAAGGAATACAATAGAAACTACTACGCCACTATACCCACTTATATTCACCAAGCATATTATTAACTATAAATATTATTTTTGTACAAAATACAGCACTCTGCAGGTCTTTTGGCTCAAAAACCTGCCATTTTGGTCACTGACTGTGACCTTTCTCAAAAGGACAAACCAAAAAAATATAAAACATATTTAGATAAAATATAAATACATATACTTTGCTACTTTTGCACATTGAGCACATAGCCTAAAGGGACACTATAAATACTGAACTAAATCTTAATTTGCAAATTAGTCAACTGAAATTTTGTGAATTTATGAAATAAGCGGAGCTCACCATCTTGCTGTGTAGCATATCCCTGTCGGCCGCTGCTCCCACGGTAACCCGGAAACCTCAATCTGGAACTTGCAACACTCCATGTGACCCGCAGTTCAGCGCTGACCGAATCATCCAACTGAATCACTACTAATTGCTTTGAAAGACGGCTTTTATTTACACACAATATGTGATTAATATGTGGGCAAGTGGTCAAACTAACGCGTTCCCTCAGTGCTGGCACTTCATCTCTGATATATGGTAAACTTCACTTGGGCAGAAATGAAAATGATGGTACTTGAAAGCACTGGATTACATAGCAGTTATACTGATAAAATACATGGATTCAGAGCCAGATGCTAATCCAAGTGTTGTATTAAAATACTGGCTCCATCATATACATATTTTAATCTAAACTTTAATTAACATTTAAGCCACATTTAAAGATTCAGTTAATTGAACGCGAACCTAACATTCTCAGGAAGAATCCATTTGATAAAAATGACATTATTCCCTAAACTACTCTATAAATTACAGATGCTACCTTATCGCATCTCTACCACTGATAACAAACGACTTCAACACATTCTTAGGACTTTTATATGGCATAGGAAACGCCCGCGAATAAAATTTACCATACTTCAGCACCAGAAACAAGACGGTGGCCTCAATCTCCCAAACGTAATGGAATATAATGATGCTGCCCTTCTTAGATATGTGGGAGATTGGCTCCATCACAGGAATATTTATACTACACTATCTTTAGATGCTGCCCAGTCGGAAGGGTTGTCACTTAACTCACTACTACATACGCCATTACAGGAAATCCCCAAGAGCATGCAGGAAAATCCCCTATTTATCCACACGTATAAAACCTGGCACTCCATTCGTAAGAAAGCGGCCTTATCTCCTTTTAATTCGATAAACCTCACCTGGCTCAATAACAAAGCCTTTTCTCCGGGCTTGAATAGCCTGATTTTCAAGGATTGGCATACAAAAGGTTTACAAACCATTAAAGACGTGATCACCCCTACTGCCATAGTCCAACCCGTTTCGACCTTGCTCCAAAAATATCCATTTTTGCAGCTCCATCAATTTTCGCTGATCCAACTCTTACATTTCGCTGCACTACAACTGTCCAAACTCACGGACACAGATAAAAACAACCCAATTGATTCCCTATGGCCGAAGCATGATACTATTAAATCCACTGCACACATCTACAAACAGATTAGGACTACTATCGATCCTGATACCTCTGCTATGGCCTTTACAAAATGGAAATCCATTCTCCCGCAATCTGAAAACGTGGATATTCTCCGATATCACACACGAATGATGAAACTTTTGCCTGCTTGTACTTACCAGGAAATGTCCCTGCAATTATTACATCATACTTACCTGACGCCTTTGAAAAGATTTCACATAGGTACAACACACTCAGATAGCTGTCTAAAATGCGAAACTCCCAGAGCTGATATGATACATTGTCTATGGTCCTGCCCACTTATACAGCAGTTCTGGAAGGAGGTCGCCAGCTATTGGGAAAACCTGTCTGGTAAATCTATTACCATTACCGCCACCTGGGCTATATTTAGCAAACTGCACTCTGCCCCACATATCTCCAAGCCGGAGAGGGCCCTGGCGGAAAGACTGGCGGCGGCAGCCAGGAAGGCCATTTTACATACCTGGCTGTCCCGTCTTCCTCCGCCAATCTCTTTGGTGCGACAAAAACTACACTACCTTTTCCACTTAGACTGGATAGAAACCCTAACAAACAAAGAAAAAAACACTGAACTGTTTTTTGACACCTGGATGTCTTATATAAACACCTTCACACCACTTACAAAATCACTCACTCTCCAAATTTTTCGAAACACCACGTGGTACGAAAGGGAGCTGCTTTTGGGGACCGATCTTGTCTGTGAGGCGGATCACCTGTTGCGGTCCGTGGGTAATCCACAACAATCACCTACGACGGGAACCCCCAGGAGTCATCATCTTAACCAGCTGTTTACTTCCACTCTATCACGATCATAATCCTCTAACGCTCTAAGTCTAACCCATTGTCTACAGACAGTAAAATCGTGAGTAACTTTCAATGTCTACAATTAGGGGTATGCCTACCCGATTTCTTTTTCTGTGCTCACTTGACACTATTCTAGCTTAATTTTGTCAACCCTGCTTTATTATATTTGAATCTGTACTTGACATTGTTTGTTTACTTTTTTTTTTCATTCCCTTTTTCTTTCCTTTTTGTTTATTGTAAAATTTCTTTGTGCATATTGAAAACAAATAAAAACATTTGTGAAAAAAAAAAAAAGATTCAGTTAATATGATAAAATAGGGGTGTGGAAGCACTCTAAATGCTAAGTTATAGTATATTTAAGTAAATGAAGTGCTAGTTTTAATGCACATTCCCTGGTCCCGTCTCAAAAGTAAGTTTACAAAACAGGGGTTTTTAGTTACAAAGTTGTGATCATAAAGTTGAAAAGCCACCATAGCATGTCAAGGTAAACCCCATATGGCGCTCCCTAACTTATTTGCCTTTCGGCCATGGTATAAAAAGTCTTACTGCATAGTAGCATTCTGTGTAATGAGTGTCTGTTGAACCTTAGTTTCAGTATGAAGGATCTAAAGTAATTAAGAAGCAGTGTGGATTAGCCAGCACATCACAGGTTTCACATGAGCATCACACTGATTCCAAAGGCTGCATTTTTCTTTAGCCACAAGAAAGCGTCCAGCACAAAGTCACAGCTGTACTGTTAGTTTGGGATTTCCTGTTTACTCAAAGCAAACAGAGTGCATGGAGGAAGTCTGGAGGGAACGGCAAGTTTGATGTTTTCCTTTTTAACAAAAACATTCTGTGTCAGTATGAAAGGCTTGAAATAGGTTTTTTGGGATGCTTTGGATATCAGTTGTGTTTGAAACAGGATAATATTTTAAAGACAAAATTCGTTTGATTCATAATAAATAAGTGTCCAATCATTTTTGGCCTGCTGGTTTTTCAGGGAATGAAAGAAGTATTGCCTTTGCATTTGATTTTATGAGCTTTACTGAGACAGAATAAGGGTCATTTATTCTGGGTAGTGCAAGCAAGCAGAGCTTTCCCACTCCTCAAGGCAGGCCCTTTAACTGATGCAGTCATTAGAAGCAGGAATCACAAGTGTAAGTTTATTCTAACACAGTGGTCTCCAACCCAAAAACGGAACTAGAGGGGGGCGGGCCCTGGCACAAGACGCGCAGCCGGGCCCCCGCCCCCCTCCGTACACCCGGAACTGGCCGGGGAACATGCGGCGGGCAGACTGCAGGGCGGCCTTGAGGTGGTGCGGGCCCTGGCCTGCTCGCACCCCCTGCTCCCCCGGTAGTTCCGCCCCTGCTCCAACCAGTGGATCATGAGCAACCAACCCCTTGGCTGTTGCTCCCAGTGGCCTCAGAGCAGCTGATTATTTTTGAATTCCAGGCTTGGAGGCAAGCTTTGGTTGCATCTGTACTGTTAAACAGAGCCTTCTGTAGGCTGCCAATTGACATAGGGGTTAAAAAATGACCACAGATTTTATTTGGCACCTCCAGGAACTTCATTCATGGTTGTGTTGCTCCCCAACTCCTTTTACATATGAATATGGCTCACGAGGATAGACGGTTGGGGACCCCTGTTCTAGCACATATTACATAAGGCTTACAATAGAGCTCAACAGTATACTTTAGCAAATGAAAAAAATTGTACACAGTACATAAATAAATGATACATTCTAGGAAGGGAGTATATTGAAAGTTGCAGATTACTTGTTTGCAATGGGCCCTCAAGTAAATCAAGGGTTGGGTTGTCATCCAGCCAGAGTGTCAACATTTTTTTCAGATTTCTGCATGGAACCCATGTTACAAAAGGTTAAAAAAAACACTCCCGACACAATAAGCTATAATGTGTTTGCTCCAGTATGATGTGCCCAGTTTCAGAAGTGTTCTGCATTATAATGGTAGCCTAATTGCACAAAATCCCAGTACTTAGCCTATACACCTTATGGACCATATGGACCCCTATGTTCTCAGTGGCCACCTGACCAATAATTGTCCTCTTCCTCTAGTAGTACCAGCCTCTTAGCACCACGAGTTCTCCAGCCAATTTCAGATTTATGTTTACCAGCAATTACACTGTGCTTCTCCACAAAGTGTGTCTTTTTTCTACTATTTTATGGCCTCTAAATAAAAAATCTGATGTTTTTCCCCACATCAGTTGATCAGTAGTTCCCAATATTAAAATCCCCATTATTTTGCATTAAAGTATGAACTGTTTCTTTACTGCCAGTATATAGCTATTTGATTTGAATTAATTATTGCAGTTTTTTTTATAGAATAATGCACTTGCGCAATTATCACCTATGTTAGTAAAAGCACCTTAAAGTGTTCTGTATAAATATAAATAATCAGTCTTGTATTCCTTTAACAGCCTGCCCAGAGACCACAGCCTGCCCAGAGACTAGTTTTGTTAATTAAATGCTGGCCTAAATACAAGATGACAAGGGGGACAGATATTTTGAAGCCTAGGAAAAGGGTAAATGTTAACTTTGCAACCAGTATGATATGTGTTGTCTTTTTAATTGTTTTTTACTTAGAATGAATTGTGCCCTCCTCTCTTTTTCCATTCTATTCTTTTCTTAATTCCGGCTGACAGTATATTTATATAATTATTAAACATATGCTATTATTTATCATTTTTTGTGTGGGGTGAGTTTGTGGTTACAATTATAGTGTAAATATTTTGGGTTAACTAATGAAAATAAAACATGGAAGATTCTTTTGGAACAGAGTTAAAGTTTGTTCTTAAAAATAATTTGTAGCAAGATAATACTTAAGGGCATCAAACTCACTCATTTTGCAGAGTGACTGCTATTATAACAATAGTTTTCAAATTCAATGTAGATATTAATGGCTCCAAATTGTGCAGCACTAGGATAAAGTCCCATTCTAGGTTTAATTGGCATATGAATAAATAGTGTTACTTACTACAATACAACAGGTTCTTTAACTAATGGTCACAAGCAAAGAACTGATAATGCAGAGTTTATACTTGTTGTTATACACGTATTCAGACCGGTATGCTTTATGCTCTGTCTTGAGGATCTATATTTGACTTATATA